>NC_135740.1:26898136-27209074 GCF_041903045.1 Epinephelus lanceolatus | reverse complement strand
CACTGACCACAAGTCTCTGTGATGCTTAATATTCCAGTTATTAAAACAGATTTTGATAGAATAAACCTTGCAAAAGGACTCCTGCACACTGTCTAACTTGCAATATATAATTTAATTGTGACGTTTTGGTGCTAGACCTTCATTGGGCAAAACCCGACTTTTTGGTCTTCTCTCCCCAACACACCTGTCTTGTTTAATAGATGTGCGAAGTGTTTCCTTTGATAGAATAAACCTTAAAAAACAGACAAATAACATCTAAATCTCTAAAATTCAACAATCTTAAACGTCATCTTGTTGAGTTAACATCTAAACCAATCAGCTGTTAGATCAGGTGAGAGCCAGGCGTTTCCCATCATACTCTGGGTCTTGCAGTTGGTGGAGAGCAACTGCAGCACCTGGCTCTTAAAAAGTGTGGCCGTCTGGCTCTCGCAGGATTATCGTCCACTGTTGTATGATGTCAGAGCAAGTCGGGATGAAGATGGACACAAATCTAACCAGCATGCATTGTACGGCAATCGCTGATGATCAAATCTGTGCAGGCCTGGCTCATCTCCAACGAGCCTACTGTCATGTTTTACTGATGTTTGGACTTTATTAGATAAAGGGAGAAAAACTTTACTTAAATATAAAGAATAATATTAAAAAAATAATTGATTTCCTTACTGACATCAACGGACGCACAATGGCAGTGTAGGCGCAGTACATCACAGCATTTCCGTGTGAGTCACATCAGGAACTGCCCACATACGGCACAAATATCGCCTCAGCAGGTGATAGTCACTCTCCTGCGTTCGCTCCTGTGTGACCAGGCCCTGAGACAGGAAGAAAGAACATTTTTGTTTCCGTAAATGCATTCAACTCAAAAACACTCACTGTCCTTGGTTTCCCCTCCGGCATCCCAATTCTGTAAATAATTGTATCTTTACTGACTCACTCACTGAGTCACTTCTTGTTCTGTCTCACACACTCTGATGTCGGACACATTCAGTCACTCTGAACATTAGACCCTGAGAACATCATTCACGCATCATCACAGCGGTTTGATCAAAGCGAACCACATTCACCCTGCCTGTCACTCATTAACAAACACCATGTATCCTGCTCTTCCCTTTGTCCACTTAATATCTAATAGTGATCTAATAGCAAACACAGTTTTTGCAAGACCAACAGCGATGCTGGATACATGACATTTTAATGTTGGCTGTGGTGAAATGTCAGCGTACTGATGAAAGAGGCCAGTTCTCCACCCTGCGGATGTGTTTGCGAGTGGAGCGGACAGCAGATTTAGAGCTGGTTCAAAGCCAAACTGAACCACATGTGACCCACTGGCCTTTTCTCCACACCCAGTGTACATTACGCTGTGATATTATATCATCATAGTGGTGCTTTGTGTGGAGCTGGAGAGGTGACAGTGGCTGTCCACAAGCGACTGTACGCTGCTGTGAGAAGTCTCTATTCAGCCCTGTTTAAATCAGAGCCAGTTGAGTCAGAGATGCAGCACGCAGGAAGAATCTTTAAGACCAGGTTCATTAAGATCAAAATGAGAGGCTTGGTAATTTATAGGACATCAAAGGTAGGTGGGGGGGTGGAGGGTGTTGATGTGAAGCTGTGTGGGGCCTGAGGATAACAACATCATCTCCTCTCTGAGGGATCCTGCTGTTCAGGTCTTGGTACAGAGAGAGTGAGGAGGAAAAAACAGAGATGGCATCCTTTTATTAACGCAAAGGAATGATGGTGCTCTCAGTGTTTGCCCATTCATACGATCACTCTTCACACTCTACTATAATGTTGGCAGCAGTGGCAGACTATGTATGTTACTGTTGCATGTTTGCATTTGTTTGAGTCCATACACAACAGAGCCCTTGGAGTAAATCCACATGCTGTGTGGAGAGCAGAAGCAGCTGGTCAAACATTGCTTCTGCTGAAATGTGGATCCTCTGTAAATATGAAACAGACGTATATGTAAAAATAGATGGCCGAGTTTGGGATTTTGTTGTAAAGATCCTGTCAAAACATCCCAGAAACAACAAACAATCTGACTGTTGCAGAAGTATGACAAATCTGAAAATCCATCATGGGATGCAAAGAACGCACACAGGGCATTTTCAGAGTGTCTACACATACAACCAAGTTAAATTTAAGACTTTTAAAGACCTTTTTAATATCACCTTATATGAAATTTAAGACCAATATATAATATGTAGAGTGTTCATTAGCACTGTTACCTCACAGCAAGAGGGTTCTGGCGGCTGGAGCCCTACTGCGTAAAGTCTGCATGTTCTCTCTGTGTAAGTGTGGATTCTCTCTGGGTCCTCCAGCTTCCTCCCACAGTCCAAAGACATGCACATTAGGTTATTGATGACTCTAAATTGCCCGTAGGTGTGAATGTGAGTGTGAATGGTTGTCTGTCTCTATGTGTCAGCTCATAGATAGATAGATAGATAGATAGATAGTATACCCCGTCTCTCGCCCAGTGTTAGCTGGGATAGGCTCCTGAGTGAGATAAGCGGTTACTGAGAATGAATGTGCAATATTCAATTTTAACGCATCAATGGTTGAAGCTCCATTTTTGAGCTCAAAGTACCCAATTCTATGTTCCGTCCACCACTTTTTTCAAAATACAATCTCTGTATCACTAATGAAGCTCCAGCGAAAGCTCAGTCAGGAAGAAAATACTTTTCATGCTCAGACTGTAAGTTTCTTTCTCACCATGCCATTCACTCCTTCAACACAGGCTCACTCACTATCTTTAGGTGTCATTGTCGAGTCATCAGCCGATTCACAATCAACCAATAGCACAGCAACACACCTTCTCTGTCAGCCTATCATCTTACTGCTCTTCATTTTAAATATGGTTCCTAGTCTGTCGTAGCTTTTTCTTGCTGCCTCCCCATCACCACTTAGTCTTTAGGGATTCGTCAGCCTCGTCCACTTCAGCAGTTAGCAGCCTCAGAGTCATCAGCTACCACCACCACCAGTGTCTAGACTCCATGGGGGATTTATATTAATGCTGCTCAGATGTCCCTCAGTGTCAAAATATCTTCCTCTAGTGTCCAAGCACCAAAGATTTCTGTTAAATCTTAATCAGCACAAATCATCTGTTAAACTGCACACTCATATTCTGTATTAAATATTATCTTTACTTTACTCTTCTGTCTCTCCTGATTGAAATTCTGACTGCATGTGCTCTGAGACACAGAGATAATTCTTAAACTTGCCTTAAGCCAGTGGTCCTCAAACTGTGGGGCAGGCCTCCCTAAGGGGGCACAAAGCCACTGCAGGTGGGGCGTGGATGACCAGGGCAAAAATATTGAGTGAAACAAAACTGAATGAATAAGATTTATGTAGGAAAAATAAGCAAACCTGTGTTCTCTGATGGTATTAGGCTGACGTTTACTTTGACACGGATCCTTCCTTATTAGTTGCTTCCCCAGTTATTGTACATGATTGCTCTTCTCTGGGTTGGTAGGGAGTTACTGCCCCAAGTGAAGTAGTTCAAGTGTCTCGGGAACTTGCTCACGACTGAAGGTAAAATGAAGTGTGAAATGGACAGGGGGTTTGGCGCGGTGTCAGCAGGGATGTTGGCACTGCGCCGGATCATTGTGGTGAAGAAGAGGGCATAAGCTCTTGATTTCCCAGTCCATCTGCGTTCTGACCCTCACCTACAGTCGTAAGCTTTGGGCAAAAGGAAGAGGCAGGTGGAAAGGCAACAAATCAAACCCAAAACCACAGTGCTAATGTCTGTAGCAACACGGCAGATAACGCTGCATCACCGCTAACAACAGAGACGCTCATGGAAGCTCTTGAAAAACTGAGGAAAAGTAGGACCAGCAAACTCACAGCTCTACTGAATAGTTTCCTAGAACCAATACGATCCTTAGTTGAATCGTTTCCGCACACTTTGGCGACTCAAGCGTCCACTATCAGAAAGATGGAGACTAGCCTAACTGACCACAGTGACAGGATAACACAACTTGTGTCTCAGACTCACCTACAACAACAGGGAGAACATCTTCAATTCTCCAGAGGCCGCAGAGATAGCGGGTACAAGTGGCTATAATTAGTTTCCGCTGTTGTTGGGCTCAGCCTTAGAGAGAGGGTGAGGAGCTTAGACATCCGAAAAGTAAGCTCGGGGCAGAGCCCCTGCTCCTTTGCATTGAAAGCAGCCAGTTGAGGTGGTTTGGGCATCTGATTAGAATGCCTCCTGGGGTCCCACTGTCACAGGTTTTCCAGGCACGTTAAACTGGTAGGAGGTCCCAGGGCAGACCCAGAACACGCTGAAGGGATCGTATAACTTATCTGGTCTGGGAACGCCTTCCCCAGGAGGAGCTGAAAACATTGCTGAGGAGAGGGACATCTGGAGTACCTTGCTCAGCCTGCTGCACCTGCGAACCGACCCTGGATAAGCAGATGAAAATGGAAAATGGGATGGATGAATGATAAAAAATGTGTGTGGGGGATATTAACTCTTCGCTAGCCTGCTGCAGCATGGGGGGTTGTGACCAAAAGTTTCAAAATCTAGATTCTCCGACGAACTTTTCATAGGCAGATGCCGTGTGATAATAAACCATAGGGAGAAATATTTTATTCTGGTGGCACCACTCTGTAGTGTTTCATCATTATTCCTCTGCCTTTGCAGCACATCCTTATTAGTGAACATCTCTAGCCAAGACAAGGCAGACACGTGGGTCAAGGACAGTTATTTATATCATGAGCTGCATCCAATTAAGTCAACATGTCAACCTGAAACCATCTGCAGCTAATGGGCTTCCATCAGCATGAGCGATAGCTTGATAAATATCAAAGGCGAGGACAGACAAGAGAGGAGACAGCTTGATATTAATGATAATACAGGGGATCATTTAGATGGAGATGGCTGTTTTGGTGCACGGATCAGATATGCATGGATCAAAGTGTCAACATGGTTCACTTGACAAAATTATCAAGCTGCGTTTACTTTTGATTATGATCTCTCCCAAGAGAATGAATTATGTTGAGAGTCAGATAATCAATCATACTGGAGTCACTTACGTTGTGTTTGTGAGATTGTCGGCTTCACAGGCACAACAAAAGGAAGCCTGCCTCTCATAGCTTTTAGTTATACTGCTCTAAAAAAGGGCTTCAACAAAGCTCACATCCCTGCACTAAACCTCTGATGCCAGTCCACATTTACTCTGCACATGGTGACTTAAGGGGAATTTATTCCTCAGAAAAGAGATTGTTCACAACTGTCTGTGAAGCTCTGACATTTTCATTTGGCAGTCTGTGTATAAACTATTTCAACAAAGGTTATTCCATTTTCTGCCGCTGTCTATCTGCAGTGATGTACAGAAACATATGCACACGGGCCTCTGCGATCTTTATCTCCAACCATCAATTGTAAAATGCACTGTAAACCACAAGCTCCAGCTCCTCAGTGAGAAAGTGTATTTTCTTAATCCATTAACCTGTGAAAGTGGCTGCAGGGGATGATGAAGAGCTCCTCCGAGACACTCTCCCCTCCGGCTAAACCAAAACCTCTTCTGGACTGTTTCATCCAAATAGAAGCACTCAATCTTGAGGACAGCTTGGTCAAAAGTGATGCAGCACGCTGACTGCAATGGGGGTCACCTATAAGTGCTTTAGATACAGTTTTACAGAACAGAGGTGTCAAAATGATGTGGAGCTGATACCTGAATCATTTTATCTTCTCCAGACATCTCATATAAACTATAAACCATATCAGTGAGATGTATATCTCTAGAATGCAAATGTCATTCTCGTACAATGTTAAATTAAGTTTACAATCATAACAGTGCCAGATTAGGAGTCAAAATTTGTTGTATTTCTTTTTTTTTTAAACAATGGATCCTCAATTACAGTTTAAGGGTGCTTTTACACCTGCCCTGTTTCATTTGGTTCAATCAAACTCAAGTTCGTTTGCCCCCTAATTGCAGCTCGTTTGTGCAGGTGTGAATCCAGCAATCGCACTCGGGTGCACACCAGAACAACCGGCACCCAGTTTGTTTCTTAACAAAGTGGTAGCGTCGGCAATGTCCCCTCACAGCAAGAGGGTTTCTGGTTCGAACCCCACAGTAGGGGAGCCCTTCTGTACGGAGTTTGCATATTCTTCTTTGGTGACGCTAAATTGTCTGTACATGTAAATGTGAGTGTGAATGGTTGTCCGTCTCTATGTGTCAGCCCTGTGATAGTCTGGTGACCTGTCCAGGGTGTAGCCCGCCTCAGTGTCAGCTGGGATAGGCTCCAGCCCCCTGCAACCCCTAAGAGGATAAGCAGTTACGGAAAATGAATGAATGAATGAATGATAAGTAGAAGGGAAAATGTAGATCTCATATTTGTTCTACCATATCCCAGTTTGACTGCTTAGCTTAGCACGCCCGATTTTTAGATTTCTTTGAGGATGAGGACTGATACGTTAAATAAACATGACGCTTTCTCAAGTCATGTTGCTTGGGGTTAGCAGAGCGTGAACTTCCCCAAATCCTCAAAGGACAGAGATGCAAATGTCGACATAAACTCGTATATATATTCCACACAATGGGGAAAAAATACACATTGGACGTAACCTGCTACCCCACAGACTACTTGGTTAATCATATGCTGACCGTTGACTTTAGAAGTAAAAGGTCTACTCTGTTACATGAGTAAGATAAGAGTTCGGGTAGTTAGCCGAACGTGCCGAACAGACATGGGTTGATGTTAAAATTTTAATGACTGTCTTGGCCAAAACAACTCTGACTATATTATCCTGATGATCATCTGAATAAGCTTAAAACACTTAAAATGGCACTTAACCATAGGCTGCTAGAATAACATTTTGTACATTCATTCATTTGTGTAACCGATTTTCCTGCTGTGCTGGACAGGTCCCACCTGACGTTGGGCGAGATGTGGGGTACACCCTGGACAGGTCACCAGACTATCACAGGGTTGACACATAGAGACAGACAACCATTCACACTCACATTCACAGCTGCAGCTGATTTAGAGTCACCAATTAACCTGCATGTCTTTGGACTGTGGGAGGAAGCCGGAGTACCTGCAGAAAACCCACACTGACGTGGGGAGAACATACAAACTCTGCATAGTAGGGCTCCCCCACCCCAAGGTGTGAAACAGGAACCATCTCATTAGGAGGTGACAATGCTAACCACTGCTCACACCTTTTCCTCTTGTGCTGGTTTTGGACAGACTAAGAGAAGACACTCCCCTCTAAACTATAGAGTGTGGAGCTATGATTGGATAACTGCTGTTCAGGGTAGGGGGTTTAGCTAACGATAAAGAGGATAGAGAACGACCCCACTAACACCCATCCTGCCCACATCATTTCTGGGCTTTTCTCCCAAAACTGTTCATCAATGTGTCAGTGATGGCAACAGTATCTCTATGAAACTAACACCCTGTCATATCCATAGGGAAAGATGGAAAGGTAGAGATTTTCTGCTGAGATCTCTCTAAAGCACCTGGACATATCGCTCTCTTTCAGCAGCACCATCAAGCCTGCAGGGCTCTCCGAGACGCCAGCGGGCCGCTTGATTGATTCCACCCTCAGAGATTAATCTAGATATTGACTGTGTGCGGTGTGAGTGTTAGTGTGTGTGTCTGGGCATTTGAGTCAGCCAGAGAGAGACAGTGTCTGATAGAGATGGAGCCAGTGGGCCCAATGATCTACAGCCTGTTTAGATCCTCATTTCCCAGAGTTCATAGCTCTCTTCCATCAACCCGCAGGCAGGGAGCCAAGCCTTTGCTCTCTCCTCCATGGTGGTCTAATTCATCCTCACTTAGGAAAGGTAAAGGCTGCCTCTGTCTGCCTCAACAGATCCAAAGGCAACTCATTTCTATCGCTTCTCTTTGATCTGTGTTCTCTGTATTTCTTATCTTTGATTTATTGCATAGATTTGTGTGATGCTGCCCTTTTTGTTTTTATGCTGCTCTATTTGTTTTCATGCTGCATGTACTCAGTGGAAAAGGAAAAAGGAGCCTCGGTCTCTAAAGAATTTCCTTAAGCAAAAGGTTAAATAGGCGAAAGTGTAGCCAAGGGAAGAAAACAACCTTATTACAAGGCACGTGCAGCCACCCACATGCAAGCGAGAATGAATACACACTGAACACACATGCAGGGCTGTGCACACTCCTACGCACCCTGTCAAACTCTCCCATTTGAAAGCAGATCAACCTCTAATTCAGCCAGATTTAAATAACTTCCTCCAAAGCAGATGGTAATAAAATGAGGGGTTTTTTTTGGATATCACTCCACTCCGGGCAGGTAGGTGCAGCTGGAGCAGGTGAGTGTTGGTGAAACGGGGCCAGGGGCCTGATGCAGATTTGCAGTTCGTTATATCCAGCTGTGCATTTGTAGCTCTGACAGACCTTCGCTGCATCGACACCTCGCTGACGCACACAGATGGCCGCCCACAGCTGATGACAAATCTGGCTGGATTTTTGAATAGGGTAGTATTACTGTGATGGGAATGCTAATGACACGTTTTAATGTTGGCTTGTTGCAAAAGTGCAACAAAGACTGACCCCAGACTGGCAATTAATCCAACTTCTTCCCCATACTGACAAGAGGAAATAATGCTAATGACATGGTGGCTTTGTATTAACCTGCCATACTTTATTTGCACAATTTATTTGGTTATTGATGAGGTTAGATGAGATGCTATTAAACATAATGCTGCAGACATACTGCCTCAGTTTGGGAGGGTGTCAGTCTGCAGTCGGCGTCAGATGATTTACTGCTTTGAATGAGCCATCAAAAGTACATCATTTCATTCCAGCTATGCCTGAGAACCTGCGCCAACAACAATAACAACAGTAATTTCATGTTTCAGCGTGCTTCACAGTGAACTGAAGTCAAAATCAGTCAGTAAAAAGGCCTGGGCAGACCTGAGAGTGGCTGAGCTTGATGGAGGGTGAACATCCAGGTCTACAGGAGGCAATGAGACCTTGGCAGACGGATGGGATGACAAAGGAAAAAAGTCTTTTAATGATTTGTGTACTATGTACAATGTCACTAGAAGCTCATTTCTTCTTTTACCTTCAGGTTAGCAGTTCAAACTTATGGGGTCCATTGGGTGGTAGCCTCAATAACTCATCCACTCCATCCTTTGCTAGATGTCGGAGGTCGAACTAGAGGTTAAGTACCTAAGAGTTATTTACACTTAAACTCTGTCTGCAAACTTTTTTTCACCAAATCTGGAGCAGTGATCTTAGCTGTTCTGTTTTTGACATTTGCTTGTTAACAGTCTCGAACAATTCAGATTCTACTTCAAAAATCCTAACCACAAGCTCATACACTTTAAATTCCTGCATAGGATGTATCGTACTCCAAGGTAGCTTCGTCTGAGGGCGATTATATCCTCTCCTGTCTGTGAGCTCTGCCCTAATGGTGACAGAGGGCCTTTTCTTCACATGTATTGGAGTTGCCCTGGGGTGGTATGTTTTTGGAAAATAGAATCTGAAACCTTAACTGATCCACTAGATGTTCAAGTGCCATGTTGGCCAAAGCTGCTCCCACTGAATGATACCTCCTCTGTAGAGCTTTTCTCTCATCAGAAGCTTGAACTTTTTGTTGGCTTGACAGCAGCAAAAAAATAAAAATAAAAAATGTTAGCAGTTCGCTGGCAGCCTCCTCATTCTCTCTCACAGAATCAATGGCTACAATCCCTATATAATATATAACATATGGAAATGTCAGTAGCAAAAATGCATGATTAAATAATACAAATGTATATACATATATAATTAAACAAAAAATAAATTATAATTAAATAAAAATAATCTAAATAAGTATATATAAATTATTTAAATGTGTATTTTTTTAAAATTGTAATTATGTTTTTTAAATTTATATATACATCGATATTCTCCTCTCTTTTTTCTTTTTATTTGATGTAATTTATGTATTATTATAATTTATAATATTAATGTGTATTATATAATTATCATTCATTTAATATTATTATTATTATTATTATTATTATTATTATTATTATTTCTTTTTTCCTCTTAATTTATTTTTTCAGTTGATCAACAAAGGGAATCAATGTGGACTGGTTGTGGCCAGGGGTGGAGGGAATTGTGTATTATTGTGATTATTGTTTGTTATTGTTTGTTACAACAATAAAAAAGTTGATAATAAAATAAGAGGGTTAAGATCCAGTAAAATATATAATAACAATATAATAATAAAATAAATATTGGTAGATAAAATAAACACCTCTAGGCTTCAAAGTATACAGCATTAAAAGTCAAAGTATACACCACTGGAACATCACACTACAGAGCCCTGATGCCCAAACCAATAATAAATGCAGGTTTATTTCTACAGAGATGGCACTTTGCAGCCTGTGTGTGTGTGTTTACAGCTGATTATCAGTCATAATTATATAAATATACAACCACCTCCCTCAGTGTAGCAGCATTATTACAAGTAAATGGGAAAGAGGACAAACCTGAGACACACTGTCTGACTGTGACCGACAGCAGGTACAACAAATAATATAAAGCCACATCAATTAAACAACCTCAAGCTTCTTATAGAATCAACAGCAGAATACAGCATCAGCAGAGCAGACAGTGGGGACATGTATTAACAATATGACAGCAGCTGCAGCCACAAACATACATATTAAAACACAGGGTGTGTGTTGGTGTTCACCTGTGGGCCCCGTGCACCGTGAGGTCCTCCTCAGTCTGCTGCAGATCCAACTTCTCTGCTCCTCCATTGTCATAAAGCATAACTTTAATGTTAATATAACCAGTCCACTCAGCCTGTTTGTCCCTCTGCGCTCCTCACAGTTTTCAGACATGTGGAGCTGAATGAGGCTCCAGCAGCAGCTGTCTGCCTCAGTGGACACAGACGTCACTGTGCTTGATGAACCACGAGCAGTTTAGTAGCCTATTTAGCATGTTAGCCACACCCAGCATGCACCTGGTCACATACCGTTGTGGATGTGTTTGATTTGGGTCACTGAGCATGCCGGCCGGGTGGTGCTTAAAGGGATAGTGCACCCTAAAATGAAAATTCAGCCAGTATCTACTCACCCATATGCCGAGGAAGGCTCAGGTGAAGTTTTTGAGTCCTCACATCACTTGCGGAGATCCAAGGGGAGAGAGGGTAGCAACACAATTCCACCTAATGGAGGCTTACGGCGCCCCAGATTCAAACGTCCAAAAACACATAATTGAGCCATGGCTGAATTTTCAGTTTTTGGGTCCACTATTGCGGCGTTGGTGATGAAAGCAAATGAATCTGTCCACACATTATTAAATTTTCTATATTCCTCCAAGAATTTATCATATTTGGATTTGAAATCCATAGCTAGCCCCGCTAGAAAGACTCAAGACTAGCTACCACTACTCAAGTTCAGCAAAATTTAGAGGGAAAGGCACCAAGTCGTAGATGTATGACGCACATTTTAGTTGATGAAATGTTAAAACATTTCACAGCACATGTAAAAATACATATAGGTTTGACATATGTATATGTGCAGAGTATAAATGACAGTATTTCAAGACAATTATGGAAAAAAATCCCAGGAAAAACAATAGATGGATAAATAGGGGTACAGTCATACACGCAGAAAAAAAATCTATTCAGTCAAAGGATTTTGGGAGAAAATGTGCATAATTTTACAAAAGCTTGCCACTTGTCTTGTTCTTTCAATAAACTGAGTGACTTGATAAACTGAATTAGAGGATTCAAAGAAGTGACATTCCAGATCGGTCCAAAATCTTTGAAATATTTCACATAAAGAAAAGAGAAATAGTTTCTATATTATGTTAAAAGGCAGCCCAGTAGCAGTGAGAGCAGTGCTTACGTCACTGCGGCCACATGGCCTGTACAAACACTAACAAGTTAAGGGAGATTGATGAGACAGTCATTCACGCTACAATCACATTGCCATCATTACTGTCCATGCAGGCAATTATTTATCAACCAGTAAAGCTACCATGGCTTTTGCCTTGTAGGCCCACACTGGTGTTTGTTTTGTCAGCTGACAATTACCCAGTCGCTGCCGCTGGCTGACAGATTTCACTCCATTCAAACAGTTTCCCGGCCCCCTCAATGTTACGTGTTAAGTGGTGCACCAGTGCACTGAAATAGAGTGGACCTACTGTTAAGGGTTGGGGTAGAGGCAGAGTGAGGCAGAGCAGAGTGAGGTCATAGTGCCACCCCTCTCCCATCACCCCCACCACCACCATCTGACACTCGACCAGTGAATTTAAACACTGAACATGTATCATTTACAGAGCATCAGCTGAATCTCCTCTGCTGCAGCTGCTGATGTGACTCCTCTCTTCCTCTCAAATCGGAGCAGGAACTCATGAGTCAAACAATAAAACCAAAGACAATAAGAGCAAAGATGAGCACACAGTAAGTTTTTATTTATTAATTGAAACACTCACAGTTCCTCTGGAGGGCTTTTCACACAGGACCTGGGGTGTCTCTGGGTGATGAAGACTCATCAGAGCCTAGAGTGCTCTGTGTGGGATGTGTCTATGAAGCATTTTCTGAACATGTTCACACAGTAAAGAGATTTTTATTTTTTTTTAAATGTTCTGCTAAAACAGCATTCTGAGTTGTGGAGCTATAGCTACTGTGGAACCGGGGGGAGTACATTACAATAATATATTGCCTGCTGGTGATGAAAGCGTACATTAGTCTCTTACTGCTCTCTGGAGAGAGAAATTATCTGACCTTGCCTTATTTCAAAGGTGAGGGAAAACAGTTTGGCCACATCTGTAACACGCTTACACAGTAGTTTGCAATTAGACGCATTAGAAAATTTAAACTTTGCTGCTGGGGAGTGATGACCCATTTAGTAAGTAGCTAATAATGATAATAATAGGCCTTATTAGTCAAGATATGAACGGATGAAATATGCTTTATCGGGCCAAACTAAAGCCACAGGTAGTGATGCTCCCCACCATGTAGACTTTTCATTCAGTGTAATTAGAGAGTTGTTGTATGCCACATTAGAGGCTTCGGTGGCAAATGACTTAACGAGCTACACAGGGAGTCCTAATTATTCTGCAATTAGAAATGTAATTATGGGTTGCTCCAACGGCTTGCTCGCTTGCTAGTTGGCTAGCAGTGTGAAGGAGCAGAGACAGAGTGAGCATCACGTCTCAACGCCAGCTAATCTGTCACACATGGAGAGGTGCACAGGCCTCCAATCATAGCCCCACCGCTACTTAAACCTGTGGACTGTACTGAGTGTAGTCAAGGCACTCAGGCTTGTAATCCATCACTTCCAACCTACGCTGAAGAAAAAGCACAAATATGGCTTCACATGTACCTAAAACAAGAAACAACCGGTGTTCAGACGACTGCTGCTCTAACCTAACAGACAGAGTCGTCGAGTGTTGATCTAGAGGCAGGCAGGTAATGGGTTGTAATTGAATTTCCATCAGCCATTGAGTGGTAGGTTCGTGTTTTTTTGGTTGCTGAGCAAATTTACAGTCGGCACCATGTGATGAGCATCAATCTGCTGAATGCTGTGTAATCAGACTGTGTTCATGAGCTCATGGAGGTCTAAAAAGAGTCAGAAACAAGAGCATAGGCTGCTATTGTACCTCAAACCAATATTAACATGTGAGAGAACTCAGGTCAGAGTTATATTAATTCATTCAACATGAGCTAAATGTTTTGGTTTTGCTTTTTTTGTCTGAAAAAGGTGGGCAGTTTCAGCCAATTAAATGACTTACAATGGCTTTTTTTATTTTAATTTTACAGGTCTGTCATTTGCTATAATAATTTCTCAAAGGTGTCATTGTTATTTTAATTAGTATAAGTAGTTCTGTTGCATTTAAAAGCAGTTGTTGATTTCCAACATAATTTATGCATGGCCTGAAAAGATCTTTTAATTTGTTGGTATTACTGAATTGGAAGTGTACCCACTGAACTGTGTCTATGTTAACCTCAGTTAAATCAAAATTACATTGTTTGCTCCATGAAACAAAATAATTTGGTGTAGACACCCACAACAAAAAAGCATAACCATCTCTTCCATGGACAAACACAAACGTGTTTTTTTTCCAAGCGTTAGTTGACCAGAAAGGTTATTAGGACCATGTGGGAGTTTAATTTGAAAGGACAGACACAGGAAGTGTCCACGCTCAGCAGTCAGACAGGAGTCACATTAACTTCCAGGGCTGGTACCTGCGGTTATTCCACAGGCTAGTTAATAACATGTCGGGCAGGAAATCCAAAGTGTGGGATCATTTTGAGAAGGTGAAGGACGAACCCAAGGTGATATGTAAACTCATCTTCATTGGTCGACTACAAACATGACGTATCATCTGAAACATGTCAGTAGCTACATGCCCATTAGCCACTTAGCACAATCATTACTGCTTTGCCGACAGCGTCATTAACAGGCGGCTCGCTCGGTGTGTGACGTGCACTTGTAGATAAAATATAGGCCTAGATTAATGAAGGTTCATTAGTACGGTTTTGTATTTCTCTGTAATGTAGCACAGTGTTAACAATGTTACTGATACTATTCTTTCTCACACCTTCAACTCAAACCATTGTGTTGCCCCGCCCAAAATATAACATTTAATTATTAAATTAATATTGTAAACATGCAGCCGACTAGTCGACTAATGGCCCTAAATGACGAAACAATCACAAAGAGACACAAAACCACAAAAAGATAGTGACTAAAAAGATGCAAAATAACAACAAAACAACAAAAGAGGTATAACCACTACAGGGTCTGTGTAGATGAGGTGGTGGGGCCTTTTCGTCTGTGCCCAGGGGCATGTTGTCTCAGAGTCCGTCCATGGTAACAACAGTAGCTGCAGCTGTTTCTGTTCTTCATTTGGTAACCTTAAACAAGTCTGTGCATGCTGATGTGCCATCTGTTTGGAAGTTTTGATATGTATCTAGTTTGAAGACACCCTCCTCCTCAGTAGTTACTGCTGAAGGCAACATCAAAGTTTCCAGACTCTTCAGGGGAAGTCAAAGTGTGTAGTTTGGCTATAATGCTCCTGTGTAGATTATTCAACTCCATTAAAAACTTGAAACTCTATTTCCGAGTCCTGGTCTGTTTTTGGACAAACAATTTTTTTCCCGGCACATTTTCTTGCTTTAGGTTAGACATTTGCACGGATTCGGTCCAAACTATCCAAGGTCATGGGTGTGATGTATGTGTGCGATGCCATATTGATCCCTGAGGGAGATGATTCATCTTTTCAGCAGGGTAGCAGTGTCGGGTCAGGTGCACAACAGTAACCTTGGAGCTGATATGGTTCCTGTGCCGTGCTCTGGGATATAGCAGGGCAGACTCAGGATCATGTGGCCAAATAATACCCATGATACTTGTGTGTGTCTTTATTAACACACTTTTTTATCATTTTATATGGTGGTTAGTATTTTGGTTTTAGTGACTGAGACACTCTGGGTTCCCTCATGACATTGTGAAAAGGAAAATAAGCTACAAAATGAGTGAGCATATTGTTAATCGTTTCAGGGTCAGTGTGTGTGTGTGTGTGTGCCATGCTCGCAGGCACTGTTGGGCCCATGCACTACTGTTGTAGTAATGAGGCACCCGTGCCAGTGATGACAGATGAGGGCTAAGAGGGTATAGTCCTACTAACCCCACCCTGAGCTCTGGATGACCTGCCAGCCTGGCAGCCTTACTTTGCCTTTAACCGTCCCAAGGATCAGACCGTTGGGAAGCTTTGGGGAATATTTTAAATTGGTGTCCTAACTACACACCAACTGATGCTCAGTAACATAACGTTAGCTCTTCATAGCTCTCTCCTGCCATCTGACTGGCTTCTGTCAGATTGGATCAAACAAAGTGGATCTGGGGAATTAAGAGTCGACTACTGGTAATGGATAGCCTTAACGTTAGCTGATTCAGGAAATGAGGGATTATTAATTGATTTGTGGCACACTTTTTAAATAATCTACCTTTTAATCTTTGGGCTTGGGGGAAGGTATCAAGTCTTTTCAAGTCAAAAGGCTCATCCGTGTCATTGGTGTTAGGGCCCATGTCGAGTTGCAAGTCTTCTTGGTTTTTGTCAAGTCGAGTCTAAAGTCTGAACGAAATGAAGTAACAACAGTCAGTGGAAACCAAAATCATCAACCCACTGGGCTGGACTCAAAATCACACTGAAAATCAGAGTAAAAAATCGAAATCACAATCTGATCCCAGTTATGTGAATTTTCTCACAGCAACTCACACTGTGACTCAGTAGTGTGTATGGCCCCTGCATACCTGTATGCACTCCCCACAACATCTGGGCATGCTCCTGATGAGTCCGCAGATGGTGTCCTGGAGGATCTCCTCCCAGACCTGGATCAGGGCATCAGTGAGCTCCTGGACAGTCTGTGGCAGTACTTGGCAGCGTCGGATGTACCAATACATAACGTCGTATAGGTGCTCATGAAACTGGGCATTGTCCTGCACCAGGAGGAACCCAGGGCCCACTGCACCAGCACCAACCGTCTGACAATCGCTCTGAGGATTTCATCCCTGTACCTAACAGCAGTCAGGGTACTGTTGGCTCTGACATGGAGGTCTGTATGCCTCCCTAGACTATCACTCCAGACTCTTTTACACCTGTCACATGTGCTCAGTGTGAACCTGCTCTCATCTGTGAAGAGAACGGGGCACCAGCGGTGGTCCTGCCAGTTCTGGTGTTCTCTGGTGAATGCCAATCGAGCTGCACAGTGCTGGGCTGTGAGCACAGGTCCCACTAGAGCATGTCAGGCCCTCATGGAGTCTGTTTCTGACAGTGTGCTGCTGCTGGGTTGATGCCCTTCTACGGCCCTGTCCAGCTCTCCTCGTGTAACAGTCAGTCTCCTGGTATTTCCTCCATGCTCTTGAGACTGTGCTGGGAGAAACAGCAAACCTTCTTGAGACCACACATATGGATGTGCCATCCTGAAGGAGATGGACTACCTGTGCAACGAAGTACCACCTCATGTTACCTGTAGTGACAGGGACACTAGCAGAACACAAAACTAGAGAAGAATCAGTCAGGAAGGAGAAGGAGAGAGCAGCTGTCTGTGGCCACCACATGCAAACCATTCCCTTTTTGGGTGTTGTCTTGATTCTGCCTCACTATTGCACCTGTTGTCACTTTGATTTGCACCAAAGCAGGTGAAACTGATTCACAGTCACTTGTGCTTCCTAAATGGACAGATTTGGACAGAACCTTGAAGTTTAACTGACTTGGTGTTATACTGTGACCATTAAGTGTATATAAAGTATAAAGTATATAAAATCACCTCTGTTGGGATAGATGTATTTTTAATATGTTAACAAACAAACAAAAAACAAGTAAGGCAACATAGCTGAGATAAAAAAAAACTTAACTCCAACACATTTGGGATCAGACTTTTAATGGACTTAAATTCACATAAATAACATTGGTTCATATATATTTTGTATATTATACAACTTTATATAATATATATTTCCCCCTATGATTTACATTCCTCTCTGGCTAAAATTATCTCTCATATCTATGGAAACAGAAAGCCTTGCATGAATGCAACGCTGCTCTTTTTGTGCTGTTAATCAAGGTCCAGATGCCAAAAGGAGAGGAGCGTGTTTCTCATGAGTTGTAAAAAATAATTTCCCAAGTTACACAAACAGAAAAGCAAAAAGGAGAATCTATTGCATCGTCTCTAGGGTATTACACAGCACTACAAGGAGTGGGTAGCTATTGAAAATCATTCACTGTATATATTTTACTGTATTGACTTGTGACACAAAGAAAGAAAGAGCACTGCAAACTATCTGATATGCATGGCAATGAACATTTCATTTCCAAGTGTTCTTGTCATGGTTTCTTTTTTTTTTTTTTTTGCAAAAAAAAAAAGTAAAAAAAAAAAAGAGAATATGCTCGACTCAAGATAAGAAACCCCATCATGAAGATAAGGAAAGATTTATGAACCTGCAGCAAGGTCACATAATCATGCAGTGACCCAGCCAAGCACGCTTGCACAGATGAGCTGAGCTTGTCAGTCTGGATCACAAATCAACACATGGCTGTTTCGAGCCTGTGACCGACATTATTCAACAAGATGGGTGGATATCTGGAAGTCAGGTAACATTCACTAATCTCCCTGACAGAAAAAAAGATAACCCTCTCCTCAGACTGGAGTTCCTCCTGTGTTGCCTTCGACCGCTGGATTATCCCTGCTGCCTGTAGCGCTCATGCAATCAATACCTCCATCAAACTATCGTGACTGACACATCATCACACAGTCGCCCCTAAATGAACACTGAAGGCTGAAAGGTGCACTGAGAGGCCATGACATGTCAGATAACCTCTATAAAAGTTTTACGTCGCTCAATCTTTGCTTTAATTCATCAATAAATAACCACGGTTACGCTTGTTTTTCAAGTTGAGCAACTCATAGCCTGCCAATACAAACATTAATGACATTCAACATTAAGTACATATCTGGTGAGGTGTTAAGAGTGAAAATGGCTACAAGGTGTCAAATCTAACAAGACTATGTGTCAAACATCTGCTTTTTTTAAAAACACAACCCCAAGTGTCGCTTTATCACAATCCCTCTCGGCTGCTTCCTGCTACACAATCTCTTCAATCTGCATAAACTATGATACATATTTGATTGTCTGAATCAGAGCCGCTACCTGAATATCAACCAAGTGAGAAACTGTCGCCCACACGAGGCCTTCAAATCCAAATAAAAAGCAAAAGAATGGATCCATCTTTAGCTGCGATTTGAAAAGTGATGGGTGTTGGAAGCAAATGTGCAGGTGAAGCCAGGATCTGATGCAAAACAAGATCTAGTGTACTTGAAAGAGTGACTTAAATTACCCAGTGAACCAGTGTGGGATCCTACAATGTTTCATGCATTTATCGAGGCCAACTCAAATGAAACATGACATGTTGGTTTGTGTGTGTGTGTATATGTGAATGTGTGTGTGTTAACAAATCACAGAGGAAAAACACAATCATGCCATGACATTGCGACAGACAGCAAGTTAAAGTGTTAACCCCCTCCTTCCCTGAATAGTTGACAACAGAGTGTTTTTTTAAAACAGCTATTATTTTACCATCATCCCATCATGATAAAAAAAAAAAACGCATAAACATCATAATCATATCCCTTTTCTAAACAAGATTAAGTTACTATATGCTATCGAAAAGAGCCACGGGGAGGGAAAGTCACTGGTTGTGCTCAAATCACAGTGAAAAAACTTTTAACTTTACAGCAGGGGCTTCTCTTTCATTACACCAGCTTTTATTGCGATACACTTTATTATGGTTAATATCCAGTAACCATAAATCCTTTCTAAATATGAGTAGGAAAATAAGGTGACGTAGGTTTTTCAGAGGAATGAACACAACCAGCAGTAGTGCCAGTCGTCACTTCCCCTCCCCGTCACATCCCTGCCACTCAGCTCCATCTACTTTAATACTCATAGAGGGGAAATAGTGTTAATCAAAAAGTGCATCATGAATATGTTGAGATTAATAATAAAAGTAAACCATCTTTTTTGTCATAAATAACACTTTTTTTCCTCTAATATTCAATAAACCTCTTATTATACAAGTCGAGTAGTCACATGATGCAAATCTACTCCCTGTGATCTTGTTAGTATCTGGGAGCAACGTTAACGCTTCCTGAAACCTGGAAGATGCGACCCGCCGATACAAACAGGACTGCTGCGTCAAGTCTAGGAGGAAGATCAAGGAGAGGACTGAAGCAAAGACCACTTACAGCTATAAGCTACAACACATGAACAGTGATGTGAAGCAACACAGAATGTCCACAGCTAGGTGTGTTAGCAAGATGGTAGCATCTAGCTCACACAACAAAGTCGAATCGAAAAAGACACATTCACGTTTAAAGGAGTACGTGTTTTGGGACATACACTCAGGGGTGTAGTGCTATTTGTTTAAGTAACGGAGTGCACCTATGACGCTGACATCGAGAATCTATCAACACACCTTCAGCCCAGTTCAGACCAACGATTTGCGACAAGACGAAACTGTTTTAGAACGTTGCAGAGACTGGCCATCTGAGCACGACTCGAACCGGCTGATGGTGTCACCTGCAACTCAGCTGGTCAAATTGCTGGTGGCTGCTTTTAGAATGTAAAGCCTGTCATCAACAGCCAATCAGCTTGTAGTGAAGTCCGCTGGTCAAGTCAACAAGACTTCAGGTGGTAAGTTCGCCTGCTGCGATGGCCGCTCTGTCCCCACCGAGCCCTCTGTTTCTGTCCTCATGGTGTGCCAGTGTCGCACACTGGCACACAGTAATTATATTATTGTGGCATATTTAACATGAATACAGTCCATCTGATGCTCATTTTGTTCATGTTTTTCACCGTTTTATCGCTAGTACAAATGCAACTGTAGCCAGTATGTCACTATCACTATCCTCATTCATATTTTAAGAAGCTACTGATTATATTCAGCCACATAATAAGCCTGAAAAGGTGGAAAACAGAACAGACATACAGAAAGTTGTTGCATAGAGATGATACACCATCTCATCTAGTTGCATTGGTGTGAACTGTCAGTTTTGTAGAACGTTGCAGAACAGCGCATTGCAAGTAGTTGCATGTTTCAACTCGTCTCATTGTGAATCTTTGGTCTGAACTGGGCTTCAAATGACTATATGACAACGCTGACCATTCTGTTTAGTTTTTATTGGCTCTCTTGCATATGTTTTAGTGATGGTTTGATCTGTAAGTTCTTAAAAAATGTTTCTGAATTTAAACCAGATTTGAAAACTGTAAATATTTTATTTCCTCACTTTGAGGAAAAAAGTGTTGTTCCTGTGTACTCCGGCAGCACTACACCCCTGCTTATGCTTTTTGGCTTCCTTGCTGAAAGTTAGATTAGAGGAATGATACCACTCTCATGCCTGTATGCTGATTATGAAGCTAGAGCCAGCAGGCGGTTGGCTTAGTTTAGTCAAGCTTAGAACACAGACTGAAAACAAGGTGACACAGCTAGCCTGGGCCAAAAAATCCACCTTGCAGCACATCAAAAGCGTACGAATGCACATATTAAACAAAACAGAAATATGAAAATCGACACTGCGGTTTGTACAGTAAGTTATGTGCTGGAACTGGAGTATGTCCAGTCTTTATGCTAAGCTAATCCGGCTGCTGACACACAAACAAGAGAGTGATACCCATCTTCTCATCTGCCTCCAAAAAACAGATAATATAAGTGTATTTCCCATGAAGTCAAACCTGTTATTTGGCTGCTAATTAGTTTGAAATTTGATTCAGTTTTTGTCATATTTGGTTCACTTTACATATCATCTGAATGAGACTGAAATATTGACATCTGAAATAAAGTTAAAATGTCTGCAGTCAGAGGATTTTTCACTGGATTCTTTCTGCTGCCTCTGCATTTTGCTTTTTTAATTGAGTGCAGGTGAGACGTTATGCAATCTCACTGTTCACATGTTGTAACTTCAGACTCTAAATGGCTGACGAGAACATTTCCTCCTTGGTCTTCTGCCTAAGGTCAATTCAGGAGGAAGATAAATCAAAAGGAAGACCTTAAATGGTCATAAAACCAGATGTCCAGCCCTGTCCTCAGTGACTCCAGGGCATCAGATGAATTTTAGGTCTACTGACGTTTGCAGTCGAGAGACCTTGTTCCCATTCACTGATGGATTTGCAAAGCATTGGATCGCTAACATGACTGACATTTCTCCAGACCGGTGTGCATATCTCCAAAACTTTCTAAATCCATAAGAAGTAACTGCTCCACTCTTAATGCGGAGGAGAGAGCAGAACTCAGTCACACTGTCAATGCCTTTCAGCTCCCAATCAACCTTTCAGTCACTGGGCCTGAATGGACTCTGCCAGGCCAATTTGGTGGGCCTTTCTCAGTGGCAGCTCTTCATCCCGGTCAAATACGGCGACTCTTGCCGGCACAGGCCCATCTGCTGCTGTTGCTGCTCTTGAAGATCTGAGGCCAGACCATCAACAAAGTCGGGGACGGGTAGCCCTGAGAGTATCATGACTGACTTGTTCCAGATCATGAAAGTGGGTACGACGGGCAGGAGGAAGGAGACTTCAAAGGTGTGAATGTGCTGGGAGTTCATGGCGTCATAGAAGGACAGTGAATTGTTGTCGTAGTCCAGCAGGACACCCAGCCGCCTCAGCTGCAGGCTCGCCTCCACCAGCATCTCCTTGCCATCGTGGCGCACCATAAAGTTGTTGTTGCAGCGTGAGAACACCCATGAGGACGAGTTCTTGCCGCTCCATTCGTTTTTCGGGGCTGATTTGTAAGCCACGCCGATGGCATACCTGCAGGGGAGGAACATTTTAGAATGCATTAGTGATCTGAAACAAGTGTCCTCCTTAATGACTTTACTTGCACAGTCAAGCTACCTCATGCTGAGGACACACAAGATAGGCGCAGGCCCTTTGGGTCTTTCCTGCATGAAGAGGTCTACTTCAGAGCCAATTAGTGAAAAGAATATAAATAGGATAAGAGTATACACTGTGTGTGGTGAGAGTGTGTCTGATGAGTGTGGGTTTGCATAACAGCCTAGATTTAAACTCCCTAAAGAAAGATATTTCGGTTTATTGAGCCTCCTTGCAGGCTTATATAATGCACTCTTCTGCATGTGTGTTTCTTACCATGTGGACGCTCCCAGCAGCACCTCCCAGTAGTGGCACCCGCTGTCAATGAAGACATTACCAGCTGCGCCATAGGAGCCCGTGCCGCTGAAGCGCTCCGGGGTGTGGCTCTTCTTCAGCGAGCTCTCGTCCTTCTCCATGGTCAGGCAGTCGTTGGACAGACGCAGCTTCTTGTGGGCCGTCTTTGGATCTAACTTGAAGGGTTGACCTGTGAAGAGACAGAATGTTGTGCTTTAAAGAGGCCTATTACTTTGTTTTGGCAGTTAATGCTGCTAATGATAATGATAATGATCACATAATTATCATTACCACTAACATCATTATCATCATTTTTTTTTGGGCAATATTGCACCTCTATCTAAAAGTGTCAAGCGCCTTACTTACATAAAAGCAAGGCTGATAAAATTCCCTCCATTTCCTTAAAGAAATATTCCCTGCTGGAAGGAAGGTCACAGAACTACACTGTCTATTAGGGGTGTGCTATATCATCTTGTTCAAGATAATGCTGTTATCATTTTTAATATATGAAAAATTCCTATCCTGATACTTGCGATATTTCGACTTGCTGACATATTGACGTCATATTGTTACCCACGGCAACAACAAGCACGGCTGAAAGCAAAATTATTAGTGACTCCGCGGTGAGGAGCAGCTTCAGTAGTGTGGAATAAACTATGGCGTCCTGAATGTTGTATGAACAGCCCTGGACTTCTCAGACTCTTTTAGCGAGTTACCCAGAGTTACCCTCCCTGCAGAGGGAACTCATTCAGCGGCTCCTCTGGCAGCAGCACAGCGTCTCTCCCTCTCCTCTCTCGCCATGTGCACAGAAGAGTCGGTGTCGTCAAGTGATTTTGTCATAAACCTTTGGTAATGTAAACCCACGTGATGCTCGCGGCTTGACAAAAAATTACATATATGTGAATGTGTGATAGCTGTGGTATCATAACAGCCTGTAACAGGTTACAGCGTGATGATTAGTGGAGAAATGGCAGAGCATAAAAGTCTAGGTGGAAAAGAAACACAACTCAATCATTTTGGATTTTGCTAAAAGAGAAGGAAATCACCTGTTGATCCCAGGGTACAGTTTTTGTATTTGGGAGCTGTTTAAATGTGTAATTTGTGGTAGATTTTATTTTGTTGAACTATTAATATTGTATACAGAATCTGAATCTCACTCTGAGTTACTTTTGTTTTACAAACTAAAGAAATTAAAGATAATTTTTGTTTATTTTTTTTTTGGACTAATTTGTCATATCATGAAGAATATTGTTATCACAAACATATCCTGAAATATTGTGACATTATTTTAGGGCCATATCGCCCAACCCTACTGTCTATGCAGTATAAAGACACAAATACTTTGAAATTGGTGCTACATGACCAAAGAAAATAGAGAGAAAGGGCTGTGGCGTTTGTTTTTGCTCATGAGGTAGAAAACCTACAACTACCAGAATGCACTGTGCTGCACTGAACCAATAAACGCTCCTGCTGGTGGGTGACGTAATGCAAGTGGATTCTGACTTGTCCAATATATGGCAGCTGGCTGGTAACAAACAATCTCGGATTACAGTTGGATGCTAAACTAAAATACGTTTCTGAGAACATCTGAGGTGAGAAATAGGCAACGCAGTAACAGTATCTTGGTTTATATTTTATCAGCTCTGTCTAGATTAACAGATTGATCTAAGTTTTTTCAGCCTCCCTTCTCACACTACAGAGCAGCTAAACAGTGCACTAAAATATGTTTCTGAAAACGTTTTAGGCAAGAAATAGACAATACAGTTATAATCTTGGTTTATATTTGATCAGTACTGCCTAGTTTTACAGTCTGGTCTAAGCTTGAGAGACAGAGAGATCTATCACTTCTACAATCTTTGTGTCCCCGGTAACGTTCATTTAGAAATGAGGAGGTATAATCTGCAGTTCATGGAACCGCCAAAGAGACTGCAAGGATCTGGCATTGGTGAGATGAAGGAAATTTTACCGCAGCTCATTTCCTCATACTACCCACATAGTTCCCCTTTAAGGTAATCACTGTCGATCACAAGTAGTTTCAGGTATTCTGATCATGTTATGAAATATTTGCTTTTATCCTTGTAAGCTGTGAGTTGCTTTTTCTGTTATCTTGTTAACAGAAATATTTGTTGGCTACAGAGCTTCTTTCTTTATTTATCAAAAATCAAATAAAAAAAGAAAAGAAAAGAAAAGATAACCCTGAAATCTAACGTTGAACAATTCCCAATTTTAATTTTCATTCTCAACATGTTTTGTATTCGTGATCACTCAATATTGTCAAGTGGGACAAAAAGCAAAAGATAACACGAGATCAGAAGGTGAAAGAGCCGAGAGTAAGAATAAAAATTAGAGCACGATTTTAACTCAGAGCAGCAGCAAAAGACGAAAATAAATAGAAAGTGGGGTGAGAAGCGCTCGCAGAGAACTCACAGAGAAAGACAGAAGAGGAGAATGTTTGAAATACAAGGGCGAGAGTCTAAACTTCAAAGCCTCGCGCAGCCTTTGGTGAAAACATTTCATAACAGTGGAGGAAGCCACCCGGCATTCTCCTCTGTGCCTGCCATCACACAGACTTGGAAATTAGCTGAAGGAAATAGCCTTCACTTCCACTGCAGTAGGTAGCAGTCGGGCTATTCAGTGGAAATGCTGCTATCCGGTTGCAACAATTCAATTTGCAATGACACCAGTAATTTGGGTGTAATGGGTGGAAAATTGAGAGGGTAAAAGTAGGTGAGTGGCAGAGAAAGGAGAGGAGTTAGGAAGCGAGGAGGAGATGAGAAGTTGAGGGGATAATATGTGGCTGAAGATTCGACGGAGGGTCCCCTCTCTACCTCTCTGTGTTGGTAATGTGTGTGTGTGTGTAGGCTTCATGGAGGTCAGCCACGTCCCTTCCAGACCTGACATTTAACTCTGACACCTCTCATCTCATCTCTCAGCCTCCCTGAGCCTCCCACGGCTTAATGAGCGACACAATGAGGACCCCGACTCCTCCTCCCCTCCCTCTATCTGTCCTTCCCTTCATCTCTCTTCCCCCATTCTCTCATTCTCATCCTCTCTATCCTCTCTCCTCTCTCACACACTCCCCTCCAATAATCCGCGTGGTGAGTGTGTGTTACCGCGTGTGGATATGAGACGACGAGGCCAATGTGCTGCTGGCAGCCAATTACATTAATGCGCTCTCTTCTTTGAACTGCTTATCGCTGCCAGCGCAGCCATTTCCAAACACTGGGGCTCTGTCATGCCTTTCCAGGGGATGACTCCTGAGAGCCCGGGCTGGGCCCGAGGTTGGGGAAGGGGAGACACACGTGATGGTAGAGGACAAGCAGACACACACACAGAGCATCAACTCCGGCCTACACACAAGCAGACGTACAGTAAGTGGCCGAGCGGAAATGTTTTGAACCAACGCCAGCAGGATTCTTGTAAATGGAGAAAGTCATGGATAATAAGCTTGGGTTTAAATGGTGAATTCTACGTACAGTAAATGTAGGGCTGGTACGATGCTCCAAATGAAACTGAATTTGGAGGTTTGCACAGGCAAAATGGCAGTTGTACCAATAACAGAACTCTAATGCCTGATTTTAATTGCCACAGTGTTGGCAGGTTGGCAAAGCAGACTGTTCCCAATTTCCACACAACCTTCAATGCTCCATTGATTATGTTTATATGTACAAAATGTTCCAGTTTTAGCCTTTATTCTGAAAAGACAATATTCCTTCTAACAGCTTGTACAAAAAATTTTTCCACACATATTGCTGTTTACATGCAGCCGGGAATACTCCGATAAACGTGCCCTATCATGTCGTTTATAACGTCAAAATATGGAAAAGTAGAATGGCTGGGGTCACGTGTCATTTTGCTTTTTTGCATCAAAACAGGATTTTTAAAAAGCTGGTGGACTCGTATGACTGCGCAGACACAGGCTCCCACTTTCAATCCTTAGATCACCTTCTTGAAAAAGTCAGCATCAAGATATCTGTGCTTATAAAACCTGGTGATATTCAGGTCTGTCATAATGTTTAAAAGTAGGTGTGTTTCTCCCTCTCTACCCCAGCCTTGCAAACTGTTGGCAAGTTGGTTTGTGTACAACATATCCATGACAACACACAGAGCTAATAATAATACCCATAAGCACTTTGATATTCCCGGCGACGTGTGGGCGGGGACATATGGTTCCCGTGAGGACACTGATAGCTCAGGGAAGGAGCAAACATACAGTATAAAAGCTTGCACAGCAGCCCTCTAAACTTCTTTCTTTTCATCCTCAGCCTCAATTGAAAATGACCTCTAAGAAAAGGGTTTCTGCCAGTGAGGTTTTGTCACAGCGATTTGACAGTGAAAATGACAGACAGGAGAAAGTGTCTGAGACAGAGGAGAATGTTGAGGAAGACCCTGATTATGAGGCATCCTCCTCTGATGAGAATGAGATCCTCAGTGCTGATCCTTCTGTTGTCTCTCAACCACCTGCAGACAAGTTACCTTTCAAATAAGTCATGGTCCTGCTCCGCGCTTGAACGCCAGGGGAGACTAATGTCGTCAAAATGGCTCCAGGCCTGACTGGATACGCTGTCAGCCATGTCCAAGATATAAAATCAGCATATGAGCTCGTCACAACACTATAAATTGGTAAATGAGCTTGCACTTGTATAGCACCTTTTGAGTCGCCACATTCACACACTGGTGGCCGTGGCTATCATACAAGGTGCAAAGAACAGGGTTAGCGATGCTCTGAGGATGATGATCTGTTTTACAAATAAGATCTTTCAAAGTATTTTTTGTCTGTTCTCAGACAAGCACAGAGAATACTGTCTGACTCTTCCCACATTCTCCACGCTGAGTACAAGCTTTTACCCTCCGGCAGACGATACAGGATGCCCAAATTTAAACTGAACTGTTTTAAATTTTAAATTTGTGTTTTTATGTTTTTACAGTGTATGCTTCATTTCTCCTGGACTAATATCGTAAGGCAGCAATACTTGTGCAGCTCCTGAGTCCAAGACCAATTTCACTATGGGGACATTTATCATGTCGTATCGTATCGCATCGTATCATATCGCATTATGCTTCATCTTACTGTAAATATTTGATGGGTGCTTTAGTGTAACTAAAATTATACAGTGCTTTAGTTACACTGTATAATTTTAGTGTAACTAAAATTATACAGTGCTTTGAGCAGATTAAAGTCCATTAAGTATGTTTATAATGTATAATAGTGCAGCTCCTGAGTCCAAGACAAATTTCACTACAGGGACAATGCAATTTATCGCATTGCATCGTATCGTATTGTATCGTATCATATCGCATTGCATCGCATCTTACTGTAAATGTTTGATGAGTGCTTGTAACTAAAATTATACAGTGCTCTGAGCAGATTAAAGTCCATTATAAGTATGTTTATAATATATTATAAACACAGGAGTCACAGAAAGTGTCACAAATATAATCATAATACACACAATAATGAAAGAAGTCATTCTGCATTACTTTTGATGCTTCTGTACTTTTACATAAGTCCAGTTGCAGGACTTAACTACACTCTACACTGATTACTTCCTCCACCACTGAATATCATTCATGTTGCAGAGTTGCCATGAAATGAAGAGACCTGGAGTCACAGCGAGTATAGAGGTATTTGCTGGCAGCACTCAGAGAACACGCCAAATTTGATTTCTTCTGGAGTGCTACAGTGCTGGCCTAAAGGCGCAAAGAACCAGTGTGTGGTGCAATATATCAGCAAGAAAACCAGTTCATAAGAAGAAAGTAGACGTATATGTCTAAGAAAGTTCTGAATCATTTTACAGCAGCTGCATGAAGACAACACAGAGATGACGCTGTTTGTTTCTAAAGAGTATCATCTTGTCTCTCACACACACACACACACACACACAGACACTCCTGTGCTGTCAGGTTGTATATTACAGAAAATAAAGACAGGACAAGATAATGGCACAGATACTGTATCCCACAGAGTGGGTTTCTTAGCTGTGTCTGTGATTAGTCCGCTCCCACTCTGTAATACAGCAGCAATTAGAGATGTTTTCAACTGTCTGCAGAGGTGATAAGTGCTCTCTGTTTGACTGCCTTGAAGCCGTGCATTGTTACGAACGGGGAAGTCTTTAATGGAAACTTGTAAAACACAAAAAAAGAAAAGAAAAAAAAAGAGCAGAGAAAGAAAGGGGGCTACTGTTGGGGGAGCACTTATAAAAAGCAATTTCATTCCAACTTCATTTTGCCGGGTCCTTGTTGGAATACTAGCAGTGGGATAGCATCTGGGTAATCGACTTTATTTCAATTCAGTCAATTTCACTCACGCTTCTCTTTTTTTTCCCCGGCTCACATTTTTGCTGAGGGATAGATTGAGCTGCCTCTGTAATGAGGGAGATGGAAAAAAAAGGATCCATTTTACTGCATAACTAAACAATTACTGCAGTAGAAACAGTAGCACAAGGGACGGAGAGAGCTCTCCGGAGCTTTGACACAACCTTATATCTTTTCACCAGTTTCTACATCTCTGTTGAACTTGCAAATCATTCCTTGTCATTAAAATGCATGGGGGTGTGCCACTCGGCTTCTAATTGACTGATCCACATGTAATGTGGTATGTAATCCAGCCGTGCTGACTACTGAAACTCAGATTTACACAGGCGGGATTAAAAATGCATCATTCATGTAACATGGCTGCAGCACAGCAGGCATATGAGGTGCACAGCAGAGATTCCTGGCATCACATTTTGTTGTCTCACCTCTTACAGGGCTTAATGTTTTTTTTGGCTCTTTGTACTCAACCTCCACAAAAAACAGAAATTGTCTTTGTGTAGTAAAGAGCAAAGATAAACAGCAGTCACTGATCCTCTCCAACCTCACCCTTTAATGAACTCGGCAGAGTCATCAGAGACCAGTGCTAGAAAAATTCAGCAAGGCTTCTGGGTCTGCTCAGAATCTGACTGTGATTAAGGAGCCGTTTTTGGAAGGAAGGTTTCTGTGATGGTTCGTTAGAGTAAAAGCGTGTGACTGTCAGTACTATCGGCTGTGTGTGTAAAACAGAATCATTCATTAAAACTCAGCTCCTGTCTTCATGATACACAGGCTCTCTGCTGCTGTGTGAATGCATATACTGTCACTGTACTGCAGACAAAGGGTGATCGCAAGCTTTATCGGTTGATATCAGGGTTTCACTAGTGAAGTTCTGTGCTCAAAACAGTCTGTCTTGAAGAACAAAATAAACAAATCAGAAAAAAAAAAATCCAAAACAAATAAAACACCCCCCAAAAATACAAAAAACCCAACCAACCAAACATACAAAAAAAACAACCTCCCAGCCAACTGGCATTTTAACACACTCCCAATCTCCCCCTCCACCTGCTGGCATTTCCACCTGCTCAGTGAATGAAGCACGGTGCTTTGAGCTAACGAACACATCACAAAACTCTTTGTTGTCGAGCCCCAGCAGCCACGTGACACAACACAGTGATATATTGCTGTTTAATGTCTTTTTCTCTTCTGTTCATTGTGCAAAGGTGACTTCATTTTTACATCAAAGACAGTCCACCCAAAGCTTAAGCATGTAGTGTTTTAAATCACGTGGAACAGTTTAATCAGACAGATTAAAGGATATTATCAACCAGTAGCGTATGCTAGTTACAATGGGCCCCAGTCAATGCTATTATGATGGGCCCTAAGGCACGCTAGTAACTCTTTATGCACCTCAACTAGGTACTGCATAATCTTATCGTCAAAGGATCAAACACAGACTTGACATTGGATAACACCAACATACATATCAGCCAGCAATCATCATGGCATATATGTACAGGACAAAAATACAGAAGAAAATAAGGAATTATTTGTTTAATTGAATAGTTTTTATTCCATATTTATAGTTTATGTAGAGTCAGTATATATTTATTTTACAAAAAAGAAAAAAAGAGAACCATGATGGAGATGGGTTTGCCCTTTAAAAGGCATATAAAGCAAATAGCACCATTTTTAGTTTAATGTGAATTTGTCTTTGCACACAGGCATATTTCTAAGGTGTCAATCTATATTACTCACAAGGGCCTGTTTTCTGCCAAACATGTAGTTGTAGGGCCCACTCTCTAAGGGCCCCAGTACAACTGCCCTGCCTGCACTGTCTATATTTACACGCCTGTTATTAACAAATCCCTAAAAAAGACCAAAGCCAACAATTTGTTTGACAGTCTCTCAATACTTCTCTTCTTTCCCACCTGTCTGTAGCACTAAGCCCCATACCCAGTGGTTCCTGTAGTAGTAAATCTATAAAAATGAGTCACACATACACATTTTTAAAACTGATCAGTCATTTTCTAAAACAGCCTGGTTCTGTAGTTTTCAGCAATGTTATTCAAACAGAAGTTAATAATGTATTCGTCAGGGACTATTTTCAGCTGTGGGCGACAATGGAAATGGTGTAGTAAGTACTGAGTTAAATTGGGAAGTCTTTGTTGTTTTAGTCTTTTCATTGGATTTGCTGACAAAAAGGAAAGACATAGAATATCACCAGCCTTATCCTCCCATGCACAGTGGTCACTGCAGTGGAAAGCCATGTGAAAGCCGTTTTCTTGTATATGCCAGTTGTTGCACCTCAGGCACCACTAGTGGATCTGACTGCGTCATCCCATACTCTGCCATCGACTGGCCAGCTGTTGTATGTGCAACACAAATTTCTTAAAGCCAAGATGGCCGACAGAATGCCAGATATGCTGAGCAGCTCAGGAATGCTGTCTACCATCTACAGTAGGAGACCCTTACAGGTAAGTAACATGTAGTAACGTCAATGAGGAGGAGTCAAGAGCAAGGTTCAACATTTTTCAACTGCAATTAACAGTGCTACCACCATAAAAAGCACAAAACAACAGCAACAGTGCTGACAGAGCTAACAGTATTTACCAGGGAAGAACCGAAAGGTGGATGCTAGTTTTCCATGACAACGCTGTTGCAATTTCAGCAGTAAATATAAGTGCGGTGCAAAGCAAGCATAACAAACTAGGGCTGCATGATGATGGCCAAAATGATAACCACAATTATTTTGATCAATATTGACATTATTTTTTTTTGCACTCGACAGAGCACTGCTTTCACTTCCAAGTTGTATGACATTACAGCTAAATAATAAGATCTGATCTTTACCCATAGTGCTATGAATAAAACTGTAATGAAAATATATGCTAACTCATTACAGAATGCAACCAAATGAAAACAGTATTTATTGTACACGTCTTAGCAAAATTAAATGCGATTGCATTGGTTATTTTAGTCTGTCTTTGAGAGCTAAACAGATCTGTACCCACCGCTGCTATTTTTTTTACAGTTGTCATATTACTGTGAGTTGACAGACGAGGACAATAGATTGCAGTGTTTTTTGAGTGGTTAACAAGTTGGCTGTGTTGCTTTGCGACGCGGACACAAGTCTCAAGCACTCTTTGCATATGATTTGTTCTCTCCTCAATCTGAAATACTTCAAAACAACAGATGATGATGATTGTTGAACGGATGTATTTGTTTTGCCCGTCTGCAGTCGCAACATTCAGCTGACTGGCTGTTGGTTTAGGAGGCACTTAATTTGAAAGGCACCTGACATCGATATCACAGTCGATAATATTCATTTAATTGTGGGGGGCCAAAATTGTGATTTTGATTAATATTCAATTAATTGTGAGGGCCTACAACAAACTACAGAGAAGCTTGCATTACCACACCAGAGGGAGCATGACTTCAGTCTCTGCTCAGAACACCATTAATCAACTATATCTTTACATAGAAAATAGCGGATTGCTGCTATATCAATGATCTGAATGTCGTATACAGAACCTTTAACAGCATAGCATATATAGATTATTTAATAGTCATCCTCATCAGTTTATTCACTGTTCTGTCACATTGATATTTCTTTAGTTGAAAACTCAAATGTGTGCAGTCTACCTGAGTGGACAAGTGAGAAATGCTTTGGAAAACGTGCCATAAAAAACATTAAGTTCAATTTTTTTTTATGCCTAAAGAGGAATAAAAACACTTAAGAAAGAAAGTCTTGACTGAAGTGGTCATAATTCTTGCATGTTAAGAAGAGCTGGAGAGATGACGTCCACTTTACTGCAGCTCTTACTGCTTGCTGATAGAGTTGTGGAGAGACGTTCCTCCATTATTAAGATGGTGATACCACAAAGGTGCTGCTCTATCTATCCATTTTTATGTTAATCTACTTTAAAGCAGGACCCTCCTACCCTCAACAAGCAAAGACTTCACAACCAGTTTGTCTTTGCTTCTTCTCTCCTGCATTTTTTGTACATATTTTGTCAGCATCTTTCGCCTTTGTCTGACAGTTCACAGCAGAGACAGACAGACAGACAGGAAATAAGTCGAGAGAGCAAAGTGAGTGACACGCAACAAAGATCTCCCGCCGGAATCAAACCGGAGACATTGTAATCACACAGTATGCATCATATACCTGTATCCCATGGGGACACCTCTATCCTCTCCTTCAACTCCCACCACTCCTCTCTCCTCTCATCTCCTCTTCCCTCGTCTCCTCTCCACCTCCTACTGTTTACTTTAGGGGCTTTGCGGTAGCTTGAGGCCTGTCATCAGAGATGCATGCTGGGTAAATAATATTGCAGGTCCTTTAACAGGAAGTAAAGAGGTACGTACACCCCTGGGGGCACCTTGACATGCGATATTTTCAGCCTGGATTTTAAATGCTTACTCAACACAGGGACAGACACATACACACACTCACTGTATGCACACACTCTGGGGTTTTTGCCGACTCCCTGCTTCGTACACACAATATGGACGCCAAGAATAGTTTACCAACAGAATGACGAACATTATAAAGTCAACAGTCCAGTGTTTGGCTGTCAGCACTGTAAGGCCAGTATGTATTCAGATTAGCTTTTGTTTTGACACAAACACTATGCTCACTCAAAATAGAGCCTGGTCTTCACTCTTCAAACTATAGCGCCGCTAAATAAAGACATATTTAAGCCTGGATTTATGTTGTTGCTACTCCTACTTCACACCATCCTGCAGCTTTGTATTACAAAATGACAAAAGTGGATGTTGATGTTTGGAGGCTTTACACTGTGGGACAGGTGCTACCCAGAGGCTTGGAGCTCAGCGCAGCTGGTCATTGTGGAAACACATAATTGTACCTCAGCCGAGCAGGATTTAACCAGAGTTGGCTCCTTTTCAGAAGCAGCATTCATATTTACAAAATCAGGTAAATTAATCATGGTTTCTTGTAAAATGACATTTAAACACCTTGGTGGAAATATCAGTGCACACGACAACACAAGTAAAAAACATCCACATCAACAACTTTCACAAAAACTTCTCAAAAAACAGTTGTTCTCGGCCGGGTACATGTGCTGAATTCATAGCTGAGGAAATCACATCTTGTAGTTGACTCCCACCTGTGCAGGCAATCAAACCAGACACTATGAACAGTCCAGCCTGCTCTCTCTGACTGGACCTGATGGTCACTGGGCTGCAGTGTGGAATACTAAACTAAGAGAAGAGACAGATACGGACACACCCTGCATGATAATACTGTAGACCACTGTAACAACCTATAAGCTGCTAATCCTACTCAGTATAAATACGAACCCTTTCCTCCGTCCTCAGTTAACAAACTGCTTTCCTCTACCACTGCAACTTTGTTTCCTGTTGGTATGAATTCATTAGCGAGACAGACAACCAATTAAAAAGCATAAACAGGGCGCAGTCTAATAAAAGCCGTCTAGATTAACGTGCGTTCTTGTTCTGTCAGCTGCCACTCTAATAAGTTGTGACCAAACGCGGATAGAACCTTAATTCAATTTCATGCTTATGAATGCCTAAAAATACTGTGCTTTAAACATAAATATAATGATTATTATGTTGTCAAGCAGAAGAAGCGGCTTTGACTTTTTAATGTTAAAATGACTGGATACATGCTTGGATTTGAATTAATTAGATAAGCTTCATTATTTTTGTTTTTCATGCAAAAACAAATCTAGGAATGCATCTATATTTAGTGTAAATACTAAAAAGGGGTAAAAAAAAATCTTAAGGAGAGAAAAATCTTTGTAAAACCAGAGGCTTATTAAAAGAAAACATATACTTTTATTCTGTATTTTAATAATAACACTGTGTTTGATTGTTGATTTAAGACTGAGAAACTGTGACTGGACTGACACACTGTTATTTTACTACGTGCATCACTCAGGCGTGGACTGTAGTAATGGGTAAAAAGCAGTGGATTGAGGGCACTCACGTCTGCAGACACTCATCCCTGCAAAGAGCTATTTGGTGTCTTCTATTCGTTCAACACTCTCCTTCTCTCACTCCCAATCTGTCACTTTTCATCCACTTTCATACTCTCTCCGTCTCTTTGTAGGTTCCTCGCTTCACTTTAGAGGACAGTGGTGTAGAAACCTGGTCACAGTTCGCTCTGAGGTAAATGCAGAAGTACGGTCGTAGCAATAAAAGGTCACACACACATGCGCACATACACACACACACACACACACACACACACACACTCTTTCTTCATAACTGCTATTTCCCTCATCATACTTAATTCATACGTGGTTCAAGAAGCTGTGGGTTACTTCACATATTAACTGTGAGAATCCAACAGCACAGTGATACCTCTGCAGTATATACTACGGCTTTAGTGCCACGGTTCGCTGTGAGCCACTCAGGGTTCGATGAGTGGTTTCATTGGAGTGACATTAGAGTGACCTAAAAAGCCCCTGAAAGCTTCAAGACTTCACAACATGGTTTTAAACGTTGTCTCCATCAAGACAACCGAACTGCACGAGGCAGGACTGCAGCAGAGGTGTGAAGCCATTAAAAGAGCACTCCATTGATTTAACATTGCACCCCTATAACACTGTTGTGCTCGAGATGGAGAGTGAAAAACAAAAAAAAGGGACCAATATTGTTGCAGCAGAACTAGGGATATAATGTTTTTACACATTCTTTTTCTTGTCAAAAACTGGCGCCTACATTATCCACGATGCAACTCAACCCCTGACAGTTAGTCAGATGTTTGGGTGTGTTATGCTATAAGCGGCTAATGTAACCTCAAGTGGTTCACCTCAAGCAGCAATAAGGGTCGGGCTATGGAGGTCTGGTAACCTCACTTCTTTCTAACTCCCTCCCCCTCCGATTTGATTAATTTTCAAACATGCTGATTTGTGGTTTTCAGCTCCAAATGAAGCTGACTCAAGTGATATCACTTGAGGCAATTTATCAGACGTTATGCAGCTCCCTCTGAAACCCCAAAAGGCCTTATACCACTTTTTTTTTACATATGCAGTTGTGCTCGCCACTTTCATTTTCTCATGAAATAAGCCTTTTTCACACATGCGCTGCAAACCTGAAATTGACCTTTCGATGGTCCGACAAGCTGTCGGAGTTAGCATCTTTTTTTTTTTTTTTAAAAAATGAAAGTGATTCCAGAGAGAAGCAGACAGAGGGGTCTACAGTCTGTGTTTGAAGGATATATCCAGGATGTCAAACTGACTCAGCAGCAACAACAGGTTCAAAAGACAAAGATAGTTAGAAGCTAAAGCCGAACTATAGGCTACAGATCACAGTGTAAAAGTGAACCCCCTCATCACTGCTGATCACCACACAAGACAATGAATATAAAGGGAAACTTCACTGATATTTAACCAGCTGTGTGGCATCGCAGTGTGTGCAGATGAACGATGTTTGGCTTCTGCCGTACACTTTTTAGGGCTTGATTTTTGTTTTGGAACAGGGAAGAAACGTATATGTTTTTCCAACATCTCCAGGTAACGAGTATCATTAATACCAGGCACAACATTTAGCTCTAAATCCACAAAACCGACCTGAAAACGAAGGAAATCTGAAATGATTGCATTAGAGTCAACGGAGCACAGCTGTGTTGTTGTCGGACCCTGGTCTGAGCTGGCCTGATGCTACATTATGATTGGCCAGTCTGCATCCATGGGTGGAACTTAGCAAAGGGTCAGTTATCTAGACATTACCCAGGGGAGCTGTGTGTGAGAACGCAAACGTCTGAACACCTGAACTGGACATTAAATGGACTTTACCCTGACAGGTCCCTGGCAAAATGTCTGTTTAATGGCCGATTGAGCCTGTGTGTGAATATAGGGGGTAACTGTTCGGAAAATTCACAGTAAAACGAGCAGCCATGTTGATGATGTTTCTATTATGAGGCTTGTGTGAAACTGGAAGAAAGCAAACACCTGATGGTGAAGACGAAGGTTCATTTACACAAAGACCGCAACAAAAATGTCTAACTGACTGGAACTTCTGTTGGTAAGGGCCGAAGCTGAAATCGTCAGACAAATTCAAGGAACGGCAAGAGACTCTATTGTTTATGGCCAAATTACAAACCAGCTACGTGAGCGCAGTGTATTCCCTCCTACTACCTGCATGCTCTGCCCAGGTGCTCCCTTTTGCCTAAACCAAATAGAGTATAGCCAGAAGTTGAGAAAGTTTCTGACACAGACAATCTCCTGGCGTGCGCTTCATGCATTTGGAGTTCATAAAGATGAACTCCAAACAATGTGTGCCCCTGATTCTCTGGACATTGTCCAAAGTCCATATGAGAAATCAGTGATGGACAGAATGTTGTTTGGACACAATCTGCTGAGCAGAACTTTTTTTAAACCAATGTTTAAATTCTCCTGGGCTACCTCGTCGGTCTATGCTGTAACATTTAATCAGCTCCACATAAGTTACTGCATTTGACCTTTCTCATACAATTGCACAAATAGCTTCGGGCAAAAGTTATTCCAGGTGTCTTCATAGCAATGCTGAGTAGCATCCTTAAGGGCAGATGCTGTAGCAGAAAAACATTGACTTGTTTCTCCTCTTCTTTTCCCTCTCTACCAAACAAACATAGACACATTTTACAAAGCCACAAATCTGCATACAAACTCTGAATTTGTGTTTACGTCTGAGTGGGATTACAGTAAGCATTACTGATCTGTCCTCACTGTGAGACCAAAAGTTGTGGCATCTTGAGATGAAAAGCTTTACCTCTGGGATGAATTGACAGATGGCCTAAAGATTGAAGAAAAGGCACCAGAAGAGGAGATCATATGCCATAGCCGGGGGTAATGGAGGACAACATGCCAGGAGAGGGGGTTAGAGAGGGACATAAAGGAGGGACATGGAGCATCTGAGGCCAGGACATTGCATAAGAGAACAGACTTTAACAATGCCTCTTGAAGTGCAGATGACAAAAACAAGCCTGAGTCAAGCCTTTATTTCTTTCCAACATGAGCAGTTCCCACTTTTAATGATCGTCTGGTTGTTAAGAGAGACGAGGACACAAGTGTTTTGATGCAAAACTTCTGGTGCTTTTCTTTAGCATTGTGCGCTCTGATTGTATCCTTTGATGTAGAGCTTTTTATTTTACCTGCAACATCTGTGATCACAGAGAAAACGTCTCAGATTTACACCATTAGATCAAATCGTGCAGCAAATTACATTATACAGTTAAAAGAATGTCAGTGCACCCCTGCGCTCGCCTTAAGGGTGCTGTATTGACACAGTCAGCTGCATTCAGATTTGCTGTATTTATGGGAGTATTTAGGAGTCACTCCTCTGAACAGACAGGGCTGTGATGCATGACTCTCCAGTATCTGCGTGTCTTGTCACTGCCTTCTTTGCTTTGCAAGCCTCTGCCTGAAATATATGATGAGCTTAGGCTAAAAGCCTCCAGAGCTTCTCATCTTAAAAAATGTGACAGCTAAACCCTCCAATCTAGCCACAGACAGAAAGAGAGACTTCAAGTGCGAGGAAAAGGACTTGTGGTTCTCGGCTCAGAAGCTTGCTACTCCAGCGCGTACATCAGCCGAGGCTAGAGAGAGACCTAATAAGCCTGTCAAAGAGAGATATTTGTGATCAGTTTTGTTGTGACCCATTTTTAATCCAAAAACAGTGCTCGGCTCTACTAGACCACATGAGCGCGGCACTTTAATCTGAATACCAATTCCTCTGAGAAGAAGAGGGAGGAGAGAGAGTGGGAGATAAGAGGACGATTGAGGGACAAAGACATATGAAGAGACTGACAGACGCATGCACAAGCACACATGTTGCAGGTGACATGATGAAAACCTCAAAACCTCAATCATGGATAAAATATTGAATGATTTTTTTTGTTATTTTGATGGCTTGTCTAAACCATTACAGCAGAGAGAAATGCTGGTTGCCAATCACAGGCTCAAAATCTCAACCAAGCTTGGCTGTGGGTGGACAAGCTTTCCCCCCCGATAGCAGCGGCTGCCAGAGAAGAAGATGACAGACAGTGGGAGTGGAAGAGGAGGGAATTATGTAGCGTTATATTACTCCAACACTGGATATTATATACTGTACTATACTGTGCTGGTTAACACAGAGGGTAATGGATAGAAGACATTTGTTTTCTAATTTCAGGTTGCTGTGTTTAAATAGATTCTGCTCTCGTCGAAATTACATTTTCATAATGCTGTTTCATTTCTACAAATTAGAGACTTACACTGCTGCCTAGATTATGTCAAAGGAACAGCTAACCCCAAAATCAAAATACATATTTTTCCTCTTACCTGTTGTGCTAGTTATGAGTCTAGATTGTTTTGTGTGAGTTGGAGATATCGGCTGTAGAGTCGTCTGCCTTCTCTCTAATATAATGGAACTATATGACACTTGGCTTGAGCCAAGAGCCAAAAAAAATACATATCTGGGACGCTTTCAGACTTAGAGTTCGCTTGCTTTGGTCCGAATCAGGGACTAATTTTGTTGCATAATTGCCAAGAGTTGGTTCGTATTCTCAAGTGGACCAGATAAAATGCCTTGTGCGAGAAAGCTGCTCTTGATTGGTCAGAATCTCCATGCCGGAAAAATCCAGGAAGTAAACAAAACACTGAAGAAGAGTACACTTGCAAGATAAATGTGACACTTTCTAATCTCACAATGGAGGGACAACTACGCAGGTTGATTTTAGCGCTGCTCATTGTGGACTATATTGCTGTCATTGTTCATTTTAGTCAAACCATACAGTTTGAAAACGAGGCGCGGCTCCAACTAGAAAACAATGTTTTGATGCATTGGATGTGCTGAATGTGCATATTAAGGCAGTACAGAAGGAGGTGCACATTAATAATCCTCCAGGACTGTAACATGCTCATGTTTAAGCCAAACAATGTGTCATGTGACTGCAGTTGGTTCAGATCCAGGTCGGAACACGTTCTCACCGCAAACGAACCGCACCATAGTTCGTTTGTAACCAGACTGAGACCACCTCTTCAAGAAGGACTCAGTCTGGTTGTTTTGGTGCACACCCGATTGCGACTGCTGTGTTCACACCTGCCCAAACGAACCACACTTTGGGGACAAATGGATTTGAGCTTGATTGAACCGAAACAAACAGGGCAGGTGTGAAAGCACCCTTCTCAGAAATCATGACCTGGTTACTCAAGATAATCCACACAGCTTGTTGTGAGCAGTTTCATGTAGGAACTCTTTTCTTTCTACCAAACCACATTGGCCAATCATATCACAGCGTAGAAGGAAGCATGCATCTACTGCTAGCTCACCTAGCACCACTGAGCTAGCTATAGTTACAGCTTAGCCGAAGACTACGCCATTAATGTTTCCATCATACATCAACTCACACCAAAACAATCTAGACTGATAAACAGCACAACAGGTACAAAGAAAGTATGTATTTTTGATTTGGGGGTGAACTGTCCCTTTAACAAGCAGTGTTTTTCTTTTGAGTGAGGTTAGTGCTACATTTTTGTTCTACAGGCATATCATAGAGTGAGAGTCAGGTTGGAAATTGGCAGTGCAGAGTGCAGGACCAGGGCTCACACCAGTATAACAAAAAAAAAAAACAAACAGTATTTTTCTGTCCTTAACCAACTCTTTTCAATTCCCTGAACATAGCCATAAAAAAAAGTTTAATAACACTTTAGTTGCTATGAGCAGATATTGTAAGCAAAACAAATTAAGTACTTTGTCAGTGAACTTTTTGTGTGACTTGCCAGAAATTTTAATTAACAACATTTCCTCATTACCTTGATAAAATGTTTAATCCTGGTGGCATTACACTCTCTTCAAACATGTTTGCTGTTGCAAATTAGCGCTATATAAAAATGACATTTCAAGGGTTGCTGTGATGTTTTGCCTGATATTCAGCCACTTTAATACTCCTGCTCATGGTCTCTATATTTTGTAGAAACTCAAGTATGAGTCTCGTTTTCTTTTTGTCTAATTACATATTGTATACTGAAGAGCTTCCTTTTTATTCATTTAATTGTACAGTCAGTCTGGATCTACACCCAAGAAGTTAAGAAGACATGGTACAAGATTTTTTGTCCACTGTTTGTCCACATGATTCTTTCCTCATATAACTAGGTTGTTTCATAGTCATCATTTTTCTCATTAGTCACCTATATTCTTTGTCTATGTGCTTTGAAAACACAAATGTAAGTGGTGCAGGAATGAGTCCTAAAACCCAGACATGAATCAGCATGTTTGCACTTCCGGTTCCCTCGTCTTGAACTCAATGTTTTATTTGTTTTTTGTTTTTTTTAATGGGTTTTTGATTAAATGCCTGGAGTAAGGCCTTGGTGGTTAACACTACCTTTTGTGACCTTGATTTTTATTGACTTTCCCAACAAACAGAAAGAGAAGACAGCAAAGGGGTGGTAATTACGAAAGTATATGTGTTTTTGTGAGTTCTAGATCTACAGGACAAACTAGGCAAAATAGAAAGAAATAATGAACCATTCATGTTGCCTCTGGAGTCCATCTAAAGATTCTTGAAAGGGTAGGTATTTCACGAATCCAGTATGACCTTCCACAGTTCCTCATTATAAACTCCAGAAAGGTTAGATGCTGCTCACAAGCTTCAGATATTGTCATGTTTTATTCTGCAACATAAAATACATCAGTATATAACCCACATATGAATTCTAAATCTTTTCCGTGTCTTGGTTGCTAACACATGGCTAAATGAGACTTATCATTACGCCAAACACGGCTTTACAACCTTGGTGTGGTGGTAACCTTGAAGTCATGAGACCTTGGTGTAGCTCGTTTATAGCCGAACGTTAGCTTTCGACTTCTGCCAATTGCATTTATGCTTGAAGAATCATAAAAGTGGTGTTCAGTTGTGAAGATTATCTTGCTGAACAGAAGTTTAAGTATCATAGATTTGTGTTTCCTGAAATGATCCAAACTAGTATGAAAATCTCATTGGCTGTTTGTCAAGGTAACCAAGACGATACTAAATTCTGGGTTGGCCTACAAAAAAACGTCATCATGGAAGCACTCCATTACATGTCTCCGTTATGAAGGAAGTTGAAATTGATAACTGTAAAGAATGGGAGAAAGACAGTAGCTATTGTCATTTCCTAAAGTAAAGATTATTCAGAACCTCTTTGGTGGCGAAACTTTTGTATTTAGTAGTGTTAATTCTGATTAATTGTTTAATTTCATATAGTGTATAAAACTATTACATGTTTTCATTGTTTGTACTATACATCTGTTTGTGTTTATTGGAAACATATTTTTTAAAAATGTAAATGCGAATGAAGGCAATAAAGCCGCACTGACTGAACTGAGAGTCAGAGACACATACCAGATGTGAGATTAACAATGAAATATAACATCTATACACGCTCATCCCATTTATCTGTGTCAGAGGAGCCCATTATGAATCGAAGTGCTACTTAGTGTTATTTATATTGTGCCCGGTAAGAGTCGTGAGCATCAGTGACGGTGAGCTCACTGCCAGCTCCAGACACCCTGCACTTCACCTCTAAAGGCTCCCTGACTACATGTCATGCCCTCATCACAGCAAGGTAGTAATCCACTCTAATGCCATAAGAAAAGAGTTCAAGCACTGACATGCTCCATGTCCCACAGGCAGGGTGTGAGTGGAAAACTGTGACTTGGGGGGGGCAGAGATTCAGATGAGAGGGCCTGCAGATATTTGATGGATAAAAGGCTCACTTAAAGTGCCAGATGGCACTATCAAATACAGGACAGGTAAAGTGCTGGAGATGGGGCAGAGCTCTCTTTAGAGGCCACTTATCACTCTTAACTATAAAATATATTTAATGGGTAAAATGAACATAAAAATGGGACAAAATGCAAAGTGTGCCCGTGTGTCGTATTAGCTTGGAGTCACACTCTCCTTTAAGTTATATAAGGAGAGAACACTTTCACCAGTAATGGTACTTTTAAGAACAACATATTCCATGCTACTTTTTGCTGTTAACTTAAAGCAAAAATCAGATCTCTGGGATTACACACACACACACACACACACACACACATTAGGATTGGAGAAATATAAGTTGTGATAGCAATAACATCACTTCAAGTGTGCAGGTTATGCTGTAAATTCCCATGTTACCAAACCGATCCTTTACAGTTTCCTATTAACTTGGTAATGCCAGCAGGTACAAGGGTCTAATCAAATTTAGTTGCATAAAATATTAAGTACATCAGCAGCTGTGCAGGTTTCTCCTATAAGCCTGAAATAACTGATCTTTTGGCCACTTGTGGGCAGTGGAAAAAAGTTGGGAATACACCTTTGACAAATCATCACCTTCAAAGTTTACTTAACTTTAAGAACCTTATCATTCATTTAGAGTTGTGTTTCTGACCACCTGATGAATGAAAGTCCAATATTTACACTCTTTTTGGCTCTATTTTTGGTCTCTACTGATTCCTGAGGTAGTTGAGGAAGTTTATGGCTCTTTAATGCTCCACTATGTTCACCATCTAGTTTGTCCCCCATTTGGTTATGAGGGGGTACTGCAGAGCGGGTATTTAGCTTAGCTTTTTTCACTGAAAACAGCTGCCTCCTTCAGCCAAAAACCACACTTTGAGTGCAGTGAGAGTGAACCAAAACAGTAAAGTTGCAGCAGGAACGCTTAGTGGACTAAACTCAGTATGAAGCTTTGTAAAGTCAAAGGCAGCTGCAGATTCAGGTGATTACTCTCAGTGGGTTCATAACTACGAGTGACCCCTCACACATTGGCTCATTGTTTTCACACTGTCATTTGATGCATTGTTAATATAAAAATATCAATCATAGACACTTTGAGCAACACAAACAAATAGGCAGCAGAGTCCTCTGCAAAGTCTTGTTTCATCTCTCACACTGAGAAAGGTGCTAGTAAAAAATCTTGACACTATTCTTTTTATATAGAAGTTATAGGGCAGCAGAGTGGTGCAGTGGTTAGCAGGGTCACCTCACAGCAAGTAGGGGAGCTCTTCTGTGCGGAGTTTGTATGTTCTCCCCGTGTCAACGTGGGTTTGATACTCATCCCACAGTCCAAAGACATGCAGGTTAATTGGTGACTCTAAATTGCCTGTGGGTGTGAATGTGAGAGTGAATGGTTGTCTTAGCCCTGTGATAGTCTGGCGACCTGTCCAGGGTGTACCCCGCCTGTCGCCCAGTGTCAGCTGGGATAGGCTTCAGCCCCCCCATGACCCCCAACAAGACAAGCGTTACAGAAAATGTATAGACTCACGCAAAATTAATCCCTCTCAATCATCACTTCTAACCCACTACAAATGTGTGGCGATCTATTTCCTGCAGAGACTCTGCCCTCTCTCTGTATTTTCTTTTTTTCTTCTTATTTTCTGCAGGTGAGATTGGCATCTTTTAAAAGGTAGCAACCAGGTGCCAGGCCTCAAGCAGCAGGCATTCAAGACAAACAACAGAAAAAGAAAAACAGCAAATATAGCAAGACAATACGCCAAACAAGAGTAAATCTGGGGCTCGCTTTTGTTTTCACTTTCACTGGTGAGCAAGTTTATAACCAGTAAGTGACAATCCTGTGCATACCTTTAATGTCCAGCAAGGAAACTGTTGTTTTTAGTTGACAGTTGTGTTTCTTTATGTCAGTGCCTGGTCATCAGTCTTGGAGTCGGAGCTGACAGGTTTAGATTACGTGTCACGCCTAGATCTACCCCTGCTCACCAGACTGTTTAGAGGGCAAGAGAGTAACAGTGACGTGTGTGTGTGTGTGTGTGTGTGTGTTTGTGTTTGAGAGAGAGAGAGAGAGATCATCCCCTGACTACTGCAGTTTCCCACACACCTATTTTACCCAGCAGAGTGTATCCAGATTACAGTTAATCCTAAATGCCACAGCCAGACTCCTGACAGCAGCTAAGAGGAGTTGGCATATCAACTCCATTTTAGCTTCACTGCACCGCTGCTGCAATTTAAGACTGATTTTAAAATTTTATTGAGCACCCTTGAGGCTAATCCAGATTTAGCTATATTGCTGAGGTTTTAACCCTTTGTATGCTACAGTGGAGCCTGAGATCCTGGTGAGGAGTATTTAGGTAGTGATCTGATTGTGGAGACGGACATATTGTATCTCTTCGCTATAATAAAAAGGAACATTAAAAATGCACCACCCTTTACTTGAACCAGAATCCGTTGGTTGTGCTGTACGTCTTTGTAAAGCTCTTTTAATGTTTTTTTTGTTAATATGTAAATTGGGTTCACTGTAACCTAACACGACCCAACCAGCTCCAATACTTTCATACATTCTCTCTGTTTATTTACTCACATTTTGTTCACCTTTGCATTACCTAGTTTCCTGCTTTCATTATTATTTACTGTGTACTGTTAGAAGGAGAAAAACAGAGTTCAAGTCCAGGACAAGATTCTGTAGCAGAAAATAAAAAACAGAGGACGCAGTAACAGGGAGAGAAGGTGTCAATTAAACACAATATTTTCAAAGTGAAAAATACTGCATTCACCCAGTTGGAGAAACAACTACTGTATATGTGCCAGAGTGCGACTCTCGAAGAAGAGAAGGTGTCAAAAAGACAACTTCCTCAGTGTTTAGAAACTTGCTGCTAAACATGAAACTGAGAAACTTAGCTGAGACACAGCGAGAGAGAGAGAGAGAGAGAGAGAGAGAGAGAGAGTCACCAAAAACAAGCCAAAAAAGAAAAGTAAGAGATAAAAGGGAATATATTGCTACCTATTAACATTCCTCACTTGTTCTTGCGGATCATACCCTGAAAAGTGATTCTAAAAAGTGAAGCTTTTGTGTAACTCAATACAAACTGACAGATGTGTAGGAGAGCAAAGTGAACAAAGATCAGCTCTTATTCGCACTGTTTACCGAACTCTGCTATTAAATCATGGGATTTAAGCCAAAACAGAAATTATCTTGCTACCAAACTTAGCTACTAACATGATATCAGAAATAAGACTCGGAACCTTGCTAAGCATCGGACAATATATAAATTTCCTGTCATGATTAGCTTGGGCAAACTAATTGTGATTCACGATATAATACGGATAGTCATCAACGTATGCTTCAAACTCCTAAAATGGCTCAAAACATACATCACTTTTTTGGTGAACATCTTTTAAAGTGAAAAACAAACAATTTTAAAAGCCAGGATTTTCAACTATTTGAAATTGCATCATATATTTTAATGTAAAATATGCCACTTCTTGATAAAGATCTGTTGTGTTTTCTGAAGTTGGTGCGTATGCAGCCTGTTTTTGCAGGGTCTCTTTGGTTATTGGTTGCCCGGCAGTTTCTATGGGTGCTGCTGGACACAATATTCATGATTATCCTGATAATGGAAATTCACCACAAGCAACTTATTGTGTTTTTTATCAAGATCCACAATAAAATTGTACTTGCAAAAGCCACAATCCTCTATAAGAAGCCCCTTCCACATGTGCATGGATCAGATGGATCAGACACTGAACTGACTTAACCCTGACAGCTCCCTAGCACGAAGTCCGTGTAATGTCAGATTGATCTCATGTGTGAATAGAGCAGGTTGTTGTCTAGAGAATTCACAGCTGGCAAACAGGCATGTAATTACGTTTCTATCTTGCAGTTCTCGTAAAACCGGAAAAAACATCTGAGAGTGAAGAAAAAAGGTAATTTATACGAAGATGTAAACGGAAATGAAACGAAACTGGAGAGATGACGAGATTTGGGAACTTTGGTCGGTAAGAGCTAAAGCTGACATCAACAGACAAATTCAAGAAATGACTTTGGTGTACTCCACATCATGTCCATGTCATGTTTTATCGAGTCATCACCCGTCACCAGGGGCGTAAATATAGACAGTATAGGCAGTGCGGTTGCACTGGGGGCCCTTGGGGTTGGATGGGAATGATTCAGATTGCCACCTGTGTTCAATGAGGAACTCGCATTAAATTAAAAATGGTGCCATTTGCTGTAAGCTATATGCCCCATCTCCATTATGATCTTCTTTCCTTTTCATTTCCTTTCTTTTTGGGTAAAATAGTCTATATAGCAATCTATATCAAAATGAAATGTTTATTCTACATTAACTTAAACTCTAAATAAACTGTATATATTTAAAAAAAAAAACATTCAATTAAAGAATTATTTCTTATTCTCTTTGATATTTTTGTCACAAACAGATATGCACTGATGATTGCTGGGTAACATGTATGTCAATGTCCTAATGTCAAGTCTCTATATCATGTGACATGACGATACGATATCTGGTAGCTACTTTAAGCACATTTAACGTATTATTATTATTGTGACAATATCAATTTAACTTAATTATAAAAGCACTTTGTCTTTATTATGACAGTAATTATATTACTGATTATAGCAATAATTAATTCAACTTGTCAAGACTGACCAGCTGAGCACATCTCCAACTCCAGCGAGCTGTCATGCCTTTCAAACATAAAAGCAGCAGTAAGAAAGGACAAGAGAGAAATGAACAGGAGGACAAAGCAGCAAAGCTCACCAAATTAGATGCCTTTTGATTCTGTATAAACAGTTGCCAGTGGTGTGCGTGAGTGTGCCTTATAACTAGTAACTAGCGTGTAGTATAGGGCCTGTCACAATAGCATGCACTACAGCCTGTGGTAACCACCTTACGCTACAACCCCTCACCTAAACCAAACACTGCCAGTAGGTGACACAGACAATCTCCTGTTGTGTGCCACATGTGTGAAAGAGAAACTCAAGACAATGTCTGGAACTGATTCTCCTGATATCGTCCACAATTCATTTGAGTAAATGGCTATAAAGTCTAATAAGCAAGTTAACTTGAATTGAGGCTTCATGCATACTCTGAGGGGGACTAAAACATGGATATAACATAGCTCAATGTACACGGTAAGCAAATGTTGCTACAATTTAATGCACGCCACACTTTGGGGAACATGGCATAACTAAAAAGAAATGGTTGCATAGGACATCTTTCTAAAAGTAATACTTCTTTAATTATGGACTAAAATCAATCAGGGATGCACTTATGGAACATGTAATGAAATATTTTTTGAGTGTCTGTGACAGAAATCTGTCAGTGCTGTTTCGTGTTCTGGGTCTTTCATTTTCCACCTTGCTGCCTGTTGACAGAAGATTTAACAATTTGGATGGAAACCAAAGTCATGCATAAATATTCTTCTACTAATCAAAATCTAATCTGAATTAGTCCTAATTCTGCCATTCATCCTTTACAAATCAAAGATTACACTCCCCCCCGGGGAAAGCGTTGGTAAGTGACAACCTGTACATTATGTCGCACACATGGAACACACAGAAGGAAACCTTGTATTAAGTATCAAAAACAAAATTAACCAGGCTTGTAAATATTCATAGAAAAGCAGGCAGAGGTGTCACATGAGCCTTCACTTACTGTTGGTTTTGAGGCGGGCTGGCTCACTGTTGCGGCTTCCTGCCTGGTTGATAGCCTTGACAAAGAAGATATAACGGGTGCCACTCTGCAAGCCGTGCACCGTGTAGTGGTTCTGCTTGATGTTAGGTACGATCATCCAGCTGTCTGCAGAGTTGTACAAACCTGGCGGATTCAGGGACACACACACAGACACACACACATACACATAGCATGAGTAACCAGGTTGTGTTGGTGTTTTCAGGGTAAGTACAGTGAGTCCTGCTGAGAGTCTTTTCACTGATGTTCAAAACAGCAAGAAAACAATTCTCCCCAAAATCTGACCGGAGCAGTATGTTATTTTTTGAGTGAGTCATTACACAGTAAGAAGCGCAGAGACCATACAGCCCGCAATGTTATGCAACATTTATGTGTACATACTGATCCACCCCATTACCTTTCCATCGGGTTCATCATGGCGTGCTCTCCTGAGGCGATATTGTGCTAAGCTGAATCTATAAGCCATTAAGAGCGAGGTTCCTCCACAATGTGATAAAATGTCTGTAGTAAGCGCCCGAGGGCAAAGGAGTGTGATAGCCTTTAATGTTCACATGTATGGAACCGTAGGCAATACCAACATGACCCCAGTTGGTGGGCGCTTTGATTCAGAGCAGCTGGCAGTGGAGAGGGTTAGTAATGGCTGGGTTAGCGCTGCAGTCACCTGCTTCTAAACACAGTCTTTTCAGTCTCTCAGCTGCAGCCGACTGTGAAGGATAAAAAGGAAATCTCAGCTCAGGGCTGAGGAGAGACTTGTCTACAATGGGGTGCTCTTTTTGGCCTCTAGTCTTGTGTGTAATAATGGAGATTCATTTACACACCAACATTACTGCCATTTTCACCTCAACCGACCCATGATGTATGAAGTGGTCTGGTATTAAAGCTGAGGGAGAGGTGTGGATTTAAAGGGTGGCTCCATTTTCTCCAGGTTACAAAAGGAGCACAGCACATGGGCAAACAGTGATAAAAAGAACAAGTAGGTGAGGTAAAGTAGGACATAAATAACTAAAAACAAATCAAAGGTAAGATCAAAAACAATAGTAAAATAGATAAATAAGAGAAAATAAATGGAAAGAAATTAAATAATAATTAATATAATTAAATAATTAAGTAGATAACTGAATATAAAATAAATCAAAGGGGTGTTGAAGGCCTTGTTCAGCCAACCTGGCAAATAAGAGGTTGTTGAAGTAGTCAACGAAAGGCTGCCATGCTTTGTGGGTTTTTTTAATCGAGCCCTGACTGCAATATCTCAGCTCTTGTAGCTATGAGTGTACCTTCACCTCTCTGACCCAACAGGCATGTGCAGGTGGAGCCTTGTCCTTCAACTACAGGAGAGCTAGTGGGCGGGCATGAACAGACGTAAAAGCCATGGAGTTTGGGAAGCATGTTTCAGCGTCAAAACGCTATTTTCCCATGCCATTCTGAAAGCTTTTGCCCACATGACCTGACGTAGGTTTCTGCAATGACGCTGCTACATATAAACCACCTAGCCCGCTTAATGTGCCTCTCTGTAACTGAGCCAAGCCTTCTTTTGCGATGTGTGTATCATTCTTCCAAAATAGCTTTATTATACTAAGCCCCTAACTGACACAGAGGCTAAGCAATGCACTGCTGTGGACGCCTTGTTAGTTCAGCAAAAACAAACAGTGCTGGGCAAGTTACTCCCATGACAAAGGTCATGGTGTTTGACAACAGGTAACCAAAGCACAGAAGCTCCAGTTTATTAATTAAAAATCCAGAGCTGCAGGTCTGACCTATTCATGCATTCACATACAGTGGTGACCACTTTGTATTAAAATCCCCTGCTTGATGATATAGAACCATTAAACAGCTTAGACTGTTTAAATTAATGTATAGTCTTAGACACAGAGGGTCAGGCAGAGGATCAAAGTCTGATAATTATGAGATATGGGTAAATATTTGTGGCCCTATGATAGGAAACACAATAAACAAATATTGAGGTTAGCATGACAAACAGAATGGCGTGTCATCAATCACTTTGACAAGTGCAAATTAATAGGAAGAACCACCTGCTGGTTCCTGATGTGCCGGCCAGCTACAGCAGCACCAGAGAGAGAGTTATGCCTAAGAACAGGACTGTGTACTGGCGTTGCTCTATAGTTAGGGATGTGAATAGAAACATCCAACATATACTAACATCAATGTGTCAATCACTGGGAAGAGGAAAAAACACGGACACGGACCTTCCTATGAGGTAGTGTATAACAAATGACATGACGACACACAACAACCTTTGGGGGATGTTTTTTCAAGTGGAGCGGTGTGGATTAATGAAAAATGTAATTACGGGTGACAACACATTACTTGACATTGTAAATGTAATTAAAAAATGCAATAATATTTTCCGAAATTCTGTTGGTAATGCGTTATATTACTAAGTTGCTGCTAAAAAGTAATGTATTACTGTAATGCATTACCCCCCAACACTTCAAACAAAGTAAAAGAACTATGTAGGTCTTGGTACTGAAATTTCTAACTGCAACACAAAACCTTGAAAACATTAATATTTGAAACCATTTGCGACACCACAGGGAAAACCTAACACTGAGAGCACACAATTTTAAATTCTAAAAGATTTAGAAAGATAAATATAACAAGGCTACAGCATGACAATGACAACTTTTCTTTTCTTGATTAGTAGCACAGAACTGCAGAATGATTGTATTAAACATTAACAATGAGAGAGATTGAGAAAGTGCAGCTGGCAGCAGTGTATTAATACTAAAACTGTTTCAAATATTCACTTTAACCACTCAAATAAAAGCTGATACTGTATATTATGTGGATACTACATGATTGCACTGATTACACAGGATTTTATTACATTATTTGACATGCTTTGAAGAGCTAATACATAGTTTTTCACTTCAGGAAAGTGGATGTTCTGTGAGGTAAAATTACTGTTTTGTCAAAAGAGTCTAGAAGCTTTGAGGAGGGTGATACAACAGCTTCAGTTCCCTGTCAGAAAGGGCTGTCTGAAGGCAACGTAAAGCAGTGAATATATGGCTCTGACTATGAATAAGTACCTCATATAACCCCATTTCAAAAAATCCAACCCTTACAGTTATAATTATCAGCTCTCTAACCCACGTCACTGCTTTTTGCTAACAGCTGATGGGTGCTTCCATCTGAAAAATCCGGAAAAGAGGACGCAGACGGAGCCGCCCCTTTAAGCTGGCAGAGTGTTGTGGAAGGCAGCTGTTTATTTGAATCAGATATCACAAAACTTGCGACATCTGACAGTTGCTACTGCACTTCTGCTTCCAGCAGACGTGTGAAAAAAAGACAAACAAGGTGTGAAATTTTCCACTGTCAGTGCACTGGCTGTGTTTTGCACAGACTTTCATCGGGATTGTCATTGAGCGCAGGTGAAGAAAACTGATAAACATCTCTCAGCAGCAGAGTGCAGGGCAGCTCTAACCACAGCCAACGTGCTGTGTTTGTGCACCAACACAGATGAATATTAGTGAGTTATTAATTGCACTGCTAGTTAAACCTTGAGCCTCACTAACAGTATGAGTAATGCAGCCGTGATGTGCCAACAGATGACCAGAAAGAAATGATGTTTTATGAGCAAACACTGAGCACCAGGATTAACATTTCCTTCAGTTGCTTAAAAAAAATCCAGCACACATTTAAATAAACCCTTGCCAAAACAAACAGCGCATCTTGTTTGGTAGCACTACAGCTGAAGTTAATGTTTGTGGAGTTGAAGGTAGAATAACAATCCTTTTCATTGTCTCATCTTCCCTCCCCCCCCCCGCAGATTTGCAGGGAAATAAAAATCCTGAAAGGGAGAGAGCTCTCAGGGCCATGCATTCCTTGTCCCTTCTGGTGAGGATGCCTTGTGAATTATTGAACAAGATGGCAACAGCATGCATAAGTAACAGCCGAGAGTCTGCTTGTAAATATAAATACTTCACAGGACGCAAATAAGGCCTTTAAAAGTGAGTCGGCTTTAAGAATGAATGAGGGGAGGGGACTGTTAAAGTGAGAGTGAAGGCTGCGTCTTTACATATCTGCCGACTTCCACGAGCTTTCCTCAAGGAAAATACTGAGGAGGGCTTTCATCTTCCTTTACGATGAGAGCATGAGGCAGTTTAAGAGAAGCTTCTTTAAACCTTGCATTTAGACAATCCATTTTGTATCCAGAGATGGCCGGCACATTCATCTGCATTTTATTTCAGCCTGCTCTTACAAATATGCGTTCACTGTCAACAATAAAATCCCCACAAAAAAGCAAGCGTGTTGTTCTACTGGGACAGCTGTCCCTAGTTGTGAAAATTATGCCTCCCACCTGTCATTTTAGTCTCTTCCTGTAGAAATTAGAGAGGCTACGATGTTATGTGGGCTTTCAAAAAGAGACACAGGAGGAAGACGAGGGAGAAGGACTTCACGCCGCTTTCCATTTTTACAGCTTTTGATCTCCATAGCACCTCTCCCTTTTTTGCAAAATCAAATTAGGTCAGTACACAGCAATACTGCTATTGCTACTCTTACCACTGTAAAGGGGCTTTCTGACACTAGCCGAGTGCTGGAGAGTGCTGTGACTTCAAAGTGTGGGGGTGCAATAACTGAATGTGCCATTGTAAAAAGAGAGAGAAAAGGGAAACGGGGGGAAATGGATCAGCTTGTGTCTTGCATCCAGACATCAAGTGTGAGAGTGTGTGTATGTATTATGTGTGTGTGTCTGTTTGTGTCTGTGGACAGTTGAGAAGGGAACAGAAACATTAAGCATCCTGGGACTGGAAGGGGTTGTCTTTGATGATGCAATATAGAGCTGACAGCGACTGTACTGTATGTGTGTGAGAGCTTGCATGTGTATGTGTTGGCAACCCAGTCACCAAAATAAATGTTGACATTGTATATTCCTGCAAAACACAGAAACACAATATTTTTACATGTCTTTACATTTCAGCAATGCTGTGGTTAACTTGTGGTTATGTTTAGGCACAAAAAAACACTTGGTTACAGTTGTGAAAAGATGTTTTGGCTTAAAACACCAACTTTTGAAGGCAAAATCACTGCTGGAAATGCAGCCAATGTCCCACCCTGCACCCCCCCAAAAATTGAGCATGCTGTGTCTGACTTATCAGTGTCATTTCTGTTTGTCATTGATGCTGCTCTGTTCTGTTCCCGAGGGTCTTTGCTGCTGCTCTCCCCGACTTAGGCTTTCACTGTAGGCGCATGGAAGGGCAGGGAGGTTTGCCTCTCTACATCAGGTTTTCCTGGTTTGCACGTGGAAGGGCAGAAAGGTGTGCTCTCTGCGCCTTAGGCTGTCCACACAGATGCATGGAGGAAGCTTTCTGCATAGGCCCAAGGAAAGGCAGAGAGGCCCCAGAACAGAGCCATACCACCAAATATAATACTGCAAATGGAAATAAAGTTTTCTTTGCAGCCAGTGTCTTGCTAAAAAACACCAGTTTTAGTGGCACAGTTGCTGCTGGAAATGCTGCAGGATGGTGTTTTTGTGGCACCATCACCACTGGAAATGTCAGTAATGTCTCATTCACTTTTGGTGGGACAATTGCTTCAGGAAATGCAGCCAGGGTGGCACAACCACTGTTGAATATGCCGCCGATGTCTCGCCAGAAAACAAGCTCTGTTGTTTGTTGATCTCAGACAGTGGTCTGCATGGGTCTGCAGCTTAGCAGCCATCGAGCCTAAGTGTCAGGCCATCCACCATCCTGTCCTGCTCCGGGCAGAACAGCTGTCTCACCATAGTGTCACGCCATCCACCATCCCCTTCTCCTCCAAATGACAAAGTCAGCGCATACACATATAAGCAGAGCTAAGATGCCATATAAACGTTGACATGATCTGTATTACATGTACAAATGTAACATACCCGTAATTTGCAGAAACATGCAAAGCTAACATTCTCTTCTGGCAACTGGGCTGGTGTTCTATGTGTGTATGAGGGTTACTCTGTGCGCGTGTGTGTGTGAATCAATAAAGTGCATCACCTGCATCTCTCTCGCGCTGCCTCCATGTAACTTTAATAAGCATGCCGTTATGTCCCTTGTTTCCTGCAAAGACTGAACCCTCATCAACATTTCATCAAACTCTGCTTCAAAGATTGATCTGGCTGATACTCTGAAAGATGCCCTGCCGAGATACAGAGATGTTTTTCCCATCTGTGGGCTTTCCTGACGCCCACTGTGATACTGCTTTTCACCTGTGATAATCATATTAATACTTCACCACAGGGCAGTGCTTATGAATACACATGAAAGACAGATGAAACCAGCTTGTAGAGATATTGCTGCCGTTGCTAACATGCAGGCCTCCTGGAAAAATGTATAAATTGGCAATAGAGGCTGGAAAAAGGTGCTTGAAGTCATGCAGAGGTGGGAGCAGGGGTATGGACTTCTATTACTCCAGACAGATACAATAAAATCAGCTGAACGATGCAGGAAAAACTGATGCGTGTGAAACTAGTGAGGCTATTTGGCGTCTAAACCTTGTTCGTTTAAAGGGTAATAGTTATCAATATGACAGCTGTGGGCCATGAGGAGAGGCATTAAATGAAACAAAGTGGCTGTAGAGCCAACAATGGTGCTGTGGATGTAAAGTGGGAAGACTTTTCACTGGAGGCCATGATGATGATGCTGTTACATTTTGAATAGCAAAAGAGTCGCAGCACTTCCTCTTAAGGAATGCAAAATATCTTAAACTCGATTTATTTATTTCAAGTTATTTTTTGCCCTTATTTAAATGTTTCTTTTTCAGTCATTTTAAAGAGTTAAATGGGAATACTGATACCACTCTCATGTGTGTATGCTAAATATGCAGCATAGTGAGTAGAAGCAGGGGGAAACAGCTCGCCTGGTTCTGTCCAAGGGTAACAAAATCCTCCTATCAGCCTACCAGTTGTGTCTCGTTTGTTTAATTCAAAGAACAGTGTAAAAAAAAAAGGTTGAAGGGGTTATGTGCGGACTATTTATTGGCTGGATGCAGTAGCTCAACTGTAAACTTGTCAGGCAACCACTCCTGCACCAGGTCAGTAACCTGCAAGTAATTCTAGTAAATGAACTAAATGTGGATGGGCAGTGGATGAGAACAAAAATATTTTGTATTTGTTTTTTCTGGAGAACTCAGGGATGAAAATTATTGTGTTTTTAACATCTAAATCAGCTAATATTATCAAGCCTAATCAACCACCATGTATTTTTTTTTTTTTACTGTGAAGGCCTACGACACAACTTGTTCTTGCCATTAGGGGCATTGGGTGCAGCCAATAACAGAGACTTTTTGTGGTTCAAGAACAAAGAGGCTCTCTGAAACCAGGAACTGTGGATGATATTCTTTTCTTGCACAGCAACATCTTCATAGTGAGTAACAAGACGGTTGTTAATTGATTCTGCTAAATAGGCCACGTTCAGTTATATTTCTAATTCATGTTATATGTTCCAATTGTGAAGTAAAAATAGTAAAAATATATTTACGGTCTGGGCGGGTCAGTATCTGTCTTGGGTTTAATTATGGGTAAAGGCCCTAACACACCAAGCCAATGGTCAGTCAAGGTCAATGTCAGGTTGTCAGTGAGTGTCTGTCACCCTAGTTTTTGCGGTATGTCCAACACTATTGGAGCTAGTCAGCTTTTTTTTGGCTTATGTAGCATGTTGAATCTGCGTAGGAGCCAGGAGAGCCCATCAGTGAGTGAAATCACTGTGATCAGCAGTTCAGCTCAGTGTATACGAAGAGAAACAGAGGTGAGAAAAGCAAACAAACGACTTAAGTCAAGAGGGCGTGAAACTGATCTAAACTTGTTATATTAGGTACGACTTTTTTCAGTCTTTCGCAGAAAGTGTTATTGTTTGTGAGCGCAAGGTAAGGATCCTTTCTTCTTCAATACTGGGTTGTGTTGCGTTGCTTATGTGCTAACTGGCTAACTAGCATGTTGAATCCATCCTGTCTCGTCCTGTCTTCTGGTTTGCCTTTTGAATGGCACATACAGAAGACTACTGCTACCTGCTCCTATGGAGAGTTATTACCTCTCAGGCACAAAGCGTACATGCTAGTTGGCTGTAGTCTTTGCATTATGTGCAACATAACACAGGAGACACAGGAGACATAAGGCAATGCAACAGTTAACCTATGCCGCTACCAGTTCTTTGTTGTAGGACTGATGTGTCTGTACCTTGACGGGTCTTTCCAGTACTGATCTTTGCGTGCGCAGGTGGGTTTTTCAAAACTGGAACTCTGCTCCAGCATGTGAGTGTATTTCCCAAAATGTTGAACGACTTAAAATGTCTATATATTTTAAATGCATTTTTTATCTAGACCTATAAAGTGGAATATGCATAAACTGAAAAGTCACCCTTAGATCAATTCTAGCATCAGATTAAAATCTGTGTCAACAAACAGTGGCATGTATCATTTACGGCCATCCTTTTGTTTTAGTGTTGCGTTATTGATGAAACAATAAAGGTGTAGCCCTTATCAGTGTTTAGATCAGCGTTACTGTCTGACATAAAAAAGCAACATCAGAAGAGTATGACTCAACACTGATAGCTCAAAAGGAAGTCATATCATATTCTTTCTCATCAATTACACCTTTCTGTTTCTATTTCTCTTATTTTTTTCTCTCGACCCCCGACGTCTTTCTTGATCATCATCGCAGAAATCAACATCATAAAATAAACTGACTATAACAGAGTGTGTGAGCATGTGATTACAAAGTAAAAAGAAAGAGAGATATTTTCAGTGGAGTGGCTGCACAGTATAAGTGGATAGTTGGGGATGTCAGTTGGCAGATAAACAAAAGGGTCAACCACACTAGACACTGCAACTTGCAGAGGGCCACAGGTAGCAGCTACACTATTACAGTGCAGACATCTTTACTTGAGTCATACTTGGCTTTTTGACACTGCTTACTTTTCTCCATGGTATTTGGTTTCACTTGCTGATTCTATTTTCTGCTGCTGTGCTTGGATGATCCTGCAGAGGCAGGGTTCACATGACCCCCCTCCTCATGGGAGGGCCAAGGCAGAGGATGAGGCCAGCAGAGGGGAAAAAAAAGAGAGAGAGAAAGGATGGCGCTCAAGTGGGAGCATTTAGCCACTTGGAAAGTTTGAAAAAAAAAGCAATGGTAAAAACTCAAGTGGCGCGGCAAGCTAAATGGGTTACTCTCTTTCTCAGTTTCTCCTGTGAATTTCTGAGGACTTTGTGGCAGCACACGGCTGAATATCTGAGTCACTCAGTCTATCACAGCTGAAATGTATCCTGATGTTTCAAATGGCTGGGGCACTTGAGTTGCATGGTTAGATGGAGAAATGTCAGGCTCCACAGAGAGGAGGAGAGGAGAGGAGAGGAGAGGAGATGATGAAAGGATCAAAGAGAGGAAAAAAAGTGGAGAGGCACAGGTGTGTGTGTGTGTGCGCACACGCATGGTTATGTACATTAATCATATCCACCTCACATCAATAAGTGGTAATTCTCACCTCCCATATGTAACCATTATCCACTCTGATTCTCACCTGCTCCTCTCCTCCTACACACTGGTCTGTCTTCTTTTACATGGTGACAGACAATCAGCTGTGATGCTGATCAGATAAAGGGGGGCTGATTTTTGGTAAATGTGTAAATCCTGTCCAGGACTATTAGAAGTATGAATCAGGATTTAAGGAGAGTATGAACCATGACTACAGAGGACATTCAAATGTACAGTATCATAACGCCATGGCCTCAACTGTAGGCAAAATGTCATCAAATTTGGCAGGATTGTTCAGCTATTATTTGTGCATGCTACGATTTCACACACTCTTGGTTAATACTTTCAAGGAGCCTGGAAAAAACTCCTACGTAGGCACAACTATTCATGACCACAGTGATGGGTTTGACTTTATCGAAGGCATTAGAACATCATCTGAGCCCTTATGCTCTGCAGTTACGAGCCAACACATTAAGGGCCACGTACACAGCCACATGGTGGTGATATTGGATCCGAAATCTGCTCTGAAAACTAATCACTTGCTCCTAATAATTGCCTTGTGATTACAGCTCTATATGGTGCAGTTTTACTAATTACATATGTAACACGAGAAGCACTGAATGAAAGACCTTTGCCATGGCAGTGCTACAGATGGATTAATGAGGCAATGCGAGAAAACATTTGAGAGGCTTCAACTCTGCTGGCTAATCCAAAATGCTCGCAAGATCCTGATATGTTTACAAGCCTGAAACAAAAATGAGCTTTGGTATAGGGAGGAGTGGGAGAGGTCAGCAGTGGTTTCACATCCTCAGCTCTTGTTTCTCTGTTTCTGCAGACTTTTCACACAGCTTAAACAAAAACCAGATACTAAATAGTGAATCTACTCAAAGCATCCCCGCGTGATATGTACTGTATGTCCTATTTTTATAACAAGAAGTCTTGATAACTCAGCTCAGTGTCTCTATAAATACAAGCATGGAGGACAACAAAGACCAGAGCTGGACAGAAAATCTAGGTTATGCAACGCTGTTTGTATAAAATATTGAACATATGAAAATAAGTCTGAGCCGTACTTTGACTATTGTGGTGCTCCAGTTTGTTTTTCTTTGTAACTGCAGATAGGTCAGTTCGAATGGTGTGCGTGTGTGAGGAGGTGCATGTGTGTATCTCTGCAAGATAATGGCTAGGAGACTCTTATTATGGTAAATGCTACAATAAAACTGCCCTCTCCCATATATGTGCTCATGTGTGCATTGTATTAATGTGTATATGTGAGTCAAAAGTATAACTCATGCTGAACAGCAGCCACAATTACAGGATTCCGGTAAGTGCTACAATTTATCACAAGGTGGGAAGACTCATAAAGTCAGAAAACTGACTCATTACTGTCATTTATGCTGCAACATTTCACTTAAATTAACTAACATTAAACTACTGGTCATAACAGACTGAGTGAAGCTGCGGCAGCAAAACCTCTAAATGTACTGTTGAGAGTAAAAATGTGTTTTATTGCTTATAATTTCAGTTTTTCATTTGTAAGAGAAAATATGTGCCATTTTTTTTTCTTTTCTAACATTATATAGTCTCATTTTAAAAGCTCTTTAAATTTGACAGTGTTTGAGTAAAACACTCTCAATGATTAAAACACTATCAATGCCAGAGAGAGTCATTGATTCCTAACCTTTGAAGTTACCATGTAGGTGTTTTGCTTTAATGATATAGCCTCCGTGTTATCAGCCTTGAAGAGAGCAGTTAGAATCGTGTATTACCGGTGTTACTGAGTTGTTTCTATTGCTCACTGTATGGCTACTGGATGGGAGTGTTGCGTTCTTTAAAAGCTCTGAATAGCCAGTTCGATATTTAAAGGAATTTTCCTTCATAAACCACATAAAAAACAAATCAAATATTTCACCCAGTTGCCTCGATTCTACGTCAAATTAAATGTTTAAGGTAGTTAAATGCAGATCAACTAAGTATTTGATCCCTCTTGGCCAAAACTTGATTGAAACAATCCGGTAACGCTTTACTTGAAGGTATCTACATAAGAGTGACATGACACTGTTATAACTATGACATGACACCGTCATAAACATTATGTTCATGTCATGAACGTTTATGACTGCTGTCATTAAGTGTCATTCGGTTATTGTAATGACAAGTTGACACTGTTTGGGTTGTCTTGTTTATGACAACTTGACATTAATTAAGGTGACATTACCAGAAGTTGTCTTTGTCACAACAATAATAATCATTATGTCAACTTGTCCTTATCATGACAAGTTGACATTAACCAGGATGACATTACCAGAAGATGTCTTTGTCATAACAATAATAATCATTATGTCAACTTGTCATAAACACAAAAAGAGGTGCATTTCTTGTTAATGTCAAGTTGTTATGACAAAGACAACTTCTGGTAATGTCATCCTAGTTGATGTCAAGTTGTCATAATCTAGACAACCCAAACAATGTCACCTTGTCATTACAAAAACCGAATGACACTTAATGACAGCAGTCATAAACGTTTACGACCGTGTCATGTCATAGTTATGACAGTGTCATGTCACTCTTATGTAGATACCTTCAAAGAAAGTGTTACCAACAATCCTTTAAAAATCCCCAGGTTATTGCTGAAATACAACTGATCATAAACTTGTAGGCTCAGATCATGAGTACGTGTGATCTACAGAGCTGATCTCATTTTCTGTGTGTGTGTGTGTGTGTGTGCACAAGACTCACTGATGAAATTTGTCTGCCCGGTGTAGATGGTGTACTGCAGCTCGTAGGAGGTGACGCTGAACTCATCCTCTGACGTCCAGTGAACAGTGATGGTGTCGTGGGAGGCGGTGCACAGCTCATCTCTTATGGATGGCGGGTTGGGAGCTACACACGGAGGGCACAAGAAATTTAATTATACAAAAACAAAAGTTAGAAATAGTCATGATTTGATATAGAAGTAATTCTTGGAGATAATGTGTCACATAAGGTGTCCACCATAGACTTGATACACGCAGCTCTTACCTGTTAGGTAATCTAGTCCCTCCAGAATCTTCTTCTCTCTGGAAAAGTCCAGGGCAAAGTTGTCAAACGCCTCGTTCAGGTTGACGTCAGGGATGAGTACCTGGGAGGAGGCTGTCGCCATGGCAACCCTTTACAGCGGTCATGAAACGGGAGAGAGGGAAAGGAAATGTCAGGGGAACAGCAGAGCGGTGAGGGAGCAGAGGAGGGCCGAGATGCCGGGCGAGGCGATGAGAGGAAGAGAGGGGAGGAGCAGGGACGGATGAAAGGTGATGAAGAGTTGGACAAATGTGAGGAGAGAGGTGAAGGAAGTGAGGTGACAAGTGGGGAGAGGTGGCAGACAGCAGTAGTTTGTGATGAAAAAGATGAGAGAGAGATGGAGGGAAAGAAAATATAGAGGGATAGAGGATTTAATTAAAAAAGCATACAGTATAGAAATATTCATCAAACAGAAGTGTCTGCAACCTGCCCTCCATAAACTCCCACTAACTCACAGTTGTTGTTAACCCAGAGAGCCTTCAAAACACAGACAAACTCAGACACACACTGACATACTGACTCCATAGTCTGCGCAGCTTTGTGGAAACTTGCGCCTACTTCTGCTTTGAGCATCAGTGAGCCGTCTGTGGCAGGAGCCAGCCTGAACCACAGTGCTGGAAGGGTTACAGAGCAGCACAGAGCGGAGCACAGACCAGCACTAGTCCTTGAGACTTTTATTTTCCTAGTGAAGAGAGACCAGTCAGTCAATAACGTGCCCGAGTCCGGGCCAAATAAAAAGATGCTACCCTAGCTGGAGATTATGCACAGACCTTTGTCTGCGTGAGAGAAGGAGCGAGAAAGCTGTGATGGGAGGAAGGGATGAAGGTATTACAGAAGTACGCAGGTGGAAAGAGAAAACGCAGAGTTGGCCACTTAAAAAATAGATGATTTACACCAGAGGCCTGGCATTGATCGCAGGAGCTTAAGAGGGTTGATAAAATGCTGATTTCACCAGCAGTCTTACTCTAAGATTGGATTTCATAAAAGGAAAAAGGCAAAGTCATTGTGGGACAGGAGTTTTGAGATTTTTGTGTCTTACCACAAGGGTTGTCAATATACCAGAATTCTAAACTTCAATACAAAACTTGTATGAAAAAACACAATACTCGATACCACTTTCGAAGCCATTGCAAAAAGAAAACAAAGCACTAGGAACACAAAATAGGATTTTTTTTTTTACTCTTCCTTCTTTTTATGAACAACCTGCACACAGTGCTGGTACGGAAAAAGAAACTGAACACACGGCTCCAGTGATGTGTTGGGTTTCTCGCTGGAGAGAATGCCGAAACAGTCAGAGGTTTGGGACCAGTTGATTTTCTTCCCTCCTGTTCCTTCTGCGCAGCCTTGGGTTGTATTGTCGATTCATTTTTTTTATAGCTATGGTTCCTTCCATACTATCAAATGTATAATTAATGGAAATCCTATTGTTTTAAACATGTGTATCAAAAAGAATCAAAGTAGCAATGCTTCTGACATCCTTAGTTAACATTTATGATCTCTACGTGCATTTATTCCTGTGTGTCTTGTGTTTTGTGTCTTTTTGACTCTATAGTCCCTTTCCCACTACACAAAACATCCACAAACATCTGGCTTTTTTATGAAATGTGAAAGGTTAGAATCTGCATTCACACCCAGGACAAATGACCCTGCAGTTGTCACAGGTATTAATCAGCTCCAGCTCTGCTCAGCTTCGATCGGCAGCGATGAAAATACGACACTTATGTGGACTAGGCTTGTCACGATATCAGAATTTCAGTAGTCGATACCAGTGAATTTCGACGATTCTCAATGCTCATTCGATGCCACGATAAAAAACAAAAAACAGAACTCATGTATATCTAAATTTACTACTTTATTAAATCTGTTTCAAACTTTAACTTTAACTCTTAAGGCCTCATTTACACCACAAGTGGTCCACAAGCGTTGCGGCAGCACATGTGTATTCACACCAAAACCGAACAGATGCGTCGCACAGCGGCCGCTGCTGTCCAGTCAAAATACAAACCACACCCGAACAGTTGGTGGCTGGAGTGCACTGTGTTTGCAAATCTCCAATAAACCCCAAAGAAGAAGAAGAAGAAGTGAGTTTGGACCCAAAGCCCAAGGTGGACAGATTTGCGTGCCGCGTACTACCTGACTTTTTGACAAACCGAGGTGTTGTGGCTCCAGCAGCACTTGTAAAAGCCATTGTTTCTAGCAAAGATGATGGAGAACAGGCATTCTTCTTTGGTGCTCGTCATCGGCACCGACTGATGCGTGTATACTGCCTCCGTCAGTTCCGATCGACACGGCCCGCTGAGGGCAAAGTTGTATCCGGTACTTATGGTACTGACGAAAAAAAAACAAAAAAAAAACAGGTACCGACGTATTTTTGCATGTTGGCATCGACTTGGTACTGAAGTATCGGTTCTCATGACAACCCTAATGTGGACTGCCGGTAATGTTAAACCATTGCCGGCAGGATGCAATGGCGTGCTGCCACAAAATACTATCCATCTTTAAGCAGCGCACGAACATGGTTAAAAATTTAGTGGCTACCGAGTTTGACAGAGAGACTGAAGAATAAGAGATATAAAAAGACATTTTTACTGGCCTACATGCTGCTTTCTGCTGTTTACTAACCTGTATTCCAGCCTGTCTTTAATGTCAAACATAACACACACACACACACACACACACACACAAAGAATAATTGTGTGCTGCTGAGCGACGTACATAGCTCTCGTCTACTGGCAATAGGAAAGCAGTCTATTGCCTATTTTTAACTGGTTTCACTGGTTTAATAAGCCCACATACACATGCTACATTTGGTGGTAAAAGGGTCCAAGTAGCCTGTTGATATATGTACTGATCATTCATCAAACTATAATTCCCTCCAAACAACCACTGATGTAAGCTAAGTTACCAGTTTACTGTGGATACGCAGATGTGTGTGTGTGTGTCTACATCACCCACCTTTCTGCTACATTTCGGGCCGTCTGGAGGAAGCGGGCGTGGTCGTTCTCCTTCAGGCTCTGCTCAGCTTGTGTGATTAAAGCACTGGAGCGCTCCAGACACTGGCGGCAGTTTGCAATCTGTTGGGCCAACTTGCGCAGTTTCATCACCTGGAACAAACACAAACACAGACCATGTTGCTATGTCGCTACATACCCATTTATATTCATTCGCTCAAACGGAGCCTTTGAGAAATACATCGCCATTTTGGTGACTGGACCGTTCAGTTTTGCTCTTGGTCTCTCTGTGCGAGGCATTTATCATTGTGACAGTCACTAATCCACAAATATGTTCAACACCTCCAGAAAATATAATTAAGTTCTGCTGCCAAATTACTACAGGGAAGTCAGTGGTGGTAACGCCCCGCGAGATGTCTCCTGCTAGGTGAAACCAACAAGTTGCCATAAGTTCTATTGCTGTCAGAGAATAACAACAACACTCACACAAACACAAGACCTCTGCGGGAATCTTGGATCGATACAGAATGTGTTGGACGCTGATCAAATGTTACCCTGTCAGAGGAATCTTAAAGTGATGTGCAATTAATTTACCATGTAGGAGCATGAGCATGGGACTTTATCACAGCTTATGTATGGAACTGATGAAAGGAGGACAAACAATCTGCATTAGGAGGTAAATCTACAATCAGACCAGCCAAAAATGTAGCCCATGCTCCAGAAAAACCTTACGCATCCACCCTTTCCATGACCTTCTCACTTATGGCTGTCATACACTATATAATAAAGCTCTCGAGTTCATGGTGAAGCACACTCATGGACACAACAATGCAGACACAGACACAGACATAGGCAGGAAAACACAGAGACAGAAAGAAACCAGGAATTCAGCAGAGAGGACAGAGTCCTGGTTATGTGGTGAGAGCTGACGGAAGGCCATTGGCTCTTTATTCTAACAGTGACCTTATGAACCTGTTGCGTAATAGGAGGGCAGAGGTGAGTGGCACAATGCTTTGTTATCTGATATAATAACAGTCAAAGGAAGAGGTGCAGCATACTAATTTATCTGTGTCTGTCAATTACTGAACAAAGTACTGGGAAAAAGATTTGAAAAATGGATTGGAAACTACTATGAATATCTTGTCCTCACCAACCAAACACAGTGACACTGTTTTTGCCTGGTAAACACTTCTTTATTTCTATACACTTGTTGTGCATGTTTCAAATGTACCAGCATAGGCAGCTGGAGAATTTCATGCTCTGAAAACCAAGAAAAGCAATGAATAATTTTAGCCCACCAATGTTCATATTAACTTGCTTCATCTTCGTCACAAACAAGCAGCTTTTGTCTGTTTCTACTGTAATTTATCAATGGAACTACTGTTATATTTCCAACTGTGCATGAGGAAGCCATTCTCTGCTCATCTGAAATTAAAGTAATCCATTTATCTTCATTACGGCTCATATCCTGCTTCCCCAGATGAACTTAGTTTGATGAAACTCCCCACAGGAAAATAACACAGGCTGCTTGTGAGCCTGGAGACTGTCAACGAAAGGTGAGCCTTAGAATTAAATACCAGCGTTAGCATGGAGAGTCTCTCAGCAATGATGATTAAATGAAACCTCTGTGAACTTTTAAATGGCAAATGGTAAAGCAAAAAATGCTTCATTGTCTGAAAAAGCACACTTTCAGTAACAGCGAACAACTTCAATCTCTAAAATAAAACTAAAACGAGCAGAAACATTTAAATGACGAGTGCCCTTAAAGGATTAGTCATTTATATTTTCAGCAACACTTTTTTTTTTTTTTTTTTTTTTTTTTTTTGCTTGCGGGGCTTGAATTATGCAAATAAGAATTCAGAAAAAACACACTGGGTGGCAATTGGTTAAGAGCTTGTCATCAAAAGCTCTTAAAGAATCAAAACAGTATATAATGTGCACTCGCCTGCTACTGCTTGGGAAAGCTGGTGCTGCTTAGAAGCCTCTCTAAGCTGGTGACTTAATGGAGTTTTCAATTGACATCTTAGCTGCTCTTCCACCAAATCCACCATAATCTGTTGTCACTATAAATGACTTCGGAGCAGGTTGTTGACCGCACAGAAAGGGGAGGCGAGGCGGGTTTAATGGATGGGTTAGTATTTAGCAACATATGCCGCAAACAACAATTTTAGAGATGATTACTCCCTCTCCCTCTCAGAATAATGGACAATATGGCAGGGTCTGTGTGTGTGTGTGTGTGTGTGTGTGTGTGTGTGTGTGTGAACGTGTGTGTGTGTGTTAGCGTCTCACCTTGTGTAAAGACACTCTCTACAGCTGAATAGTCTATTCAATCATAGTTTAAATATTGGGACGATGGGACATTCCGAGCACAGAAAAATATACCCTATTTTAGCACATAACATATTTTGTAAAATTTACACAAGGAATAAGTTAATATTAGTGAACAGAAATCTGTTCTGTGCTCAGTACCTTTATTTATGTGTTTGCTATTATCCACATAAATGCACAATAATAACCTCTCTCACTCAATTTAACTTATTTGCCCAATCAACATCCTCCATGTGCTCTCAAGTTGGCTGCTAACCCTTAAACAGTGTTACAGTGTGTGACAAGCCTGACTCATCCTTCTCTTATAATCCTAGGACAACACAGGAAGGAGAGTGTCAGAAAATGTTGTCTGAACAACAATACCGTAATGAATGGCTTTACATAGATGGGAATATAATATTTTGATATAGAACTTAAATACAGGAAATAGGAGGCAGGTTATCGGGACATTTTAGGCTAACAACAGAGTGGTACAAGGATGACATTTTTTTGTAGGCCAACAACGAAGTTGATGAATCTGGTTCTTCTGTCACAAAGCCAATGGGATTTTTCAATTGGATTTTGGATTATTGCAGAAAATAAGCTCTGTAGCGAACAAACATTTATGCTGCTTACACGTTTTGTTCTGAAAAATAATCCTCGCAAAAGAACTCCACTTTTGTAATGCTTTTGGTGTAAATGCAATCGCCAGAAATAAAAAGCTAACGTAGGCTAAAAACAAACTACACCACAGTCACATGACTTCACATCCCCACAACAACGCTGTAAAGCTGTGTTTGGCGTGATGACCTTTACTAGTGTAACTTAGCCACTAGTTAGCAATCACTTTTTTATTTTTTAAGACACCTTAAAGCTTTAAAATTTACCAGTGGAGTATTTACTGACAAAACATGAAAATGTCTAAGGCTTGTGTTATCCAAAGACTTTATTCCAGGCATCTAACTTAACACCCTTAGAAAAAAAAGCCTGTTGACTTTGAGATGAGAGAACCAGAAGTCCAAAAATGCTAACTAATTTTCGAGTTTTGGAACACTTACTAAAGTAGCTAATTTAGCCAAGCTAGCATGTGCTTTTTGAAATAAGAAAACATAACAAATACCAAAATGAAACATTATGACCACTTGCAAGTAGTTTACACAGTTTTGGTAACATTAATGAAAATTTAGTCCGTAAGTTAGTCAGCACTTAATTAGCTTGAAAACTAGCTATCTTCGCAGGTAGCTAACTTCTGGCAGATAAGCTAGCTGGCTAGATTTAGATGTAAAACCTTTCTGAAAGGCACTGCTGATCATTCTAGGAAATATGATTATTCACTTTCTCACCAAGGGCTAAACTAAACAAATAATATATATAAAGTGTTAATTAGTGAGCTTTAGATTCTCTGGATTTCGTTACCAGAGCTAGGCCAGGCTAGCTGTTTCCAGTCTTTATGCTAAGCTAAACCAACCAGCTGCTGGTTCCAGTTAGGCCTACATATTAACTGTAAGCTATGGACATGAGAACTGTTTCTAAGCAAACAAACAAACATACTCCCAAAAATGAAACTAAAGAATTCCTTTAAGTAATGGGTGGAAAGATTGTGGATATGGCTAACGGAAGCTAGCTTTGGCTGTAAGTATGAAACTGGGTGTGAACAGAGGTCTTGCGTGTCAATGTCATACACTTTGCGCACCCAACTATCAACCCTAACATCCACTGTAACAGGATTTTGGTGACATAAAAATGTCATGTTGTGTTCACACCAAACACGATGCAAAGTTCCGCATCACATTAATTTTCAATGCTAGGATATCTTGTGTTGACTTGTTTCATACACAAAAAATAATATACGTGTGTGAAATCGCTGAATCGATGAATGAACTTCTGCTCATATGTCCTTGGTCTCATACGTCCCCGATTCTTGCAAATTAGCCTTTGATGCAAAATCACGCTAGTCGCTTCATTCACACCATTTAATTGACGTATTTTGCATGATTTGCATTGTGCCCATCGCACAGCCCAGTGGGTATTAGCATCACGTCTTAACATTGACTTTTCATGTAATCCACTCCCATGAATTGTTTTATTCGTGCCTGGTGTGAACAAAACATCGCGCTTCTTTCATTCCCTCTGAGAGACAGCAGGCGTATTTGGTGTAGCCACAAGGGGTCATTGCCAGGTAATTGGAAACAGATTGTTTCACACATTTAGCCAAATTCCTGATGCTGTTGTTTTTCTGGAAAGGATGGATTAAATGCCAGCTGTAACCTTGCAAACTGAGGGTAAAAATGACATAACGTCTGTTTGTTTTTAGAAATGAAGTGATTCTCTTACAACGGCAAACAGATTTGAGTTGTTAATCCTCAAATGTTCTGAAGGCGTTAAAATAGTTTTCAGAATGAAAGGCAAAGAAGGGTGGAGGACAAATAGAGTCACATGATAAAGACGCTCTTGCACAAACCAGAACATGGGAATAGTGTGTGTTTTGTTTGTACAGGGAGAGATTAGGCATGACTGCTGAGTCTCCTTAGAGAGAGAATGGGAGCACCTTGCACAGCTCTGCTCGCCATGATCACGCCTGCATAATCCTGTTATTCTGTCGCAGAGTCACCTCTGAACGCCTCCTTTCCGACACCACAGAAAAACTAGTTTTGTTGTCTGAAATGCTTAAAACGACCTACGTTTACTTGACCTCTCATCTCCTCTAAGAAAAACATCCATTTTAACACACCCCTGATTATTTGAATTACTCAAGGTGCATTTCATTCATCTTTCTTGACCCTTAAACAGCCTCAAATATTAGCACATTACCTGCAGGCTGGCATCACTCAAGAACTCCTCTGGTGTTTTATGTGTACTTCCTTTTTCCTCCATCTCCTGCATTTCACTCTACACTACCCTCTGCTAGACAGCCTTTTACAGACCCAGACTCTCAGGAGAACAAGCCTTGCTCTTTGTCTGCAATCACTGCGGACACACTCTGACACACTTGCTCTGTCTGTCTCACCCACACACACACACACACACACACACACACACACACACACACCTACTTCAGTCCTTGTGTTCCATGTTTGGAAATCTTTCATCTCTCGACAAAGCTCTTTTGCTGCCTCAGAGGATCTTCCACAAGCACTTAAAACTTCACCTCTGGGAGGGTGAGATTTAGAGTTTGCCTCTGTCCTGAAACCCTTGGCGCTCATAGGGCAACAAACCACCCATATACACATGGGCACGTGTCCTCACAGCCGCACACACACACACACACACATCGATGTCTGTACAGTAAGTCCTGGAGCAAGTTCACAACAGTCCTCGCTGCCATCTCAGATTCTTTCCACACACTTTCAGGTTGGCTGCCTACATGTGGAAGAGGCCGTTGCTGCTCTCTTTTTCCTCGCTTGTCTATTCCATTTTTCCTAAAGCGTCCATGTGATGTGTGTTTGGGTAAACAAGCGGGCAACTACAGAGGCAGCCTTAAGAAAAAAAAGAAAAAAACAACCCTGAGAGACCTGGGTGAATATATTCTGTCCGCGGCGCTGCTGCTTTTATATTCATTCTCTTGTACCAAACCACTGTTTCTCTACCAGTGGACTGTGACCCACAGCTGAGTGTCTTAAATATGTATTTGCCAATTTGGCTGCTTCAAACAGCAGTGAGACGTAACTGAATTGATGTACTATGAATGAAAATATGAATTCAATAAACCCCACATCCCACTGTTATAGACCCAAAATTACAATACAGAGAATTATCCATAAACTCGGTATCTCTATGGAGCTGTTAGCCACCTTTAGCTCACTGTTTTTGTTTCAAGACACGTGCACATAGATGCACCTTATGGTTTAGTCTCACCACTCCCATCAGTACCGTTATCGGGGGGCAAACTGACTGTACATTACCTGCCAGCCCCTTCACGACACACAAAGTTAGTGATGAGCTGGTGAAGAAAGTCAAACATCTATGCATCTTTCTCAGAAGTTGGCTGAGACAGGACCAGAACTTAAACATAGCTAAATTACCTGACTTACATTCAAGTCTTTCTGCCCCTTAAAAAGATACTTTGCTGATTTTAAACCAGCTTTGTGTCATGATAACGTGGGTAGTATGTGTGGATGAACTATGGTACACTTTCCTCCATCTCACCAGCGCCCAGACCTCTTAGTTCAAATCCGCCAGATGACGTGTTTTGCGTCATCCATCAAATTTTCACTGGCTCTTAGGCTGTTGCTTGAAATACAGATCCCCCGCCACGACAGACACAAGGAGTATAGAAGCAGATCAAGAGAGAGTGTCAGCCCTCTCTCTCAAACTCACACCAAACACAGAACAAAGGGTAAGGGGCCGTGTCCACCAATGTGTTTTTACTGAGATTGGCATGTTTTTTTAATGCTTTGCAACGGGAGCGCTGCTTATACACACTGCGCTGCAAACGCTGCTGGTTGGACTTTTCTATTTTTTTTTTCTCCCTGAGTGCCAAGAGTTGGAAAATATTCAACTTTGTGTAAAGACGCCACGCTTGTCACTGGTGTTCAGTCACAGTGGATGAGGGGTATGTACCGCTAAGATAAACTGTCATGTACAAGTGCTGAACAACAGTGGAGGAGAAATGTGTAATATACTGTATATATTTTATGTTTCCTCTCATGAAACCATGCAGACCTGCAGGTTTGTCCTTTCTCCCTGCATGTTTCAGCCTGCCCCTCATCCAAAGCAAGTAGTCTTCCTTGTGCCGACAGGTATACCTCCATGGATATTCCATATCATAGCAGCCAGATGCAAAGCATCTGTATTCCTGAGAAGCACCTGCCATTTTCAGCTTTGGTGGACATGGGGCTTGAAACTAGGCAGTTGTGATCAAATATAATTCAAGATGCTGTTACTGTATGTCTACTTCTCACCTAATATGTCTTCAGAAACATATTTAGTGCACTGTTTGGCTGTAATATGAGAATTTGTTTCCTGTATTTTAAAAACTAAGGCTGAAAAAACTGAGGTCAAATGGTACAACTAAGCAGCGTTGATCAAATTCAAATTCTGTTACCGCATTGCAGCTTCTCACCTAGAATGTTTTCAGAAACATATTTTAGTGCACTGTCTAACTGTAATTCGAGATCATTTGTTACCAGTTGGCTGCCATATTGTTTCCGGATGAGAAACCTGCATTATGTCACCCACCAGCGGGGGCGTTTATTGGTCTGGTGTGGCACAGTGCATTCTGGTAGTTGTAGGGTATTCTACTTCTTGAGCAATAGCAAACACCACAGCCCTTTTCCTCTGTTTACCTGGTCATGTAGCACTATCAGAAGTATCTGTATCTATCTGCTGCATAGACAGCCAGCTCTCATGAAAAGACCATCTTTCCAGAAATGAAATATTTCAGCTTTCAACTTGCTGAAACCACCTATCTTCACAATTCCAGCTGAATTTAAATATTCTTGTAGTAAAATCTCTCCCATGCGTCAAAAACTGAAATAGAATAAAGGCATGCTGGGAATATTCTACCTTGGACTCTTTGATCTTCACAGCGATGACCTGTTTTCTCTGGCGGATGATCTCCACCAACTCATCACACTCCTCCACCAGCTTGGCTTCATGCATGGCTGTGTTCACCTGGAGACAGAAGCAGGTACACATGTGAGCACGAGGCTTCCTTACACACACACACACACACACACACACACACACACACTCACTAAATCACACTTATCTGGCCATATGTTAATTTTCAAACAAAAACAATACAGCCACTTTTTCTTCCTCTGCTTGTAGAGGAAGAAGGGAGTGTTTTAATATTTCTAAATTGGCAGCTGTAACGAGTCCTATCATCACTTACATGCAGAGCACATCATTTGTTTTTCTATTTCATTATGCATTCTGCACACAAGAAAAAGCCGCCTCTAACAAGATGCGCTCCTGGATTAGAATTAGTGCGTGATGAACTGAGATAAGTAATTTTCAACTCTTTAACTGTCACTGGAAAAACGGGAAATCATTTTACAATACAAAGCCTACATTGATCCAGGGATCCTTGGAATGCGTACAATAGACACACCAACTGGTCCACAGTTACCCATTTAGTGGGCACTGAAGGTGCTGAGAAATTTCATCTGTCATTCTCTAAAAGGTTCTGTTCCTTGCTGGAGGGAAAGTCTTAAAAGCATCGCTGCTGGATTTAAACCACCAGGTAACACCAGTATTTTATTATACAGGAAGGCCCATAATATGCTGAGAAATTGCTGCATGAAATTCATAGAGTTACACCTTTTTTTTCTAAAACATGTTTATTTCACTCATTATGAACAAGAAATAGGCTGAGGATTGTTGCAATATTCAAGTCTTCATTAAAAAAGCTCCCAAAAAGAGGCCTGTGTAGACACTCATTAATTCACTGACAGAATTTGCTTACACCGCGCCGATTTAATAGATTCTGTGATTATTTTAGGACCAAAGTTGCCAAGGCAACTCATCATCAGTTCACCATCTCAGGCTAACACTAAATGAACAGCTAGCAACTTCAAACTTGTGTGGGTGGGTGTTACTCAGACACTAAGGGTGTTTGCTGAATTGGAACGCTGAGCCACGACCAACAGTTTTGCCAGTTGTAAAATACAATTATAACAACACCAAAAGCTTCCGAAAGAGCTAATGAAGGGCTTCAAATGAGAAAAGTTCAGATGTTTTGCTCCTGCTTCACTGCTGAGGGACAACTTAGAGGCTAATGGTTTACCACTGAGTTGGCTCGGGTGGCTGTTTCACCAACAAATGCAATCTGAAGGTCTGTAAACATGAACTTAGAAGTTAGAAACTCCTCTGAATGAGGCAAAAACTTCACTGTGTGTTATGATTGGCTACCAGAGAGAGGAACCTTATCGCTGCTGTGTCTGCTCCAAGAGTTGTACTTTATCAGGAATCCCACATACAAACTATACACTATGCTGTTGTACACTGATGTAAAGATGAAAAAAAAAAAGTTCCCCTGTGCCATCTAAGATGAAGTTGCCACAAAGTTGCACTCACACAGAGTTGCAGTGAGTGTGCAACTCCGCCACAGTGATGACAGGAGTCACCATTATTTTGTCTGCGGGAGCCAATTCAGAACATCAGAAAAATCACAGATTTACTCCAGAATATACTCAGGAAGAAAAACAACCCAGCGCGATGACTGTGGGAAGCTTTCACTCAACCTGGCAGCTTCAGAAGGATCCAGAAAAGCCACACTGGAGAGGAGGAATTCCACTAACACATCAAACAGAGGCTCACCATCAATGATGGCCTTTAAGGCCACTAAAATCCACAAACAGCACCGCTACTTTAACTGCCTCGCTCGATGCTACAGTGTTGGCTGTCACAAAACCTCTGGTGAGTGTTTTCTGCCGTGCACTGAGTGTAGCAGGAGCACTGCTGAGCTGGCAAACCCAATACACCAGAGAGTACGCTGTGAGCAGAGACCCCTTCACTGTTCTCAGTAGGTGCGGTAATCTATAAGTCAGTGATGCGGTACCAAAGACCGCTTTTGGTTTCAAGACCGCACTCATGACCACTTTTTAAAGGTTCATCTCCCTCTTAGCTTCATTTTTGCTCTGTCTTCTCTGTCTCAAACTTATGATTTTATTTCGACACCAGTCAAGACCACAATCACATTTCACTGGAGCTGTATCTCAAATAAAGACGGTTAAGTTGATTTCAGCCCCTAAGCGTCTGTATTTATTTGCTTATAGGAAACAAAGGAAAGTTCCCATATATGAAACTCACCTCTGTAATGCCTTTTGATTATTTTATCAAGACATTTCTCAGGTACACTTACACATAGACACATATATACATTGTGGCAATAAAAGTGGTGAATGAAGAGGAATTTTTATTTGTTTTCTGTGGTTGTTATTACAGGAATGTGAATCTTTCAGATTATTTCGAGGAGTGCCTATGGTTCCACATTTTATTTTAAGTGTGTCCTGCAGTGTGGGACTCTGGTCTGGTCTTTGTCTTGATTGGCCCTACCTGGGGGTCTCAGTTATAATCACTGTGTATGCACAAAACAAGTCTTGGAAGAACTTTTCCCGCAAAGGTTGTGATTTAGAAAAACAGACTTGATGGGAGAAACTTTGACCCATGCCCATACGAACATTTTGGAGACAGGAAATTGGCGATGAAGATGGTGAGATGGAAGCCGGATTGTTGAAACTGTCGATGGTGTACAACATTTTTGGCTGTTGTCTGTACGTCAATTTATGGCATAGATCCTACGCATTGTTTTATAAATGAGACCCCAGGTCCTGGTCATGACTTGATCTCGATTTCTTGACTACAACACTGCTGTGAATGACGCAAATATTGTATTAAAATCAAAGATCACACCAGCACTGTGACGATAAGGACGCAACACAGTATGTCCATTTGAAACTGAATCACGTTAAAGGGCTCCCAACTGCAGAATGAAATATACTGTAAAATAAAGGATTAAAAAAAGTCTGTATATTTTGGATTTGAAGGAGCTTCTTAAAAACTAACCGTCAGAATTAAGAACCAGAGACGTAATCTTACAAATAAAAGAGTTAATTTCACTTTTACTGCCAATCTTTGGAAGTTACGGTATCTCCTTGATTGTCTCCAATGAGTTTTTCCCCCATACCATTATAGATTAACTACCTGTTGATTTAGTCTCTATTCTTTTTACCGATAAAAATAAGGTCATTTCATGTAATTTCCCGCACTCTCGTACTGAGTACAGTATGAGACTATAAGTCCACAGAGTGATTCATCTCTTTTTGATTAGTTCCTCAACCCTAAATCTGACAGGGTTGTGACTTTGTGTCGTGCTGCAGACTATCAAACTACTTACCCCAACAACCAAGTTCCACTCATCACTCCACAAAGCTCATTACAACGCGGCGATCCACTTAAGCCTCATTATTCACACTGACACAGACACACACACACATACACACACAATTAATTCTGCAAAGAGCAATCTTATGACTGCAGGTTAGTAATTAAAGAGGATAAATGCTGCCGTCCAGGATCACTGTGAATTACAACTGAGCAACTTGGCAGCTCAGAGTTACGGAAACAATCTTCATCTCCGTCCTCCTCCTCTTTCACCTCGCTCCAAACCTCCCCCCCTCCTCCTCCTCCTCCTCGTCCTCTGCCAGCTCCTGACATTATTATCCACTCCCTGCTAACAAAAACACTGTCACCTACTGCGCATCTCCCTATTCATCAGGCTCCTCTGCAGGTGCACTGAAATCACAGAGCCAGCTCCATGTTAAAGTATAGGTCTATTATTGGAATATGTGAAGAACAACCACGGCAAGATTGAAAACACTTTCAGTGTCAAACACTTTCCAGCTGCTCCTGCTATCAGAGAGGTTGTGAAAAAGAGTCAAAACACTGGCTGAGATGGACTGAGGGAAAAAAGATACACACAGTCTGTGTGCTAATTCTAAACGCTTTAAAGTACGATGGTTGATGCTATTTGAAAACTAATTGGGATAAATGCACTCAAATTTAGCCAACAAGATCTGTCACATCTTATAAACTCATCCAGTTAACGAACATACACTCTCACTGGGCTGCACATTTATCTTTACGGTAATGCAGCTGACATTTAAGAGCACCCCATTCAGTATCATCCACTCATTATCTGATGAGGCCACAATAATAACATCAAATAGAATAAAAAACATCACAGACACGTGTTGGCATCAGCAGTTACAATTATACTCTATTAGGACAGAAAATGAAATGCAGACATAATTAGCAAGTGAATAGTATTAAATAAGCCCATCTAGACCATTATGATCACAATGCAGCACACAGAGTGTGATCTGACAGCAGAATCATTAAATCCAAAAAGTTGTCCATTACCAAATCAGGAAGACTTCACCCTGTCTTCCACCTCTGCAGGGTTACATTAGGAACATATTCTCTCGTACATCATTAGAGTTGAATTCAGCTCTGCATTGTGTCAAGATTAAATTTATCCCTCATATTTTTACACTGTGAAAATGAGCGCTGTATTACTTACAAGCTGAAATGAAATAAAAATGAGCTGTATAGCCAAAAACTAATAATAATTCTGGCTTCAAATGACTGTCAGTCACCATTCACCACCCACTCTGTGCTGTTTCAGCAAAGAGCGACGTGACTGATGTGTGTGGCCAAGCCGAGTCATTTAGATGTTGTCGATCACACAGAGGTGGGCTGAAGTCCAAATTAGGAGGCGAGTCTGATATCCCCCTGGTATTGTGATTTAACATTGTAATCTCTCACTGTTCTGTGATTCTGAGAAAATCTGTCGACTCCAGATAGATGAACTGAACTGTGTGTGTGTGTGTGTGTGTGTGTGTGTTTGAGTTTTAATGATGCAGCAATGCTCATTCAATTTCGATAAAGCTTTGTGTATTTGTCACAGTAATAACATCACAAACCCTGGCGAACAATGCTAAATTACCCACTCACTCCGACATGACAAATCCCAATTTATTTTCCTAAACTGTGCATCTTTACAAACTTGTGTTGTGTGAACAAGCATTGATAAAGTTTTCATTCATAACAACTACTGCAGGTGTACAAAGTTATTCACAGATGTCTATCAACATACAATAAATTTGCTATAATGGTAAAATAAAACCTTGGATTTGAGTATAGACAGAAGATCGTTCATGATGTGACATCAATTCGGTTGTGGTTTCAACACAATCACACCCCTGTTGTCTGAGGTATCATGTTTGTAGTATGACGCTTTAAACACTCCAGTGATATGTAACTTAAGATAACTGTTTTAATACTTATTTTGGGGCATTTTTTGCTTTTATTAAATAGCTGAACATAGACCGACAGATAATGAATAAATGCCACACAACAAAGTTCTGCATTGATGGGCATTAATGTGCTAAAAGAGCTTGACCAGGCTCATATTTTTGGTGAACAGTGAACTGAACACACCAGTTTGCAACATGAGTTTCATTCACTCTCAGGACAGTTAACAACAAGGATTTATGGCCTGAAGCCAGTTCATATCTACAGTATATTTAAATTACTTTTATGAACACATCAGTCCAGATTCCAACAGAAAAATGTCACATGTTTATGCATAGTGTGCCTGCTGGGTATGGAAAACAAACCCGAATGTCAGTTGCTGCTAATTATGTCCTGCTAGTGTTGCACTTTTGTTCCATATGGAAATATATCACTACTGCCTCTAGTGCTTTTAAAAATTCTGTCCTTTTATATTGCATCAACTTTGCCTTAAGTTTCAACACTGAGTTGCACATTTGATGATCATCAAATTCTTATGACTAAAAAATCATGGGTAAAATCATTCTTTGTTGATGTGTTTAAAGACGTCTTTTAAAATGTATGCCCTGTTTTCGTTTTCTTTTTTGTGTTTTTGTGTCATCTTGTTTTGTTTTTTGTTTGTATTTTTGTTTGTTTTTTTGTGATTTGTTGTATTTTAGGCAGCCTTGAGTAACATCTTGGCCAATGGACGACAGATGAAAAGTAGCCTTTTGACTCATTCTGGCATTTTTATAATGTGTGTATTTATCAATTTGCTCTGTCCCGTCTTAAAGAAAGCAAAGGAAAGGAAACTAAACTAAACGAAAACCAACTCAACTCAACTCAACTCAACTCAACTCAACTCAACTCAACCAAAGCTACATTAACAACAAATTTGAAACGACACATCAAGGTGAAGCATCAGATCAGTTTTGGAAACACACAAGATCACAAGATTTTATTCATTAAAATAAAGCAAACAAACAAACAAAAAACAGAATTGAAAATGAATGGATATTGATTTTTTTTTAGGGTTCAAAATTCATATTGTGAACTATGAACAATACGAAGTTAATTATAATCCATGTCAACTAAACTTTAAACCCGCTCTTATGAAGTGAGAACATGTATAACGCTGCCCAGCCACACGTGAATTAGGGATTCATGATTGGCACTTTAACTCCTTGGCTGCAACATAGATCATTTCTATTAATCTATTGTCACACTGGGAACTGCCCATTGGTCCGACAGCCCATTGGTCCGACATCCCACTGTTCCGACCATATTAAACCCATTGTTCGGAAGTCCCGTTGTTCCGAAATCATCATGATGCCCTGTGGTTAAGGTCTGGTTAGGTTTAGGCACAAAAACCACTTAGTTAGGGTCAGGAAAAGATCATGGTGTGGGTTAAAATGAAAAAGAAAGTGACAAACACATAAGCTGTGAGCCTGCTTCACCTCAAGCCTTTCCCAGCTGACCCAGAGCCGGTCGCGGTGCACCATCAAAGCAGAAATACGCCCGCCGGGAGCCGTTCAGCATCGCGGACCGTCAGACTAATAGGATGTCGGACCAATGACATGGACCCGTCACACTGAGGCTGGTGGTGATTCAAGCTAAGCTTCAATTGACTTTCAGCAGCAATGCGTCATGATGCCATGAACATATAATGTTTTACAAGACACTGTTATACTGTTCATACTGTGAATTTAAGTTTCTAAGCAAACTGTAATTAAAACCTACAGTGACAATGCACTGAGCATTATTTATTCAGTTGTAATTTTGCATACATTTGCCATATTGTGGTTCATCAATATTGCAAACAAACTGCCCTGCCCTACAGCACACCCACCAACTACAGCATGTGGACATCCGGCGGCTCCAACTGCACACAACAAGCACAGACAGCTGAACAATGTACGGCTCCCAAAACGACCCACTCCGGCCAAAGTGGCTGTGATTCAAAGTTAGTGAGGACTAGTCCAGGTTCGGAACAGCTGTTAACCTTTCGCTGACACCAAAACCTTCACATCTTGAATCAATTCTGTTCTCATTCCACTCCCATCAGCCTCTCCTGCCTCCTATCCCACTTTACTTTTGTCCACTTCTTTCTATTATAGCTCTGGTCCCCATTCTGTCGTCTCGTCACTGACCACTTCAATTTCTCTCTCGCCACACCTCCCCATCCCCTCCACTCGTCTCACCGCTGTCTCTCAGGTATGATCTCTTCAAACAGATGCAAGGATTCAGTGTGACAGCTTTGTCTCTGACGCTGTCCCCAGATTCTGGGACAGTTCCCTGAGATTTATGACACCCGAGTGGCACCTAGCTCTAAAACAGGGAAGAGTGGCTTTATGGATGGAGTAAAAGAAACTACCAGACATATATCAAGGATGTTATGTCACAAAGAGGTGATAATTGGAAATGCTTCACTGACAATGATTTTAAAGAATGGCTTTTAAGACCAAGTGTTCGTGTAAACTTTTATATGCTCACAGATTTACTCAATTCATGGATATTATCCTAGATGATAAAATATATGTTTGTAGATAAACCTGGACAGTCATGTCGAAGGAGTCAATGGATTTGTGTCTGCTGTCAGTCGGTCCACCACTTTGGTTCAGGCTGAAATATCTCAGCAACTATTAAAAGAATTGCCATGAAATTCTGCATTCATGGTGCCCAGAGGATGAACCCTAAGGACTTTGGTGATCCCCTGACTTTTCCTCTAGCGCCACTAAAGATCGGAACATTTACAAGATAAACTGCATCAAATTTTGTACAGACATTCATAGTTCTCAGACAATGTCGTCTAAAGACTTTGATGATCCTCTGACATGTTTAAACATGTTTTATTGTCTGTACCAAGGGTACGTACAGACTTTGGCAAGCAAGCATTTATTTATGCAGCTCCTTATATGTAGAGTCTTCTGCAGACAGACTTAAAGTTGCACTCTTTGGTTCCTTTTGGCTGCGTCAAAGCACTGTTTCAGGATGTTTTTGTGCACAATCTTCTGTATGCCAATGTCACATTGTGGGTTAGCTGGTCATTGTAATTATGTGTAGTTGACCTTTTTGCGATTTTATGGTTCACTTCTTGTATACATTATCATACTTCTTGGCTTTTCCTTGTAGTGATCTTATTTTGTGTTTCATATTGCTTGTTTTAAAGCTGTATATTTTTATTCTGTATTCTTGTTCTATGTTATTCTCTGTCTGTAACTTACATTGCAGCCTGTCTTGGCCAGATCTTTAATTCCAAGAGGTTTTTCTGGTCAAATAAAGGCTAAATAAAAAATGTGAAAAATCAAATATTAATCTTGATCACTATTTTCACCTCACATGATTAAATGAACATTAAATGAACTGTGATACTGATGTTGAAAATGTGCTTTACGCTCATAGAAAAGTCAGCTACATATGCAATCAAGCGCTTCTCAAACTAGCAGCCATGGCAGCTGTCATGCCGCTGTGCACACACCCTGCAGCGTCAGCCTTTGAAAAACTTTCCTGAACACTGCAACAACTGTACAGAGTAGAGAAGAAGAGTATTATACCACAGAAATTAGACGGGCAAAATGAAACTCAAAAGTTTAGAGCAGAAGGCGAAGAACTAGTCCCTCTGTGCCGATCATCATCTGCTGTTTGGAAATGTTTTGGATCTAGAGTGCATGAGACTTGTATTGGCGCTGCAAAGCAACACAGCTTGCTGTCCCAAAGACGCACTCAATAACCATTTGGCCAAAGATGTGTGTCCGATAACACTAATAATATTTCTTCTAGGGGATGCACTGAATTCTGTCTGTCTTGGACAAGAAGAACAAGAGGGATTCCTCCTCAGTTGCTCTTCCTGTAGTCTCGCCACCAGACAATCAGAGATCTCTGCCTTCTGATAGTCTGGGGACACTCCTTTCTAAAGTGTGTTTAACACACCGGAGAAAACGGCCGGCAACAAAGCAACGCCTCTTGTATTTTTTAAAAGGACACGCCCTCCCGGAAATGTGCGCTCCCCCTTTTCTCGTCCGCAAGGAAACAAACACACACAGAGCTTGAAAATGGATGCCGAGAGATTTAACTCCGTTTTATCAAACGTGTGCTCAGTCCACAAGATTGTGGAAATGAAGGACTTACAGCGACTTGAGCCATTTTGTACCGCTACACGTGTTTCTAGTGGGACTATGTTTACAAGAGTTCAGCAAGCCACCGAAGGACCGCCCTGCAGATTTACTATTGGTTCTGCAAGGTAGGGAGTTTTTTTAAACTCTGAAATTGTATCCGCCCATCTAAACACAAAATCAGGGAGAAAGTCATCAGTCTTTAGTTAAGCAAAGTGTCTAAAGACTGACTTGTGAGTCTACTCTGAGGCAAATTGTGATTTGTGATATTGGGATTTATAAATGAGATTGAAATTGAATTAAATTCAGGTGTATTTATAATTTGCTCCTAGAAGATGTGCTGTGAAGGACCAGTCAAAGATTTGTTAATAAGCAGGAATGTAGCACAATATGAAAGTTAAAACAGTGCTCTGTTTATTTAAACATTTAAGTGCAATAAAAATATTTTGTCCTGAAAAATCAATATAAATCATGATAAATGACATTTCCACCAGCATCAGTTGCACTTCATGTTTAGAGGTAATAATCAAATGTCAGCATGCCAAATGCTACGCTAAGATGATGAACATGGTGAACATCATACCTGCTGAACCTGAGCATATCAGCATGCTTCTGCTATCATTTGGCTTAAAGCATCGCTGCCCTTTCATTAAAATAAATGGACTTGACAGATGGAGGGAGGACATAAAAACTTTACACAAAAACTGAGAAATTTATAGATTTGCAAATGAAAACGTGGCGTGGCCATCTGTTAAAAGCACAACACACAATAACAATTTTATAAAGGCGAGAGTTTTATTTCATTACATGCCATTATCCCGCTGCATTGATGTCCTCATCTGTGGCTGAAAGCGGAGCCGCAAATGGCTTTAGAAATATAGCAAAGACAAACAACATCAGCAGACTCTTCGATCTCACTGATACTCAGGTAGAAAAGTAAAGAAAGGCGAGATGAGACCTGATACAAAGGATTAGACAGCATTACAGTCTTCTCCACACAGCTGATTCTTATTCAGCACACAGTGGGATCAGCTTCAGTGTACATAAACCTAGACAGGTCTGGCTAATGACTTACAGCTCAATGTTGAATCAGTAGACATACATGTCTGAGCATTAAAACCCACTGGGCTTCAGTCTGATGCCATTCTTTCCTTTTTCCATCAGTCCTAATACGCACACACTTACAACCTTATCAGTGAGCTAATTTAGTTTCCTCCCACCTGGCAACACAATTCCAGGGGTTGGAAAAAGCTGGCTGCTGCTTTGACTGCTACCTCAAACAATGCTTACTCCACATTAGCTGTGTCTGGATGATGAGTTCCCCACCGGGAGACACAGTGTATGAGCGAGGCGACATACGCTTACTAGTTAGTGCCCTCATTAAAAAGCTGCCAAAGAACACGCCTTGTCACAACACAATCTGTGTTTCAGGCGGGTTAGCTGAACCACAAACACAGAGCGCGAGAGCGAGATAAAGTGGGACGGAGCCAGATGGAAAGGCAGAAAATCTGATCAACTGTCAAGTTGCGAGACGAATTCAGAGGAGAGAGATGTTAAACACAACATCAAGAACTTCGTAACACTGACAAAGTTCCAAGTCTCCAGTGCACAGGCCTTGTAGGAGCTATTATGTAAGTATGAAAGAGGAGGCTCCCTGGGAATTAAACGAAAATCTCCCTTAAAACTTGTACAGTGGCATTAAAAAAAACAACAAAAAAAACTGAGAGCATCCTTTGAGGTGTCCATTTGAACAAGAGGGGGAAACTTAGGCTGCTACAAAATGGTGGCTGGTGTGAAATCAGGACATGATAAAAACTTTGTTCATGAAGTTGTGCCACATACTTTTGAGAAATAAAGCAATGAGGCGATGAACATGAGGCAACACATGCACACAGATAAAAGCTAGCTGACTATTATGAGAGAGGAAAGAAGACAGTGACTATATTTACATGCAAAAAACATTCTGTTTGCTTTTGCCCTGATTCTGAAAAAGAATATTCATACAAAGCTGGTCATATGGAAAATAAAAATGAATATTCCTGTTCACATGCAGCGGTGCAACCAAGAGGCGTGTCCAGACTCCAGTTTTAGCCTCCTCACGCTGGCTCCCAGTGTGTTTTAGAATAGTTTTTAAGATTTTACTGATTACATTCAAGGCTCTTCATGGTCTCTCTCTCAGCTGTATCTCCGACCTTTAGTGCCGTACAGGCCAGGACATACTTTGAGGTCCTTGGGCAAAGGTGTTTTCTCTGTTCTAGAGGTCCAACTGAAAACTAAAGGGGCCAGAGCGTTTGCTGTCAGGGCCCCGAGGCTCTGGAACAATCTGCCCGTGGAAATCAGGTCGGCCGAGTCAGTGATCTCTTTTAAATCCCTTCTTAAAACAGACTTTTATCGGAGAGCCTTTCCTGATTTTACTTGAGCTTTGAGTTCATTTAGACTCTTATTTCTTCAGTTTTAAACATACCGTAGTGTTTTTATCAGTTCTTTAAAAAGTCTGTTTTGAAAAGCGCTTTAAAAGTAAAGATTATTATTATTATATTCTCTAAAGGTCTAGTGCAGGGATGTCAAACTCACTTTAGTTCAGGGGCCACATACAGCTCAATTTGGTCTCAAGTGGGCCGAACCAGTACAACCACTGCATAACAACCTATAATTAGCAAGCCCTTCAAATTTTTCCCATTTCCTTTAGTGTGAAGAAACTGAAAACTTCATCCATAATTTACAAAACAAATATTCATCAAGAGCAAATTCAACAGTATGTCTCAGTTTTTCCACATTCAGTCAGTCTTCTACTCTACTTTAATTACATCTGCATTTTTTTCATGATTTTCCACTACAGTGGAAGCTCCTGAAGAGGCAGGTTAAGCCACCCCCTGCCTTACAAACCATTTCCAATCTGAAGTTTTTTTAGTAGCTACTCACTGTTTGAATTGCTGAAACCTCTCAGCCTTCACACGTGCATCAACATTAGGTGTGCAAAGTCATCTGGAGGGCCGGATTGGACCCTTTGGCGGGCTGGTTTTGGCCCCCGGGCCGTGTGTTTGACACCCCTGGTCTAGTGTGTGGGATTTTGTGGCATTTAGCAAGGGGTTGCAGAACTGAAACTTATCCCATGTGCAAAGCATGTAGGGGAACTACAGTAGCTGACTTTACTGTACCTAGAGCCAGTATTTGATTTGTTTGTTCTGGATTACTGTAGAACAACATGGCAGACTCTGTGTAAGAGGACCTGCTCTGTTTGTAGATAAAATGACTCATTCTAAGGCAACAAAATCAACCACTCTTGTTTTTAGGTGTTCATAAACTATTGAAAACATAGATATGAATATTATATACCTTGGCTGTGTTTCGCCTTTAAACCTGAAATGTGGACTTTTCTTTTGGGCATGTATCTCTGCCTCGGGCCTTGCAAACTGATGGCTGCTTGCTTTTTTGTACAACACACAAGCTGACTGTAAACAGGCAAGAGGCCGTGAGTTACATACTGTGGTAAAACACCCAAAAGACATGCATATTCCAAATTAATGCCCAAATAATGCTCCTGGACAGGCGTTGCCAATTGCCGTTTTGCTACAAACACTAAACACAGGGCATCTGGTTCTTGTGCATGAATGTGCATTTCTAAGGCGACTGTGATGTTCATATCAAATACACTATAAAACCTGAAATAATATCATATCCCACGTCTTAATCAGAAAATGCTACATTTGGAGAAGGCCTAATTCAGAATAAACAAACAGAATAAGCTGTTTACATGACCTGCATCAAATTCAGAATATTACCGCATTAAGAATTAAAGTGGAATATTAGCGCACATGTAAACATATTCATTTATGTGCAGGAGGTGGGTTACACCAAGTCAGCACATATGACATATTTGGAGTGTTAAAACAGTCTGTAATTGAGACAAACAGCGAGCAGGTATCATGGAGCATATTTGCAGGGCTGTGAGTATCATCTCCGCCTTTGCTTTGGCTCTACATTTAGTTTCAGTTGCCATTGTATCAACATCTATTCAATATCAAAGTGTTTTCTGGGGGGAAATGCTCTTTGCCAAACAGCCTCACTGAGTGCCTCTTCTCTGCTGCCTATTAATATCCAGCCAGCTATCTGGCATTGACTGGATAACAGTGAAGTGTGTTAGCTCAACAGCAATCACTGCAAATGCTCAAGAATCACACCATTCCCTCAATTTTTTTCAAGCACGCTGAACATTATTCTGCATGTCATTAAGTGCAGCGACAGCTTTAACCATCCTACACCAAATATTGCGATAAGGAGGGAGGCCTCCCAAGAAAGAAACACATCCTACACATCATCAAGTCAACTCATCTTTTCCCTAAGACTGTAGAGAAGATAACTCCCCAAAGAGAACCCCAAGAGAACAGCGCTGCATCGCTGCTGTGCGCGCTGACACACTGAAAGCTGACTCACTCTGTGTTTGATCATATCTTCGGCACCAATACAATATGATGCAAACAAAGAGGAGAGGAAACCAGGTCATGCTCAAAGCCCTCCAGAGATTTCTCACTTTGTGCACACACTTCTCTCACTCCACCAAACCTCTCTTTTTTTAAAAAAAAAAAATTCCCTGTCTGTCTTGTATTGCATTATTGCAGAACAGGTTTTTTTTTCTCTGCACAGTGCCTGTTTCAGTCACAGAGATCATTGGCTGTCACACTAACGCTCACATCCTCTGCCTCTGTTTGCCCTCTCAACCCTGCTCTCTCATCCTTTTATCTTCCCCTTTCCATTTGCACTTTCCTCTCCTAACAATTCCATCTTCTCCTCCTCATTTGTCTTCCTTTCCCCTCTCCTTTCCTCTGCTCTAAAGAGCCGCATTAATGTGAAACTCACCTGAGAACATTAAACTCCCTCACTCCTCACGTTAATAATTAAACTAGCCTCTCAACATTGCCATCACGCAGGAGAGTAACTCTGAATGGGTTCAACCAGGGCGGGAAAACATATAGTTTCTTTTAATAATTTGCTTAAGAGTCAATGGAGCATGTTCAAACCCCACGCTATCGCTTCTCATTTTCCTTTTGATGAATAAGTGATGAGGTTCTGCTGTTGTTGTTGGCGGTGGCACAACATTGGTATGCAGACAGAGACAATATAAAGACAGACTTTTTTCTCTCTCACTCTTTCTCTCTCCATGCGTTGCTGACGAACAGTTTGTCTTTACCTAATGAATCACGCAGCGATCATTTAATTTTGATTGGGTGAGCGGCTGCATGAATTGTTGTTCATGGACCTCGGAGTGACTCCGAGAAAATGGAGTCAGGCCCGCCTAATAAGAAATGAACCGCACGCAGAGTGATGGCAGCACCAAAGTGCATTTGTCCTTTGCGGCCATTAATGTCAACTCTCACAAGAGAAATGATGGCGTTTATTAAGAGCGTGTGCGTCAAGACAGAAAGTATGCGCTTGTGTGTGTGTTTGTGCATGCACATGTTAGCGATGCAGCACAAACAACACTTGGCTAAGCATCAGTACTCTCTGGCTGGATTCACACAGTACCTCAATTAAATCACAACGTGTGCCCGAGTAGAAGAGGTCAGCGGTGACTGGCTGAGGTATATTATTCTGCAGACAGGTATGGGTTCATGCTAGGACTCCTCCAAGGTTGTCACTAACTTGAAGTGTCTGAGCTGTGAAACACTGCCAGCTTGTGACAAGTCAAATAAAGTTTCTACTTGGAAGATAGATGCCATTTCACAGATAATCTTATCTGCTTTGACTCGGGAGCATAAATTTCTTGTGTGAGCGGCTCCGGCGGGATTTAAACTGTTGCCTGTTTCAACAGTAACTCATCCCAAAAATCATATTCAGTGCAGTGAAATGCATGAAAACTAAACCTCGCTGTATTATAAGACGCAGTTGAAACAATGACCTTGAAGAGGCACACAGTTAAAGCATCACATTAAGCTGTTTGCACCTTGAAAGTATGGAATATTTGCACAAGTGCTTGTGGTAGTAGCTGTGCCCACGGTGGAGTGGTCATTCTAATGTTTGAAGTCGTCTGAATTACATAACTGCCCCTTTAAACAGCATGAGAGTGGATGGTTGCTGAGAGCTACTCCAGCTCATGCTTTGTTCTTGAGTCATGGTTTGAGTCAGATTGTCTGGAGAGCTACCATCGGCAACATACAAGAGGTCACCGAGAGCCTAAGTGGTATCTGGTATCTTTCGTATCCATGGCAGTGCGTTGTGTCAGTCGCCGGATCAAATGACACATAACAAGATCAATCTACATAAACACAGTTCTCTGATTATAAAGAGATTTTAAAGATACATTTAAGCCATTATTAACGTGTCTGTTTGGTTTCTTTTATGTAGTTTTCTCTCGTCTTTGGCTTCAAAGTAATAATTCTTTAATATTAATAATTGTCTGAAAACAGAGCTACAATACTGACCTTTTATGAACGAGCAACAGGGAACTGAAATTCACTTTTTAAGTCTTGAGACAAATCAATATTTGATCAGTAGCTAGTGAAGGGAACTGAAAGAATGGAGTGCAGATTTTATTGCTGGCACACAACCAAAACCATGAGCCAAGAGGAGTGAGAGAACAGATAAGGAAAGCGAGAAGAAAGAAAGCAAGAAAGCAAGAAAGCAAGAAAAAGAAAGAAAGAAAGAAAGAAAGAAAGAAAGAAAGACAGAAAAATAAATTATAAAGTCCAATTTCAACCACCGTGCTTCTTCAATCAGAAACGTTCCAGAGTCAGAAACAAAGTGCGAGGAGTGTGGCATTAGAGCAGTCACAAATAGCAAAGGCAGTAAACTGTATACAATCAATAACAGTGACAGGCTCGGAGGCATTTATGGTTTCTCTGTTCAAGAGAGGGAGGAAATTCATGCAGGTTAAAGCCTCAAACTTTCTTATGTCCTGCATGGGTCAGCAAACAAAACAACTGAAACTCTGGCTTCTTTTGTGATTGTTTTTGAAGCTTGACACAAAGTGCTGGATGAGGGACTACATCTGCTTCATGGATGGTAAGTCTGACAACATACACTTGGAATCAAGGGGTAGCTCTGTCAGGTTTCAAGAACTCCTCTTTCATTTCAGGCTTCTAGTCAAGGTTCCCTCATCAAGACACTGAAGCTACCATAACTCCATGGCTGCCATTACGTGTCTGACCTCGAACTACACTAACACTAGAAGGATCAATTGAGAATTTAATCAGGCCCAGACACACCAAACTGACTTCGGAGTAATAGTAGCGATGAAGGCCCCCTACTGTGTTGCCTGACATTGCTGTGTCTCGGCAAGAAAGGCTGCACATGAACACAACGAAAACACTATAGCCGACGGTCAACCTGCACATATGTTCTGCACAAATGTGAGAGGAAATAACTAACACAAACCATCATGAAACGTTTCTGCTTAAGAGCTCAGTGGCTAAAGAAAAACAATCTTACCTTATGTACCAACAACTTTGTTTTGGTCTCACTTCATCTTGACTTCAGCTCTTTGTTTACTTTCCATACTGCTGTTTCTCTTCTTGTGTGCTGAACTGCCAAACTGAGTGGCTTTATTCAAATTTCAATGTCCCTGACATCAATTCAACATATTAAATGTACTTGTTCAGCATATTGAATTGGCCAAAAAAAAAGCAGACAAATCTGCAGCACAGCCCGTCAATGAAAGGAATACTGATTGGCCGTTCAGCTGGCACAAGAGAAGAGAAACAGAAGTGAGGAAAGTAAACAAAGAGCTAACGTCAAGAGGGAGTGAGACCAAAACAAACTTGCTACATAAAGTAAGATTATTTCTTGTGATGCTTGTGCTATTCTTCACTGTTGCACAATTAATGTGGTTTGTTCTTCAACATTGGATTGTGTTTATAATGCGCTAACCGTCAAGATGGTTTCCCTTTTTAAATGAGGAGTACAGACTGCTGTTGTCTGCTGGTGTGGAGAGTTATTTTCTCTCACTCAGGTGCAGAACACATGTGCTGGTTCGACCGTTGGCTGTAGTCTTTGCGGCATTTTCATGTGCAACTTTTTCGGCCAAGACAGGATGATATCAGGCGACACAGCAGGGGGCTTTTGTCACTGCTAGCTCTCTGAAGTTAGTTTGGTGTGTCTGGGCCTTTACAGTGAGAGTTATGACTAATTAAACCTGCCCTCCTGTAACTTAAGACACAGACACAAAGATATGTTGTGTACCTCAACCTGTTGACAGATCTGGATGAGCTTTGCCATTTGGTTCTCCAGTTCACTGTTCCTCTTCACCAGGTTGGTCAGGTTGTTTTCCAGGGTTTGCTGTTAGGAGTGAGCAGGGACAGGGAGACGAGGCCAGACATTAGCACATATAGAGTGTGCAGAATGTGCATTGATAAGACAAGTCAGGTTGTGGAAGCCACAATGTTACTCTGTATTTAAATTTTATATGGCTGATATTAAATATAAAACACTGGCCAAAACGTAATGGATTATTACCAACTGACCTGCCAGTAAACGTGTTGGCATTGTATGTTTCTGTTATTTTTTAGTGGATATTTTGAAACTTGCTAAGGGAACATATTCCTGGTTTGCAGAAACGAACCATGCCAACATTTTCCTCTGGTAACTGGGCTGAAAAATGATTATAATTTCTTAACATGCAATTGTAACTTTTCATTAAACAAAAAATAAATAAGACATTTTCTATTATAGGAATGTGGCGGCAACATGTGTGTGATGTCTTTGGTAGTCTGTGATATCAGTGTCCTGTTATCAACCTCATACCACCCATGTAAAAATTCATGTTTATAAATACATTTTTTACAGTTAAACTGAAAAGCAGGATTGTAAGTGTGAAAGTCCTACACTGTAAGGCTGTGCTGTAACCCTGAAAATCAAATGGCATTAAAAGGAAATACAGACATGAATTATTATTAGAGATTATTCATTTACATGCATCTTTTTGGGTCAGCTACAATACAGAAATTATGTTAAGTAGTGTGATACTAAATAAACGGCCACTGTTAAGATATGCTGTCTGTGACATCATCTCAACACTGTGCTACTTTTGCCTTCTTTTGTTCCATATTCTTCCTTTGATCACGTCCTGAGGGTTGTTTTTAACATATGAAATACATGCACAAAGGGTTCTTTAGAAATGTATAACTGATGTTTGGCAACCAGTCATTTCAAATAGTTCAGTAAATGAGTTCAAATGCTATGAAGACCTATGAGACAGAATAAGACAACATCTATTTAAATATATATATTAAAATGATTTCTATAGCTGAGTAAATATCAGGGTTACAATTAGCATTTGAAGCAAAACAAAATATTCATTAATGCTGGTAAGAAAACATCTTAAATCCCACAATGCCATTAATTTAATCAGCTACAGATGCTTGACCAGAACTTTTTAGGTAACATACTGTCTGTAATATGATGATTTAACTGTATGGTCTTGTCATATTTACTTTAAACTAGAGCTGGGCAATATGAAGAGAATCAAATGTTATATACTGTTGGTGCTTTCACAAGATATTTACACAATGATTTTTTGATAAATGATCAAGGTAATGTGGTTTTAATGACTATGTGAGTAAAGGAAAAATAACAGAGCAGCTAGAACAGTTTAAGTTTGGAAAATTACATCACTTTACTGTAATGCAGTGTTTAAAATCAGGAAAAGACAACACTCATGATATTATATCCAAAGTCGATGTCTAGTCTCATATCATGATATCGATATAATTTTGATTTATTGCCCAGCCCTACTTCAAAGCCACAAAAACGACCAAATGATCCCTGAAAAATTACACCAATCAACCTCCGCTGGCAATTTTAAAGATCAAACACTCAATTACGATCCCTTAATTGTGACTGTTTGTCAAATTCAAAAGAAAAGGCACACACGCACACACACACACACACACACACACACACACATAAATAAACTCACTCTTACAAATATACAGTACAAAAGATGAAAATGGAAACAAGCAAATGGTGAGCCAGAAATAGAACTGCCGTTCAAAAGGAAGCAAATCAACGATGGCGGCGGCGACGACGACGGGCATCAAAACAACAACAACAACCACAGCTGCAAAGAGAACAAAGCAGCAGACAAGCGGCGGGTGTTTGAAGTGGCTCTACTCATGCAAGTGAAAGGGAGGTGGGCAGGGCAAGCACCTGGCCACGACTTTGACTGTGTGACTGTACCTCTGTCTGTCTGTCCTGTCCATCAGGCAGCCTCCCTGCTCTCCAATATCTCCTCTGCCTGTCGCTCAGCCTGATTTATTCTGTCTGCCTGTTGTCTGTTTGACTTTGCACCCACTTAATTATTTATCTGCTTGCTTATCTCCCTCCCTGCATCCCTTCCTTGTGCATCCAGGTGTCTACCTGTGTGCCTGTCTGCCTCTATGCAGGAGTAGGGGAGGAAGGGGAGGAGGGAGAAGGAGGGTGGGGAGGGTTGGAAAAAGGCAGCCAGGGAACTCACCGCAGCGCTTGTCTTTGAAGCCTCCATTACCGCATCTGACACTCTGCCCGGGCTCACCTGATAAGCCTACGAACACACACATACACCCACGTAAGTGCACACATAAACACACACACACACAGACAAGCCTGAGCGCACGATGTCTGCCACCTAAACGCAACTAAAGAGGAGAACTCCGCCCTGATAAAGTTGCCACAAACACTCTTCTTATGGTCCCCTACATGAATACAGATGAGAGTGTGTGGCTCGCCGTGTCTGTTAATATTTCCCTGAAACCGGAGCTGGAGTTACATCACTGGAACTTGCATTTGGTTGTTGTGTCGCAGCCCCTGTGTGAGTGTGTTTGTGTATGAGGGAGTTTGAAGTGGAACATCAGTGAGAGGGGACAGATGGGTCATTAATTAGCAAGCTGGAGACGAAGATGATTAATACATCAGTACACAGCTGCCTCCCAGGAGACCGCAGGGAAACAAACTCCTCTGTCCTCTACATACATGCATGCGTATGTGTTTCCACCTGTTTTATGTGTGTGATTCAGTAGATGTATCTGAAATTGTACATTTACAGCACACTACATGTCTATGTACGCAGACGATATCTGCTTGTACGTGTACTTGTAAGCGAATAAAGGCACTAAACTTTGTTTGCGTGCATCCACTCTTTAAGTGACCAAAAAAAAAAAGTTGTGTGTGTGTGTGTGTGTGTGTGTGTGTGTGAGAGGTTTCTGCCTGTCTTGTGTTGGCACTCCTGTGGCTTCGGCCCAGCAGGCAGGACGGGTGGCAGAGAGAGAAGGGGGGGAGGCAGAGCAACCGTCAACAACAAACTCATTAAAACACACAACAGACATCAAAGACGGCTAGACCCACTCAGTGATCGAGAGGGGGAGCGGAGAAAACATGGATAAAGGCAGGAACGGAGGCAGAAAAGGCTGAGATGGGTGGGAGAAGGTGCCAGCGAGTGTTGGATGGATGGCGACATGCTGGAGGTGTAGGTGGCAAAATTAAATGTCAGGCAAAACAAGGACAGCATTTTTATATTATCATATGGTGGCTTATTCTGTCAAAATCTTTATTAGAGCAGCTATAGCTTTATAAATGTTTGGAACTAATGAAAGACTTTACTATTGGGATTCACCTGCTATTCAAAAATCCATCTAACCAAGTTTGTGTGGTACCTTCCTCTACACTGCTGGGTCGATTCAGGTTGTTTTTCTGGTCCACACTGTATTAGTTTAAATTGGCTGAACTGGTATTTGTTACTGACATGCTTTGGCAAATTAAAAAGTTGCATACATCAGCAACCAGTGACAACAGTGTCATGGCAGTGAATCCAACTTGTACTGCATGAGTAATAAGCAGTAGGATGTGATTAGCATAATATTATGCTTGTTTATAATTGTTATATCTTTCCGAATAGGCTGTGTAAAATTTACTGCCAAGCTGAGGCCGGCAACATGAAGGGGATCAAATTTCAGTAGAGGGGATGGTGGGATGATGATGAGACGAAACTGGTTGTATATATAGAGGTGTGTCTCCTTATCTTGTTCATGTCTGATGAAGGGCTGGCCAGAAACATCACATGTGGTGATACGGTTATAATGTCCAAAAGGAGCAATTTCTGCTATGCAGACCTGTTTTTGAATTTTTGTATTTGTTCTTCTGTCCAGCACCCAGTATTTATCATTTAGGATGTGCGTGCTGTTTTTTGAATCTTCTGCTTTTTAAAGGGCGCATTATTCAGATAGTAAGATGCACTTACATTTTAACCAGGCTGAGTTTAAACTTAAAAGACTTTATTTCTTCCAGTAACTATGGGCTCAACTTTTATTTTAGTGCTGTATTTTCATAATCAATCAACTGCTAAAACTGTACGTTTATTGCTATTGAAAGTACAAATTCAAGGAAGGATGTAAATATAAAAAGGATAATTACAGAGACAGAGATAAAATCGATGGAGGGAGACAGAGCTAAACAGAGGAGAGAAAGAAGGGAAAGCCGAGGAAGACATGAATGGAGGGAGGAGGGAAATAAAAGCTAAGCAGAAATGAGTGATGAATTGCATTTCATTTGCTCGAGGCACACGATGGGGTTTGCTGGGGTGGGCAGGGCTCTTAGCATAAGGTAATATCATTCACCCACTGATTCAGCTTCGGACGTGGCATGTCATGAGAGCGAACGGAGAGAGTGCGACAGAGATGGAGGGGGTTGATGGGATGGAAATAGGCATGAGTCCCGTGCTGAGAGGGGCAGCTTGGCAGAGTAGCTCCAGTCTGGCCTGCCCTCTAATTCAGTCCTCTGTCTCTTCGGCGGCTTCCTTTTCCCTCGTTATCTGTCTTCCTGTCACTCTCTACCTTTCTCTCTTTTCTACAGTACGTCTCCTCTCCCTCTAACCTGACTCTCTGTCTCCTCCCTCGCTCTGTGTCTCGCTACTTCAGTCCTTATTCTGTCCGTCTCGGCACAGTTACAACTGCAGCTGCTGACAGGCCATCATCTTGGGTTAGATCACCGCCCCCTCATATGACTTCATTGTGTTGAGGGGCTCCTGGGTCTCATTCCTTTACAGATGATCCCATTTCTCTTTGAAACAAAAAAGGGACAGATCCCTAGACCTATTTATATTACAGTAGCTACAGAGACTGCAGAGAGGGATTGTGTCAGAAAAAAAAGATACCTCTTTCTTACAGGAGACTTGCGTATGATGAAGGGTTTACTGATCACACATTCAACTCAAGTTTGAGACTGCTGTCACAGTTTAATCTCTAGTCATCACTGTTCACAGTCTGTAGATCAATTTCCATCACTGCTAAAGCATGAAATTATGCAGAATTACATCACCCCTCCGAAAAAAAAAGAAATACAACTATTTGTGTGTATAAAGTGACAACCCAAATACTCATGTTTCTGAGAAATCCAACAAGCCAATGCCTGATTTCTGCAAAAGCGTCTGTTGTGCTTCAGTAGTAACTGTGACAAATTAGCAGTTTGCCATTTCTGAAATCATATTGTGGTAGTCCAATTACAGTGTAATGGGTTACTCCCCAACCTGAGGCATGGGCTGAGCTCATTGTTACTCCGCTACAGGAACATAAAAGGACTTTTGTCTGAGGTCAAAGTCAAGTTCAAAATTGCAATCACATAAAAAGGCAGGAGACAGTGAGAGAAGACTGTCTGGTAAATATTAAGCAGTGCTTGGCTATAGGGAAAAAAGGTACTGCCTAATGAGATGACATTGTCCAGTGGCTGAATCTCCAGGTAACATCGACGTAACAACAAAAATTCAACAGCCGCCACAACAAAAATGGAGCAGAATGCCCTGAGGCCAAGTATCCAACTTCAAAGTCTTTTTCTTTTAATTAATTCAGGATCCTCCCCCATGCACGACGAGACAGTAGCAGAAACAGAAATGAAAGCGAGAGAAAGAGGGAGAGATTAAACTGGAGAAAGAGCAATAGAATAGAACAAGCTCACTTTACAGCTGTTGTTAACAAGAGGCTTTTCAGAGTCTGGATGTGTCAGTAACACAAGCCTTCTGGGAAACAGGGTTTTTGTCTGAGGATAATATTCCATAGGGCAGAGCTCTTGAGACCAACCAATTGTAGCGGGGTATAACAAACGGGGAGTCACGCTTGTCTCATAACCTGCTGGCTGAAGCCCAATTAATGAGACCAATAGGGATGTTTAAAACTTGCTAAAATGTTGGCTTTCTTGTTTGTATCTCGCTATCAGGAGCAGTCAATTTGTGCATTTTGGCTTTCCCTGTAGTGCATGGCAGGAGAGTTTCCCTACTACCAGTTCAACATGAAAAAAATGTCACGTTTAACAGTGACTGTGAGGTACTCACTTTCATAGCTCCATAAGATGCTACAGATGTTTGAACTCTGAATGAACTTCCGTGACCTTCAAGCTATAAGCGGCCGCCTGAGCGTTCAAGGGATGTGGAAACAGTGGGGGTGTGGCAATAAATGGGAGCAGACAGCTAGAAGACGCTTGCTTTCATTTCTGAGTCTGTTGGGGGGAATTTAAAAAAAGTTGCTCGGAGAAAGCAGGAGGAGGAAGCAGGAGAGGGTACGGAAGGACAAGTCTATAGCGCCATAGTCAACTTCTCTTTGGACTCAGCTTTATGAATCCCAATTGCTTTTTTCCCCCTTAGGGCTTATTATGAGAAAAAGCTATCTTAAATGGACACAAATCCAATAGCAATTCAAGTTTTTAGCCACATGAGGGGATTAGGATCGAGAAATTTCTCTGTAGGTTTGAAACAGAATAACGAATCGTCATGACTGCTGAGCAGCAGCGAGGAGGCCAGACACAAGCTGGCATTTGATTTTGTTTATAAGACTCTGGGAGATCCCGTGGGCCAGTGTGTGCTTTTAGCTTCCCAATTATTTGTTTGGGTCAGGGACAGACTGACCCAGGACTACTAAAAAACAAGAAGAAAGGATGAAGAGAATAAGACTGAAATAGAAAAACACAGAAATAGATGCTACATGAGGCAAAGCCATATCCCACACCATTTCCCAATGGCCTTTATATCTTCATATCATATCTTATTATAGGCTGAGGATACTGTGATATTTGAATGTAAAGAGATGGGAATTTAATGCTGCGGATTAAGGGGGTTCTGGACTTAGATGAAGTGGGGTTAGTAGAAAACAGTGATATGGTTGAATGGGCTTAAAGGAGCTTTCTGTTTCATTTCAGTCGGCCTACACTGGATTCTTCTTGGAACAGTGTGATTCAGTCTCATGGATTAATACCGCTAAAAAGAAAATACCACACATATACTGGTGGCCTGGCTGTCAATAAAATCAATATCCTTGCTTAAGAGAGAGACAGAACAGCTGGTCTTTCACCTGTTTTTTGAGCCAACATGATACACTAACTGTGCTGGTTGCTAATTGAGTCTATCCTGGAAATCAAGCGTAGAGAAACAAAATTATTCTGACTCTGAGAAACATTAGTGCCGCAAATGTCACTTCAGTTAACATTATTATACAGCACTGATAACATTGTTTTGGGACTAAATTAAAAGCAAAACACTTCACACTGCTTCTATGAAACCACGTAATTAGTTAAAGATAAAAAACGACTGGCTGGTTCACTCAGTGTAACAGTCCAAAAATGCATCAGAGGCACTCTGACTGTTGTTGATATCCTTTAATAATACATGGATAACCAGTGCGTTTTGACTAGAGATTCTTGATTGGGCAGTCAAATGTATTTGAAACAGGTGTGCAATTTAAAAGCCCACGTGAAACAGGGCACATGATATGTTGGTGTATCTCAACTAGACAAAGAAAAACACTGACACTGACAGAAATGACAATGACATAAATGTATACTTTAAATCAGGGGTGTTGATCTCAGTTTAGTTCACAAGCCACATACAACTTGATCTTCAGTGGGCCGGACCAATAAAAGCATCACAAAATAACCTATAAATAACAACAGCTCCAATTTTTTTCCATTTCTTTACGTGTGGACATGTAAAGGTACATTTTGTGAACGTCCATCCTTTATAAAACAGATGAACAACCTGAGGTGTCTTAAGAAAATAAGCACAGTTTAAATAATGTCTCAGTTTTCCCACATTCAGTCCATTTTGTGTGTATTTATCCATACATTTCATATTTTTAGCGAAAGGGTTTCACCAATATTGTTTTAAGATAATTTTGATGCAGATTCTCTCAATAAGTATTTAACGTTTTTTTAAGAGAACTGTATCCTGGTCAGGGTTTACATGAAGCAGCTACTCACTGTGTAACTTGCTCCTAAAACCTTGCACCTATTAGCCAAGTCATCTGTTGGGCCAGATTGGACCCTTTGGTGGGCCGGTTCTGGTCCACGGGCTGTATGTTTGAAGCCCCTGCTTTAAATAATTTACATAGTTAATAAGAAAAGAGGTTCAATAACTGATGACATGTTTTTATATATATTACTGGGGGTGATCCTTTGTAAGCCCATTAAGTTTCAGTTTTCATTCATTAGTTATACATTTCATAAATATTTCAATTTTGCACACGTTATGAGTTTGTTGTCCCTTCACACATATTGTTTATTATCCTCATCATACATATCATATATTTTTCAGTTTTTTTATTTGCAGCTTTGTCACAATATATAACAATTCTTATTTTATTTCACTGTTGTTTCCTTTTTATTTATTTGGCATTGAATCTTTTTTCTTGTTACTAAACATCAGAGATGGGGACTCGCGTCATTGTGACTTGGACTCGAGTCGACTCAAGTCGCTGTTTTGATGACTTGTGACTTGACTTGACAAAAAATAAAAGACTTGAGACTTGACTTGGACTTGGAAGTTAAAGACTCGGGACTTGACTTGACTTGAGACACGATGACTTGAATGACTTGAGTGTTATTCACATCATGTTTTCGGTTAGAATATAAAATTAATAAATTAATTTAAAAAATATTGTCGATTACCCGGTAGGAGCGCAGGCTGAGAATGGTGTTGTCATGATTGGATCACTACCCTGTCAATCAGTCATGCCCTCTCTACGTACCTTATGTGTTTATTGGAGAAACAGGCCCTCTTATATCGGATAGGCATCAACATGTCAGCGAGAGGTGTACCGAGAATCATCATCTTCGGCTTTCGGAATTACCATTATTACGGCAAAAGATGAACAGCACAGTGCAAGACATGTGGCATAAACATCTCGGACAGCCAGGCAACAACTTCAAACGTTGTTCGTCATTTGAAGAGCCATTCTGCCCACTAAGTGCTTTTCAATTAGCTAATATTATCTGGTTAGTCGGTAGTTAACTAACGTTAGCTTGATACGATACGGGGGTGGGGTGGGGGGTTGGGTTGGTTTGGTGGAACTTGTTTTTTAATTTATTTGCTAACATTAACCCCAGAAAACGTGAGCGAACATTCCGACCGGTTCATCACAAGACCGGCTGTACGTTGTATAAACGAGCAACACAGGGTTAAATGAGCTAAATGGGTGATTTTGGCCGCTGCCTTGGTTAGTGTGTGTGTGTGTGTGTGTGTGTGTGTGGCGGGCACGCATGGGGGTCATCCCTGCAAAGTAAACACTGCAGCGATGAAGTCAATGTTTACTGACAGTTACTTATATCTTGTCTTTTCACTTTATTAAGATCAGATTCTGCAGATAAAATTACAATAATAAGGTGACTTGACTTGGACTTGACTTGACATAACCTGTGACTTGACTTGACTTGACTTGCCCAAGAAAAAATGACTTGGGACTTACTTGAGACTTGAAGGTTAAGACTTGAGGCTTACTTGAGACTTGCACGTGTGACTTGGTCCCATCTCTGCTAAACATGTCAGTTATTTAAAGTATACATTTGTCATTTTCATTTCTGTCAATGTGGTCTTTTGTCTAGTAGGGCTACACCAATATATCATGTGACCTGTGTCGCATGACCCTCACATGAGCTTTTAAATTGCACACCTGTTTCCAATGCATTTTACACCATGAAGAAGACTCTGTAGTCAAAACGCGTTGGTTATCCATGTATTAATAAAGGATTTTTAACTACAGTCGAAGGGCCTCAAATGCATTTTTGGACTGTTACACTGGGTGAGCTGGCCAGTTGTTTTTTATTTATCTCTAAGTGACTCTTTACCCATCCTTTAAGAGCACCTGATTTTTGTTTTTTTTTTTACATCTAACTACACAGAGCCTAAACCCAGTGCAGCACTCCCTATTTTATCTTCCACATCATTAGTTGTCAGTCACTTGATAACAGTAGCTCAGTACAGCACAGCAGCAACCCACTACAAAATGTAACAACTTAGCCAAACCTCAAAGTGCAGCTTTTACAGTTCCTCCAAGACTGATGTTTTCATGTCAAGGTAATTTCTTTCTGACACACTGGGTGGACGTTAACGCAGGGCAACCAAAGCACATGTGCAGTGTACAAGAGGCTTAAAATCCACCCGATGTTTCACTGTGGTTTCAGACTGCATTTAAATGGTGTCAGGAATATTACAGGTTTTGGATGGACTCCCCCCGCCCCCCCAATAAAAGGTTTCTTCCTTTCTGCCTTTCCTTCTCTGTCTTCCTCCCCTGATTTCTCTCTGGGTGCCAACAACCTGATTGGTTTCCACCTGTGCAGTCCAGTCAGTCTGCTCAGAGGTTCCCTCAGACTTCAAGCTGGCTGATCATCATCCAGGTACCTCGGAAGAGTTCCCTCTTCTTGATCCCCTGTGCTTAACCTACCTAAGCTACTGCAGTGTTGAGCAAACTTGCTAGCAATATTAGAGTTCGAGGACAAGAGGTGAGTTGGGAACCCTATACGCTTTTCAGTCACATAGTTAATTTTATCTAGAAACACTAGGATTATTGGTTTGTGCCCCCTCTGTATTCTCATTGTGGTGAAGTTTCTTTTTAAATAAACAAGTTAGATCTTTGGTTTGTGTTTTGTTTTCAGAGGTAGAGATTAGTCAGGCCTAGTTTTGTTATATTGGTTTCGATTTGTTTGCCACGGCCACTTTGTCAGGCCCTCGCACACATTTTGAGACCTTGTTTTATGTCTGCTGAGCTGAAAATAAATCACTGTCACTTTTCACTTCAAGTCTTCAAGTCTGACTCCTCCAAATTTTTGGTTGTTGTGATATTGTCTCCTTTTCACCCCATTTTCAAAAGGGGACGTAAGATAATAATGGGCTTATTCAGAATTATGTATTTTGTGATCTTGTCAACAACACCACTGTTTTATCATGAGTTCCTAAAACAAACATTATTAATGAACTGAAATCATCGGCAACCATGTTTAATAACAGCAAATTTATATCAAAGCCAGGGCTGCCCCTGACTAAGAATTTTCCTAGTCAACCAATAGTCGCCATTTAGGGCCATTAGTTGACTAGTCGCTCGCATGTTTACGATATTAATTTAATCATTGTGCTAAGTGGCTGATGGGCATGTAGCTACTTCCATGTTTCAGACGGTACGTCATGTTTGTAGTTGACAAATGAAGAGTTTACATATCACCTTGGGTTCGATCTTCACCTTCTCAAAATGATCCCACACTTTGGATTTCCTGCCCGACATGTTATTAACTAACCTGTGGAATAACCACAGGTACCAGCCCTGGAAATTAATGTGACTCCTGTCTGACTGCTGAGCGTGGCCACTTCCTGTGTCTGTCCTTTCAAATTAAATTCCCACATGGTCCAGTTATATAGGTTTTGATTTATCTTGACAAGGCACAGCTCCGAACAGAGTTTCATGTTTTTTTTTTGTCCTGCGACTAAGCGACCAATGAAATGTTGCCCCCTAATGACCTTTCTGGTTGACTAACGTTTGGTCGACTATTAGTGGTCATTTACAAACTATCATCGGACTTGTACAGTGTAATCAGTCTCATGTATCCAGTTGTATACTCAAGTACTTCTCAAACACATGTATTGTCAAGAAAACGTGAGCAATTAAAACACTCACCTGAGTAGCTCACCTGTGTCATTTATGCTGAAATGTTTCAAAGGTTTTAGCAAAAAATTCATGTGTTTGGGAAGTACTGAGCAAACGCCCGGATAAATGAGACTTGGATTTTACTGCATGAGTTGTGTGAGAGTTTATAAATGGATGCTTTGAGTTTTGCTGTTGTTAAACTTGGCCCTATATCAATTGATAAATCAATATGTTTGGTATTTTCTGTGGAGACATGCAAGAAAAACAAAGTTTTCCTCACCAATTCAACATAACGTGTTAATGCCAAAAATGTGATGTGGCGTTTCAGAGAAAATCTGTGTGCGGACCGTGATTGAGAGTGGAATTTAAGACTTGTTAGACATGTAATGACTCGACCTTTGATAAATATGGAATTTACCGGGAATACGACTGATGCAATGGATACTGTATCTTCCTTATCTGTCTGTAGCTGCCGCAGCTCTCATTGGAGCTCAGCGTCTGTATGCAGTCCTCATCTGTTCATTGATTTGTGAATTACTTCCATCCACAGACACCAGAGCCTACAGTATATTATACACAAGCACGAGTGGGTCTTTAAAATGGTTTCATCATCTGAGTCGAACGCTGCGCAGCTCATAACAAATCCTTGTTATCCACGTCCAGCCTGTTCCACAGTCTATGCTATCATTAGGTTGGTGCTACTAGCTGTGTGCTTGATAAGGAATATTCCTGTCTTCAAGACTCAAGCTGTAACCAACCACTGTGACTCCTGACTAAAGACATTATCATCATGGTGGCTCAGTTTGGCTGCTTTGTGGAGATAGAGGAGAATAAAGCAAAGCTTTGATAGCACAGGCTTCTGAATAAAACATCAATATTTAGAGTAATTCAACGTGTGTATGTGGCTGTATACAACACTGACAGTAAAGCCCAGGGAAACAGAAAGGACAGCTCTGTAGCTTAACTAAATCAGCTATGGCAAGGTCGTCTAGGTAAATGTGTTTCCGTAAATCTGTGACTGACATCCGATGTGCACAGCCGCCGCCCTGAAAAAGGGGTCTAGATTGCAAGGTACAAGTAAAATAAACACAGTCATAAACAACTGCTCAGGATGTGTCCTGCATGTCTGGCTCTGATTTGTTGCTTGGTGTGCTTTACCCACAGATAACTCTCTAAGCAATGACAATGCTGGATCTAATCGAGATATTTGCAGTAGAGGTACAATGAAGCGGACCTGAGCAGATAATATCCATATCTGTGCCCATGTTCAAAGGCCACATTGCGGGCTGATAACATCTGGACTGTGACAGATGTGAGCAAAATACAAGAAGAAGAAGAAGAAGAGGCTGAATCCAAATGTCTGGACTTCACCGCACTTGCAGACTCACAGATTTTGCAGGCGTGTTCCCGGTAAGTCTGGGAGTGCTGAGGGCTGCCAAAATCCACAATTCATCCAGTCCACAAGGGGCCTAAAATGGACTTCCTGCAGACTTCCAGAGAGAGTCTGCTTGGGGTGCAGACTTCAGCAGACCTCACTGATTTCATTGCCCATGGTTCATTGCAATACATCATGTGGCTGTTTGTTTTTTTTTTTCAATAGCCGACAAAAGCCTCCAAAACTTATGTGTATGTAAAACAAGTATGTAGCCTATTAAAAAAGTGTAGGCCAGAAATAATACTCAACAACATCATGATACAGAAATATGTAGAAATCCAGGCTGCAGAGGGGAATCAAAAAGCATTGCATTATCTCTCTTATCTCTAGGTTGTGTGGTGTAATGCCAAATGTAACGGTTAGAAAAGTGGCCGAAAAAACACAAAAGAAGATCTTCTGATGTAACTCATAGGCCTACCATATTAATATACTCATAGCCCAGTCCTTATGTACTGACATCTCTGAAAATGAATGTCTGAAATCTATATGTTATACAGAAATGTTTTGTTCACTCACAAAATAACGCTATACACTGGATTTATAACTTGTTATTTACAGGGACAGATGAGACAGAATATGACAGCAGTTCCAATGATTGTAATCGTCACTCAAATGTTTCCATGGCAACGGGGAAAACAGTCTCGAGGGCTGTCTATCAGCAGCTTGTGGTCTCTGCCGTCGCACTCGTCACAGTATGTACAGCTAAAGTCTGCGAGGGCTCAGTCCGCAAGTCCAGATTTGGATTCAGCCTCACTCCAGGGTAAAAATGGCAAAGGTGTGAATTTCCCAAAAAATGTTGGAGACTGCATTTAAGAGCCCAAAAGGGCTACAGCAGTGTGTTTCACATCCCAAACTGTAAGCTTTGATTGGCAGCAGAGTGTCCTAATCAGCAGGGAGGCTGCGCTCCAATCAGATAACCCAGGTTAAATCCCTGGAGTCAATGAGCATCTCCGCTGAAGTGTCTTTCAGCCTGAAGACATGGTCCTGTATCTGACCTTTACAGCAGACCTCTCTGTGAAACTGGAAGAGCAAATGTCTCGCTTTCTCTTTTTCTTTCTGTCTTGCTTTCTTTCCATCTTTCTCTTTGCTGCTTTCGTTCCTCCTTGCTTTCCTCTCCCTCCTTTTTCTTTTTTCTTGGTTTCTTCCTTCTTTTTCTCTTCCTTTTTTCATCTTTCTTTCTCTCTTTCCTCTCATGCCTCCTTGATCACAGTCATGGTTGTGTGCCAGCAATAAAATCAGCACTCCATTCTTTCAGTTCTCTTCACTAGCTACTGATCAAATATTGATTCATCTCAAGACTAAAAGTGAATTTCAGTTCCCCATCGTGGGTTCATAAAAGGTCAGTATTGCAGCGCTGTTTTCAGGCGATAAATATCAAAGAATTATTACTCTGAAACCGAAGACGAGAGGAAACTATACTAAAAGAGACCGAACAGACACATTAAAAAGGACTTAAATAGATCTGTTAAATCTTTACTGCCTAGTCTTGTGTATGTTTACAACCACTGAAATGTATCTATGCAGAATAATCTTTATAATAAAAAATAAACAATAATAAAAATTATTATTATGACTATTATTTTCCAAAAATCAACACTCTTGGCACCATTTTCACAGTGGAAACAGTTCTGTTCCTGCAGCATTATCTACAAAACACTGGCTTGTTATTTTTGCATTGTCAGGCAAATTGGTTCTACAGCACACAACGGGACATTGTTATGCTTTTGACAATCTCATATAACCCACGTGATTCTGATATTTCCTCGGCAGTCTTTACTTCTTTTAGAGTTTTCAGGGTGTGGAAACAAGCCTTTGGGCAAACTTTTGAAAATTTAAAATATTTTCTATTCTGCGCAGTCACTGTAAAATAAACAAATAAATATATAAAACAATGCACTGGAGATATTTTGGTATTTGACGTTGGGATAGATGCCATGTGTGACAGGGAGGACACATCCCAGCTCGTTAGGTAGGATTTCCATGGCTTGTTACTAACCGCCTGTCCTCTACGCTCACCTCCCGCGGCACCAGCTCTAAGTGGCTGCCTTAAGCATGATGGGCTTCACTGTCCTCTTCTCCTCATGATTGGTTGCCATTGCAAATGGATTTTATATTCACAAATTAATTTAGCCAAAATGCCCGCTTAGCTCCTGCATGAAAAAACAGACGAGGTGCGGAAAGCGACAACGAGACAGAGAGAGAAAGAAAGAGCGCCTAACAGCGAGAGAGAGCCACACACAGAAAGACAGGCAGGCAGCGCGCAGCCACATTTCATTGGCTGTAATACAATTATCTAGCTGCCGGCTCGTTGGTGTATTCATACAACACGGTTATTCATTTTGTCTTATTTTCTAAAATGCAGTAACAGAGAGAGCAGTGTTTTGGGTCTGAGTCATTCTGACTGATGGGAACCCAGAGGCCGTTGTTTGGCTCTGTGTTTCTAAAACTCTCTGACTCATTGCTACAATGAAAAATGATAAACAAAATGCCGACATTGTTTTTAGCAAAGAACTGCTATAAATCTTCACCAATTTTGTCCCCAGAAGAGGATATAAAATTAATGACTTCATACTTTCATTTAGTACAGTCCAACATTTTTGTAGACAATTGTTATGGAGTGTTTCTAAAATAATGGAGAAATATTACCAATCAGAAAAATGCTGGGTGAGATTAAAGGTCCAGTGTGTAGCATTCAGGGACATCAATTGGCAGACATGGTATATAATATTCATAGCTATGGTTTCATTGGTTTATAATCGCCTGGAAATAAGAATCATGTTTTTGTTACGTTAGAATGAGCTGTTCATATTTACATATGAGGCAGGTCCTCTTCCACAGAGTCCGCCATGTTGTTTGTGGCCCAGAAATTTCAGTTCTGCAACCTCATCACTAAATGCCATGAAATCCTGCCGTATGCCTGCTTCCTAGGCTCAGTAGGGTGGTCAACTGGCAAATGGATGGATCTGCATTTATATAGCACCCCTCCAGCATTCCTCCCCAGACCATTCGAAGCGCTCCATACCACACACCACATTAACCCATTTACACACACACACCACACTGATGGCAGAGGCTGCCCTGCAAGGCACTAATCTGCCCATCAGGATCTAATCTAATCATTCACATGGACACTTAGACACCGATGGCACAGCCCTCGGGAGCAATCTGGGCTCAGCACCCGCCCAAGGATGCCCCAACAAGCCGGAGATCGAACTGCCAATCCTCCGATTCTACCTCCTGAGTCACAGCCGCACGTCAAGTGAGCAACGGTATCTTTGGGTTCCTCAGGGTTCTGCTGATAGGACTACGACACCTCCAGAGGGTTCAGCAGGGATTCCCAGTGTACCGGGCTCACTCCCTAGATGCCATCTGCTCACTTGCGTGCCCAGGTGGAGCCATTTCTCCTCATCCAGAGCCACAGACTGCCCTTTTCAGCAGCTCTGGAGAGGTCTTTGACCGCTTGAGTCTACTTCATTTGACTGTGAGATCAATCTAAATTATTTGTCTGATTATTCAAAAAGCGGGAAAAAAACCAACCTGATTATATTTCAGTGGAAGTGCAGAGCTCCAGCACCCAAAGGAGGTCACGGAGACATGCCATGCACGCCCTCACAAATACAACATCATAATGAGAACCGCGGCAGGCTCACAGAAACAAGCGGCTGCTGCAGAAAATGTTTGCCAAGAGAATAAAAAACAGGCAACCTGATTGGCTAGCTGGGTGCCCAGAGTGCAGAAAATCCCAAGATGAGGTAGGATGGCTTTGTATGTTTTGTATCAGTAAATAACATGGCTGCGTGCACAAGCATAAAACAACCTCATGTTGGTTTTTCGCTCACTGGAGCCCGAGATTTCAGAGGCAATTTCATATCAGGTTTGCAATTCTACACTGGCTGCACCAATGTCATACCAACATCTTTTACTTCAGTAACTACAATCAGGATGTGATTCTGAATAAGTACTATAATCCTACGTGATTTCAGCCACACCCAGCGTTGTGCAAAAAGTTACCACAGAAGTGAGATAAGCACGGCAGTCAGTGGCACCTGGATAGTTAAACCAAGAGGAATTCTTTGCTGAAACCAAGGCTATTTTAGATTTGTTCTTATTGTTATTATTTATCAAAATGCTTATTAGTTTCAGTCACATTTTAGTCATTTAATCGACAGCTCAAAATGCTTTAGTCCAGATTTAGTTAACGAAAAGCCACTACATTTAAGCCATTCTTACTAAACTATAAACTTTAAATAGAAAGCCTGGATCTGAGTTGAGTCCTTCAGTAATCAACAGGTGTGCAGTCCAGTGGCTGGTGGCCACTCGCTGTGCTGCGGCTCAGCGGCTAACAAGCTAAGCTAACTAACAAACTCCACAAATACATTTAACAGTTCCACCATCAACAGTGAGACACACACAGCTGGTTATTTACTGCCGAATTACAGCTCACAACTTGTGCTGACAGCTGTTGCTGGCATGGCTGTTGTGCATCCTGGCGTCGACAATTAACTGGCGTGTACCAGCTCCGATTTCATACGGCTCATACCGCATTAGAAAATAGCTGCAAGCATGGCTGTTTGCTGTGTGTTTTATGAAATAATTAATTATTGTGTTCTCCTCTTATCTCACTTTGAATGTCCAGTAGCTAACGACTAACATTTTAGTCCCGTATTATCTCTTCATTGAAGACAAAACACACATTTCGTCATAGTTTTTTATTATCAAAGATCTAATGTTAGTCCGTCAATGTCTTGCCTTTGTCATGGAAAAAAGGTCGAAAATTTTTCATCATAATTTTTTTAAATTAAAATTAACACTGCTGTGTTCTATATCTTAATGGAAACGACCCAGTACCGAGTAGTTTGAAATAACCAGCTCTTTTTCAATCAAACTTTAACTGCATTTGATCCTTTTTGTACCAAGATCTAGAAAAAAAAAGTTGTATGGTTGTATGGTTTGGCTCACAACCAATAACTGTGAGTGTTCTTCGATTTCATGCGATGTGTGATTGGCCCACTATTGCAGCAGCTACAACTCACACACTCTGCGGTGAGGTGAAGTCGAGTGCTATGTAGTTGACAAAGTTGACAGTTCAGTGAGCTGAGATGCCACAGAAATGTCTGAAAATATGGCTATACTACGCACATGTGGCATCTGGTGGCATTTTACACAACTGAATGCTTTTATTCATATTATGGGTTTACAATTAGGTAGAAAAAAAAGTACTCTTTTGGTATGCACTATTCGACATTGGATAGATGTTAAAATGATGTCACAAACAATATTTGGGATATCCCAACTCAAATATATTGAAGCTGTAGAAATACCAAGCTGTAATAACATTTTTCACACACTGTGAGCACTCTGTGTCACCTTGGGTTAACATCTAACTCAGCCCTCTGTGGTTTGTCACCTCCACATTATGCTCTCTGTCTCCCATTAGATTTTATCTTTAAGGAAAACATTAAGTTATTGGAAGCTGCTGGGAAAGACTGAAAGAGAACAGTTGGAGCCGTATTCCCTCAAGATACAGAGATTCAGAGCTGCTTGCCTGTGAAAACGCAATGAATAACTGACATGACAGTTGTGAAGTTTTCATCACGGCCCCACAGCTTTGAGAGTCCTTGACGGTGTTTTACTATGTCACTCGTGGCAAAGTGACACACCAGATAATCTCACTTCCGACACACAGGCCGCAGCACATTTGCGCTTGTGGAAAATTCATGTGCACTTCACAAACATTGGATGTGTAGGGCTTTCTGGTTGAGCTGGTATATGCACCTCAAACCCATTTTCTCCCTCTGAGACACGGCCGCCAGGAAGAGGCAAATGATTCAGGCAGAAGGAGTGATTTTTCAGAAATGGTATCATCACCATCATCCTCTTCCATTTCATCACTGCATTCTCTCTGCCTGTGCATCTGGATGCATACATCAACACGTACACTGTAAAACAGAGAAAGGAGCTGACAGTCAGTGCCCCCCCCCCCCCCCCTCTCCTCTACTATACTGCAATTTAATTAGACTGAACTTTACTCATTGCTCTTTTGAGACTCATATCACTTGGCTATGTAATCCTCCAAAACATTTGACTGTGATAATTAACTAAATTAGCCTGTCTGAAATCACACAAAGATAATCTTGCATGACTTCACACACACAAAGAGCTATAATTACAAAATAAGGCTTAGTACTTGCTATTTAAAACTCAGGTTATACATTTTGAGGACATATACTTCTTTACATTTTTACTTAGAGATAAATGAGAGGATTGATACCACTCTCATGTCTGTACAATAAATATGTAGCTGCAGCCTGTTATCTTAGCATAATGTCTGGAAACAGGGAAACAGCGAGCCTAGCTCTGTCCAAAGGTAACAAAATTCACCAAACAGCACCAATAAAACTCACTGACTAACATATGTACCAAAGAACAATACGACAATTTGCCATTTTATGGGGGATTCAGTGAGTCAAGTTTCTTTGACGTCATTTTTGCCTTTTTGTATGAATAAACAAACAAAATATATATGTCAATTACTGAGCTGTACAGGTGCTGGTAGGTGGATTTTGTTATTTTTTTCCACAAAATACTTACAGTATGTTACCTTTGAAACCAACAATAACCCGACATGGTACCTAGACCCTAGGGTTTCCACCGCTACACAGTACCCTTAAATGTGGGCGGGGTTGTTGTCACTCACTGCTCCGTCCAGCACTCACTATATTTCCTCATTACCGGGGACACAGATGGAAGTCTGCACCTTGTTTATTGTCAACAGAACAGGCTGCAGTGAGAGTCTCTCTCCATGGGATATTTAAAAATAGTGGGTTTGTGCATTGATTCCTTCTCAGGCAAGCTCAGGGGTTGTAATCTAAGTGAGGATTAGAATATGTGCAGTTCACATAACCCGGTGAGCCGATGGATTCATGTCGTCAACTCATGCATTCAGTAACATTACAAGTTAACGTTCCACCTTATATATTGCCGGCAGTCGGCCCAGTGTATTAAGTTATTTTTCCTCAGACTCCAGCTGCTGCAAGAGGCAGCAAAACATCCTTTCATTTTATAGTTACAGTCTACTAATAAAACTCTCCACAGTATGAACAGTGGTTACATGAGCTTCAAAACCAGCCACAACTCAACCCTGAGCAGAGTGACCATCTGCTACTGACCAATCAACAGACTGCAGTGTTCACAGCTCCACCTTTTAGCACCAGATCTGTGTGCTAGGTATCCCAACAGAGGGGTGACGAAAATAGGGACAGTACGGAACGGTTCCATTGGTACCATCCACAACTTTTCACAGTGGAAATGGGAAAAAAATTGTACCAAACTGAACCGAACCCATTTCCAGTCATTATGCTAAGCCAAGCTAAGCTAACTGTCTGTTGGCTCAGATACATATTGACCATACAGACGAGGGAATGGGATCATTGGATCTTATTCAACCACCAAGGAGAAATTTCTCCTTAGTTGCACAAGATTCTGACATTCACCAATGTTTTCTTATTTGGGAGTCGTTCTTAGGTAAGAACAGAATCGACGCACACTAAAGAGCTCTCTTACACACATTTTGTGCTGACATATTTATGCAAAATGATTGGGTATCATGTTTTCTTTACTCCTACTGTTGTATGACGCTGTAGGACTTAGATTACAGTGATGTTTTCATGATTTACACTAGTTTAATCATTTTTTCCAATGCATAATGGTATCTTAAATAAATAAACCCCTCACTAACACTTCAATTCACATCAGTGTTAATTGGAAACCATGCTATCCAATAATCAGATCCTGCCCTAAGGAGGGAATTCATCTTCCAGGACCATGTAGATCTAATAGCAGAGAGTGATGAGGGCGAGCCTTTCCCCCCCTCAAGTGCTCAAGGTCTCTCTTCTGTTTTTGGCAATATTTTTTGGGGTCTATGATTTGAGATTGAACCTTTTTCATCAGTTGTGTGCCCAGCATTCACTGAAGGAGTAATAGCATCTCATGCATCTTTTTCGGGCTGTTTTATGACAGCTCATTCCTGCAGAAGTACCTCCACTTCAGAACTATGACATTTTTTTAACATTTGGAGTTCAGTGCTCCACCCTCTTTAGACTTTTGTTTGGGCTTTTCTGACCTAATTCTCTCGATTTTTCTTTTCAGTTTCTGTGTGCACACGGCCCTACAGTCTCATGCCCTCTTATGGAGATTAGCTGGGCTTTTACATATGCTAATTAAGATCAACTGGCACTTTCAATTTATAATGACATGGGGATTCATCAATAGAAGAACACAGGTGCAACAATTCTGTGTCATGAATCAGAGGCAGAATTTTCTGAGGATCGTTCTCATGAGCAAATTTAAGAAAAACCTGAATAAGATATTGGTGAATAACGCCCAATCTTCTCATCTACGTGTCAATGAGAAAGCAAAGACGCGTATTTCCCTAAAATGTCATCATTTCTGCACAGTCTGAAGTTAATCTATTTACTACTTCCTGTTAAATGTGTTGACAGCTGAAGCCTCACCTGTGGGTTTGCTGGAGGCAGTTTGGGAAGAAGCGAGGGCTTGTCATTTAAACCTTGAGCGATGATGAGTGAAACACACTGAACGTTGAACATCACAGAATCCCTATAGCTCCTCTTTCTCTTTCCCGCCCCCTCTATTTGCTCTCACTTCCCTGCCACTTCTGATCTCCCATCCTCGCTCTTCTACAATGTCAGCTGTCGCCCTCTCCTAATTTCTTCCTCAACTCTAACCTTCATCATCGGTGTCCTCCACATCTTCATTGTGCCCTTTTTTTTCCTTTTTTTTTTTACGGTAAAAACTAAATAGGCGTGACAATAAGAGTCATGTCTCCAAGACTTAGTGCTATCTCTGCTGCTTGGTTTAAATTTAACATGTCCTATTGAGCCAGCTGGCTGAAGATACAGAGCAGACATAACAGCCACCATTGCAAATAGCAGCCCGACTGGAAATGACATGCTTTATCTGATCTTTAATAATTGAAGTTCTACAAATGAATCTACTCTCTTTGGACTCTTTTTGTCATCTCAAAGCCTGATGCTGCTGCACACGTCATCTTTTTTAAATGTTCCACCACACAACAGGAACAATAATCTGGTGTGACTGACACTTTCCAAGCTAAAAGCTTTACACTTGTCAGCTTCTAGTAAAACCTCCAGAGGAGTTCATCTGAGCTCATGGACTGCAGAAATGGGGGCTGGCTCTGCGAGAGTGCGATAAGGTTATAACCAACACAGTTAGTCGATTTCTTTTGAGGTGAGAGGGTTCAGAGGCAGCGAACGCCTCGTTTTTGATGAGTCGCGACGCAACCGGCAGGGGAGATAAACACATTCGTACATGCACATGTACTTAAAAACACACAGAGGAGCACATGTCATGGTGTGTGTCGAAATTTAACCCCAGGTGCTGGCGTGTGCTCAAGGGCAACTTAATGCAAAGTAATGCATCATTACTGACACATGATTTGTTGAGGAAAAGGAGGAACAGAAGGCTCTGACGTGAAACAGCTGTGATACCAGGCTTTTACTGCAGGTTCAGATTTAGCCTACAAAAAGATGTCTTCTCTTAGAGTTTTGCTTATCTCGACAGATCTCGGCACGGTTTTAACTCAATCTGCCACAAATATACCTCTTCATTTCCCTGCCTCTCGGATTAAAAACCTTGCTTTTTTTAAAATCAGATTCTTTCTCAGGAATGTGACTTATTGAATGTGCTCTCTGAGCTCTGTACTTCAAGGAGTAAAGTATTTCACTTGCAGAACAAAATGGGCTAGAGGAAAGAAAAAAAACAGCACAATTGGAGTTCTAAAGGGAAACGACTGCTTTATGTTTGCTGCTGTTTCAGCCGTATTGAATTTGATAGTAGATAATGCCAACTAGAGATCCGTTTGAGAGAAACAGTGGGATTTCCACCTTCAAGTGTTTTATCTTGCCCACCACAGCGTGACCCCCTGCTGAGTCCTGCAGGCATTCAGATGTCGAATGGAAAAAGACCCCGACACTCATCTGCCTGGCTGCAGCAGGTGACATGCACACACTCCCCTCCTCCCTCTCACACACACTGGCAGTGGTCAGTGACAAGACAGAGCGACTCTATTAGTATCAAAGCGGATCTGTCCACCCTAACAGATGGGTTTGCTTCCTCCAAGGTGGGCGCAGTGATTTACTCTATCTCTACTATACTTTGCCTTATCTAATTGGACCGACAGCAGCCAGGAAGCCGGCCAGTAAATCATGTCACTATCATGTATTTATAGATGAGGTCATGTAACTCTAGTGCTTATGGCAGCTACATAACATCTATATATGACACCTGTTACCATGCCAGCTGCTGGCAAGATGCCTAAAAGACGATATGGACACTGCAGCAAGACGAGTGTGAGCAGGAGAAGAGGAAGTGAGCGAATGTGAGAGGCAGAGACAATGATAACAAGAGGGGAAAAAAATCGGATTATCATTGCACACATAAATATGCTATCCTCAGACATATTGCTTTGACTCTGACTGTGACATGTTACAACACTGTGGATTTACATGCTGAGAATCCCAGCTCAAGCTTACTTAAGCGAATGAAAAATCTTGAGGGATGACAGCCCGAGTGCAGAATCACATAACCCGAGCCGTGGCTCAGCTTCACTGCTCTGCATCCCTGATTTGGCCAGACACCAGAGTTACAGTGCAGGGAAACACTGTGGACAGGGTTTGCTCTGGTAACAGGGCTCGCCGCAAACGGGGAAGACACATTCCCTGCGTTCCTGCGATTCTGCGTGCCTCACTCTCTGGCATCGATATCTGGAGCAGACATTCCTCTCGGTACGACTCCCCAGGGAGCTGGGGAGAACTTCCTTTGCGTAACACGAGCTAAACAGAAATTTCCTAGGATGTTTAGTGACATCAGAACTGGAAGGATGAAGTCTGTGGTGGCAGATAAGAGAGGAATTCAGAGTGACCTTGTCTTCAAGAATTTTGTTGCAACATTCTTGTTAGCATTTACAAATAGATCCCCAAGCTGGTCAGCCCTGAGGTCGTGAGAAAATCAGTTATCACAACATCCTTAGTGCTCAGACTCAGTTGCTAACCCTGGCACGCGTCTTTTCACAAACACAGTATTTCATCTACACCAGTGGTTTTCAAACTTTTTGTGCGCAAGGCACACCAAAGGGCAAGCCAAAATATCAAGGCACACCTGTACATCTGTGCACAGTAGCTTCTATATCGTGTGTCATCACTCTTATCCAGACACAAGACAAAAAGAGTGGTAGGTCATCTTCGCTGGTGCTTTGTCGTAATTTGCTCAGTATAATAAAGTAATCCATTGTCCCGCTCCCTGCTCTCTCCTTTTTAGTGTTATCATCCCTCACACTGGCTGCCAATCAGGGCTTTGGATGTGTCACATGCTTATAACTCCCACACGCTAATGGTGACAAATAGGGTTCCTGTTAAAGTTTTTTGAATTAATTAATTGTTTGCATCTTTATTAGGAAATTGGTGTGCCCAACATACTGATATAGTCAATTAAAAATTCAATCATAACTTTTTGTATAGGCCCAGTTGAATATTGTTATAATAATGTGTGGTTATCACAAAATCCCATGGCACACCGGGATTGGCCTCACGACACACCATTTGAGAACCACTGGTTTACATCTCCAGGTGGCTGCTCTCATACATTGTTCTTGTGTATACCTATGAAAAGTAATGCACTATAATTTGTATATAGCCCACATAACTGGGAAGGCTGCGATCAAGTGACCAGTGTTGGGATAGGAGTAAAGAAGGAAGTAGCATAGAGAGTGAAAGTTGGCATAAGTAGGCACATTGGGGTGGTGCCTCCTTTTCGGTGGTTCCCCCAAGAGACCGATGTTCAAAACCATGTGAAACCAAGTGAACTTAAAGTAATTTAACCCTTGCACCATGTTTCTTTTACGAAAACTAACCTATGTAACATTAGTTGCCTAAACCCAACCTATGTAATTTTACATCAAGGAAGTAACTTTACATTGAGTTTGTAAGGTCATTCATGGGGCACTAATTCATTAGATATTCTGAGGCCTTGTTTACACAGATACCAATACAAATAAAAACAGACTTTTCTTTATCCCGTATAAAAAAATTCCGGATTTACGATCAGTTGTGAAAATGATATCCCTGTTTACATGAAAATGCAAAAACGGCAGCTTTTCGCTCCAATTAGCATGCCAGGCCAGTAGGTGGCGATATGCCATATGTCAAACACCATAGAAGAGCGTTCTGCGCATGCACAGTGATTTGTTTTCCTCTTGGCACTAGTGATAAAAACAATGATAAACTACATTTTAACCTTATGTAGCATAGTTAGCTGCTATCCACTTACTAATATTGGGCACAGCAGATGTCTTTGTGCGCCGATGTAGCGGTGATGTTGATGCAGCAGTGCTAAGTTCATTTGTAAGCTCATAAGTAGTCCCAAAAGTGCATACAAAACGTATACAACCCGGCACATATCCGCCATTGTTGTTGTGGCGCCTAATGGACATGGGCAAACTGGGTTGCAACGTCATTATTTTCCAAAATCTTCATCTATCCTGTTTACATGTCTCCATAGATACGGACATTTTTAAAAACTTTCACTTTGGAAGCCGTTTTTGAAAATCTCAGTTTTCGTCGAGAAAAACGGCGGTTACGTGTAAATGATAGGTGAAATGCAAAGATAAATACCTGTTTTCAGAAATATACGGAACCGTATAAATAGGCCCCAAGAAAGATTGTATGTGATTATCTGAACTGTTTTATGAGGATATAGACATGTTTACTGTCCATCTTTACTGGGAGCCGAGAATAGAAGGCTGAATCCAATAACTCGGTCTTAATAGCGTGTTTTTGTGACATGGCCTTATTCTTTCACAGAGAAACAAAGACACATGCAGCTCCTCTGGCTGCTGGAGATCGAAAGGCCAAAAAGGTCAAGAATTGCCAATACACGTCATACCTACAACACAATCTCTGGAGGTCTGACCTAAAAAAAAAAAAACATACCATCAATACAACCAACATTTTGACAGAAACTAGAATTCTGTCAAAACCACATTCTATCAAAATTAAGCAGCCACCTGCAGAATGGAGGAAATAAAACCACACTGATACTTCCTCTCTGATATCATCTCACTCAGGTTGGGTTACAGGACAATGAAGGACTTAGTCATAAAAAAAGTAATTGCATTAGCTTGATGGCTTTTACGAGAACTGTTAGCTGCAGTACTCCAAAGGGAAATATCTAAATGACACCCAGTGCTATTAAAAACACAGAGGGTGTGTGTATGTTTCTGTTTCTCTTGTGTGTCTATACACTGTAACACTTACTCAAACTGACAGGTCAATGAAGAAAATATTTTTAATTTTCACTAACAAGAAAAAGCCATTTTCTAAGCTGTGATCTGCAACTCTGGTGTTTGTACAAGTGCATGGTTCAAGTCATCTTTATGCCACAGATTCTGTATGGATATATGGATAGTGTTTCCATGTTTGTACTGTATGCATGACCTCAGATGCACACGCGGCTGTGTGTTTCTCCAGGCTGCTGGCTGCTGCTGTCACCACCGTGCTGGCCAGAGAGGATAGGTGATGTGTCCCTTTTTAGAAGCCATAAAAGAAGCCCTGCATGCTATTAGGCATGCATCAGCTCCCCTCCCCCTTTCTCATCGGCTTTAAGAGCTGGACACAGTGCCGTTAACCTGCGTTCTCAATCTCTCTGTGGCATGAAATGAACAAGCTCCTCAAAGTCAGTTCACATTCACGTTGTCCTGCTGCTCCTCTCCTTTCGCCTCCCGTGGCAGAGCCCTGTCCAAAATCTTGTAAAGCCAAATAACCTGTACATGTTGGACTAACACTACTAGATGTCTGAGGCCTCTCAGAGGCGACGCAGGTTCACTCGTGGTCAAGATGAGTTCATGTTGTGGAGAGATACAGCCCCTGAACCCCTGAATAGGGAGGCAGAGACTACATTTAAAAAATGTATAATCTAAACTCACAGCCAGTTTGTACTTTGAGCCAAAAACAATGGTTGCATTTTCTAGACGGATTGACTTTTATTTCCTGGTTCAGCTCCAATATGGACGATTTTGGAACATAATAATCACCGTCGATGAGTAATTAGAAATGGAAAGAGAAGTTCAGGATATAAACTCTCCAACTTTTCTACTATGTTTAAATCAATACTCAATAATATAAGCAATACAAATGTAACTGCTTAAAATACACGTCAATTCAAAATAATGAAAAAACCACTTACACTACCACACACATCCGCATCAACAACAAATCCCCACTAACAATACGTTGTACGGATTTACAGGCGGTGACTTTTTTTTATCGATTTGCCTTTTGTATATGCAGCACTTTCCAGCTTCCTACACTGCATGTGTCATTATGTTAGGTAACAGTGCTCACACTGTGTGTGTGTGTGTGTGTGTGTGTGTGTGTGTGTGTGTGTGTGTTTTAAGAGTGAATGTACATGTTTCAGGAGAGGGTGTGGTGTTTTTTTCATTATTTGGGGGGATGCATATTAGATGGGCGTCTAAGGGTCCTCCCTCAAGAGATTTTGAGCGTCAAACAGCACTTGAGCGTGAATTTTTACGACCTAATTTGTGCCTTGTCTGCTTTAATTTATGGTGGAAATGTCATGGTGCTTAATGCCCTAACTGTGCGTAGTAGCTTCATCTTCTTTATGTGTTATAGCAGATTGCAACCATTACTTTTAATGCTGCACACTGCTACCACCTATTTTACTGGAGGCGTTGTTCCATCCACGAGTCGCGTTCATCGAAATAAAAATTCTCTGTTATTTGTATTCACAGCGAAGTGGGGGCGACAAATGCACTTGTTCTAAATTTTGACAGGGACATGTCCCCTACGTCCCCCCTTAAATCTAGGCCTATTGTTTCAGGAGGCAAGACATTCATGGGAAAGGAATGAAGAACACTGCTGTCCAAGGCAGCTGCGTCTGAGACACACAGAGAGATTCTTGAGAACAGTGTGGGAGACTGGAATTCTCCTCTGCTAGCCAAAGCAACACACATGCTTAGAAATCAATTTGTGGGACTTTGCTACGAAGTAAAAGTAAGGTGCTAATAACTCTATGCACGAGAGATACAGAGTGTTGAAATACATAGATGGGACAAGGCAACTTACAAGATGCATACCCTCGGAATTTCGATGAATTTAAGTTTTTCAAACATCTAAAACATCTCTCTACATATTGCTCAAATTAACCAGTCACTTGAGTGTCCTGTTGTGTCTATCCATCTTTGCAAAACAATTATGATTCTCATCAAGTCTGAATATCCCATGTTGAGCCTTTAAACTGTGGGGAAACTTAGTTGGCTACTTCCTCCACCATTTCTTCCCTCTCAGCTTCCCATCCATTTGTCTGCTGCTGCAATACAACTGGAAGAAAACCAAATCATGAAATAATGACTGCCCATTGAGACACCAATTTGAGAAACAGTTGGGACTTTTTCAAAGGAATTTGTCAGTTTACCTGCCAATATTTCTTTTTGATCAGCTCCTCTCCTATATTCCACTCTTCTGTCTCCTAACTCTTGTGATTTTGAACTAAACAAACTGATTCCTGACTGACTGGCCTTTACACACAAGTAATTCTTTGCTGTTACTGTAATGGGATTGCTGTCATGTTCCTGTTTCAATAACATGAAAGCCAAAACTAGAAAAAAACAAAAATCAAATTATGAGATGGTGCTCAACCGACTGTGACTGTAAGCAGACAGGCAAGATTGGCTTCTCACTAACTTAAGTAGCTGTGTGTATTGTGGCTTACATCCAGTTTTGGTCATTTGCTGCTCTTAACACTCAGTGTCACTGAGTTCTTCAGCTCTCTGCTGAAAGGGAAATGATGCATTTTACATTTCAAGCAACAGGGAAGCTGCTAAAAAGGAAATCAGCTCTCTTGGAGCCAAAACTGAAGTGGACAGAGCCAGCGGCTTCCAAAAATCAGAATCACTCTATAATGAGAATATACGAGAAGAAGCGACTATCATCAAGAAATCCAAAGGAGGCTTTTTTGCTACCAGTTATCAACCACACTTTGCATAGTCGAGTCAGTACTGTACTTAGATTGAATTCAAAACAAAAAACAAAAATTTTATAAAATATATAATCTAATTGGCACAATATAGAATTCCCATCAATTGATGAATGAGGCAGAAGACTGAGTGGGTTGTTTTAAGGCTACATCCACACTAATATGTTTTAACTATCGCTACATTCATGCCTGTCATCCACACCAATCTGGTGTTTCTGCACCCCCAAAACAGAGACCTTATTAATGTGGATATGGCCTAAGTTTCAGTCCTTCAGGCTCAGTCACACTTCCATCAATTGGGCAGATGTTCACAGGTGTAGCTTGTAATGTAGAGTCAGCGAGCCTTTGCTGCTTACAACATCTGGTGCAGCACTTAAGAGTGTTTTTAGCTCTGTTTTGGTTTCCTCCAACTCCAGAGGGAAATATTAGGCTGATTAGCTGCTAAATGCTCCATTGTGCCCACCAGCTAGCCACTAACTTTACTTAACTGCTATGTTGTGCTTGGCAGGTAGTGAAAAGTAAGTAATAACTTTGCCTGCTATGGCCAAAAACAACACTGATGACAGTGATGGGAGTGAACCAAAACAAGTTGGGGGATGTAAAACTGAAACAACGGGCTGAAAAATACTCCACAGAGCTGAGGGAAACTGCAGCGTCAGGTTATTATGATCTGCGGATTTGCCACTTTAAGCGACACCTTTCACATAATACCTAATAAATTAAAAAACATCCATAAAGCAGCTTGCATGAGGTGCAATTTAATTACAGAACAAAGCTCAAATGACACAAGACTAAATGATTACTTTATTAATCTGACTCAGTGTTCATTGGCTGAATATCCAGTAAAACAGTTTGAAATTGACTCCAAAATTTAGATAATACAGATGATTCAGTGCTGAAAACTATTATTAACCTATGATTATTGTTCCCTGGGTGCAGCTCAGAGAATACAAACCACCAGGCTATTTTAAGTTTGGGGATGAATCAGAGGTCCCCGTTGTCCTCAGGCCAGTGAAGACGTGCTGTTCATCTCACACCGGTGTCGTTAGTTCAAACTAAGTGTCTTCCCAGTGGCGACACACTGTTCCTGCCTGGCAGCCTCACAACAGGACGCATAACTCATCACGCACACATCAGCACAGAAAAAGGAAGTGTGTGGACAGACACCAAAACATACCGCAAAGGAGAAAACAGACAGTCATGCTGACTGACGTTCCAGACTCTGTATAAATATTCCTGTTGTGCTTCATTGTCTTGTCCGCCGTCCCTGAGCCACCAACCAAAACAGCTTCTGTGAGACACTTGCACCTGTGACTTATGCTTCTGACGGAAAAATCTCTGGTATGATTAAAATTTGTGGATTTTATCAAGCCTTTAATTTTCTCACGAATCCCCCAGAGACACTGAAACATAATTTTTAAATCAAGTAATGTTCATAGACTGCATATGTCATCAGTTTCTTCAAACAGAGCCCCTCCTCTCCCCTCATATAAATGTGATCAGTGCCAGGGATTGTTGCAGATTAATACTGGGGAGTGCTTAGTCATCAGATATTACAGGCAAATAATGTGGCACTATATGATGGGTTGGAATCAAAATGCTTGGAAGCCAGTGGAAAATAACATCAGCATAGCGAGATGAGTTTCCACTGTTGATTAATGTGTAAATCTTCTTACGTTGTGGTGTGTCGCTGCCAGCCATCTGACTAAAAATACATAAATAGTAATGAGTTTGTGATCTGCCATGCATTATGACAAACCATGCTGTATATACAGGAATACAGCTACTGTAAAAAAAAAAAAAAAGACAAAGAAATGGAGCATGCATTTTAAGGACAGATGCAACACACTTATTCTGGCGCACATGAATGCATCATAAAAAACATATATGCACGTGTGTTTGCCACACAAATCCAAAAGTTGTATTTATCAGCTGCTTAGTTATAATGATTTCCATTGAGTGTCAAAAGAGTCAGAGGCTCAGCTAAGCTTTGCCATGTTGTCAGCTTCTTACAGCTTTACGCTAAAATACACACAGCACAAGCCTTCAAGAGCCTGAATTCCACTTTTTAAGCCTCGTAAAAAAGGCAAAAAAAAAAAGAGGTAGGAAAAAAGCAGATGAAAAAGAAAGACAGGAAGGGAAACTGTAGCAGGGTTCAACGAGCATAGATTTAGAGGGCAAATATTGGGATACAGGGCCAAGGCTGATGGTCTGAAATATTTTGTGCTGATTTAAAGTGTTTTTGAAGTTGGCTATTTTTATACTAAAAAAAAGCAGAGTTTACCCAGGAATTTTATCCTTGGGAGCGTGAAAAATCCCCTAAAACAAGATTTAGTCCATGGGACATTAAAATGATGAGGAAATTATTTAGGGCTTACATACCAAGCACACATATTTTACAGTGGGAATGAATGTGGAGGTTAAATGAAGAAGCTATGAGAAATGTTTTTGAAGTGCACTGAACGTATAATGTGCAGGATACTCCTAAAAAAGTATTGACTCATACAAAAGTAATCCCTTTCAATCATAGCTTATGAACCCACTTAAAGTGTGTGGCGGAGTATTTATCTGCAGAGCCTCTGCTCTCTGCCTGTATTTTCTTATTTTCTTCTTATTTTACTGTGTTTACAGCGCGCAGCCAAGAGGTAGCAACAAAATTACAGCGACAACGATGACAAAAAGGTTGGCGATACTGTTTACTAACAGTAGCCGACAATCCCTGCATGGTATACCTTTAAGAAGAAGTTGCAGAGAACATTTAAAGTTTGTACTGAGTCATGGACCTCCAATTTAAAGATGCTGACCAACACTGATTTGCAGTCGTATGCCTTAGGAGTGCCCTTTGGCCCAGATCAGACAGAGTGTGTTGTAGCAGCCTGGGGCAGCTTTTTGTACTTGTTTTCAATGAGAGACAAGAGATTTGCTTGCTGATAACCTTGATTTTTCAGTTCTGTCTGGCTCTTGTTTTTGCAGGAATGCCCTGCACGCCTCAAGTTGAAAAAACTTCAACTCAGGGTGGAAAAAGTTCAAGATCATTGGCATTTTTTCCCATTGTCCAATCAGATAAAGTGAGAGACGAGCCTTCCATAGTGGCAATGGCAACAAGTAGTAATGTACATGGTTTGTGTTAGGGATGAGGAGGTTCAGGAGGAGAGGTCTACTATCGTCATCGACGAGTGAAATGGTGTTCAGGGTTTGAATGGGGTGAATAGGTGAGCTCGATCAGGTTAATGAGTAAACAAAGAGTGAAAGGAACCAATCAGTGCTGAGGAAAGGGAAGGAAAGGAAATGAGGTAAGTAAGCAAAAGAAGTGTCAAAATAAAGAAAATAGGAATCTTTTCTACTGTTTGTGCAAATCTAAAGGTAGCTCACCTTTAGCGTCACCCTACAAGCTGCAAGACATATCTAAACAAACTGTAACCTCAACGACTATATAACATTTTTACCGTCCATAATTAGACCGGATGATTGACAGCAGATTAAAAAGTAAAAGCCTTCAACCGACCATCATCCGGGCGCAGCAGCTGGTGGTACTCCCTGTGATTTCTACGCTCTCTGTCATGTACTCACACAGATCCCTGTTTCTCTGTGACCAATGTACTATTTGGAAACAGCCTCTCATCCTCAATCAGAGCCAGAACAAATGCCCGTCACCTGTCCATTCTTTGTGCAGATTTTAAGGTAAAAATCTGTGAGTTTACTCCACAGCAAAATAGCGGTTAAGCTAGGGACAGGTGTTTCAGTGACTGCCTAGCAACAATTAACATTTGCAGGTTGCAAAGTGCGCTCTGTCCCATCAGGGCCTCAGAGTGTACTACGGCGAATCCATTTCAGTGGATCACATGGGCCGTCCTATAGCAGTGAGTCAGTATCACACTACAGCTGCCTGGGCTGAGAGTAACAAGGATCCAGCCACACAAGTCTCGTTTTATGGAAGAAAAGTGAGGGGAGGCTTCAATGGATAATGGATAAATGGGAATGGATAAATTTGTACATCGCTCTCTCAAACGTACACACAAAACTCAGGGATGAGTAATGTCGGTTATATCCCTCTTTCTGCCTTGCATTGTATCACTGTTGACACCAAAGCTCTTAAAAGCTTTCCACTTTCTTTCTGCATAAATTGTGCATATGCATGATGCAGTGCCTGGGAGTGATTTGATAAGCTTTCTTTTTTTTTCATGACCCACTAAATTTTATGATGGGCTGGCGTGACATATTTTCACAACACATGCATGATGCATTGACAGCAGTGAAGCGCAGGCGCTCGCTCTCGCACAGACGCACACACTCATGCGCGCTACCTGATAGGCATGTTAATGCACGTAGGCACAGAAGTGGCGCACACAGACACTAAAAGCTTTCTACTACATCCTTGGTGGTTCCGTCAGCATGACTAAGTGTGCTCCATCTCGCAGTGTTCTCCAGATAGAGCCATGATTTCCCCTGGCATCTCACACTCAGCTCCCAATCACTCCACACATGTCAGAGCTAATAGCGTCTGCTTCGACACACATGCAAACCCACATGTGCTCGCAGGCACACACCCACACCTGTAGATACTGCACATGGGCACACATATTTGAAGGCAATCATATACCCTCCTACACACAAACACACTGGAGGGCTGTGAGTCTCCCTCTCACAATATGCCACCGCGTATGTGGGTCTGTGGGCGACTGCGGGCGGAGAGGAGTGGTGTTACCTAAAACAAGGCAGACTGGCCAGGGGCCAAATGAAAGAGAGGGAGGAGGGAGAGGAAGAGAGTGACAGAAAGCAGGTGGGAAGGATGATGTTTATGTGGCTGCATGCGAAACAGACAGTGAGAGAAATATGGTGACAGAGGGGGAGGACAGCAGCACGGGGGGGGGGGGGGGTGGGGTCTGTGCATGAGGGAAAAAGGATCAGAAAACTGTGAGTGTATAAGAAAGAGTTTGCGGTGCATGAAAAATTCAGCTGGGTTGAGTGCTTGACATTGCAGTCTTTTAATTTCCCCTTAAAATCATTGCTGTTGGTGTTTGGCGTACAATCAGATTAGATGAGCTGAAGTCTATTCAGTCGGAAAGTACAAGTGAGTTTGTGGATGTGATTTAATGCACACCAATTCATGTGTCTGCGTGAGTCCTAATGCACACATGCACAAGCTTGCCTCTGGATTTAGCAAAGCAAATGGGTGTAAATACAGCGGGAGTGAAGTCAGCAGCGGGAACAGACGTGATGCACACATCGCACAGAAAAAAGAGTTAGACAGTGCCTTAAGGAGCTTAGATGGGGGAGAAGTAGAAGATATGAGGGGTGAGAGGGGTGAAGGAAGAAAACGGTGGGGATAAAGGGAAAGAAGCAGGGCTGGAGGGACTGAGGGAATTGAAGAGAGGGGAGAGTTAGAGAGCAAACGGAGGAGAGAAGAGGGGAAGGGGGGTGGTGGTGGTGTCAGTGTGCTATAACTTCTCTCCCCAAAACAGGAATTAATCCAATAATCGCTTGGAAATGTTTTGCATATTTCTTCATTCTTCTCATGTACATAACAGACTATCATCTGGTACAAGTATGCGTGAGACCTGTCAACACCTTGGAGACGCGCACACACGCAACGACAAATCCCACTGCTGTAGGGTTAGTGCACGTGTGATGCCACCGAGAGTCGAAAGATCCGGAGTCTTTAAGTTTATCTGCTGCTTATTTCAAGTGTCGCTCCAAGTGTCACAAATGTCAGCAGCTCTGCTATAGGCTTTGCTGCCATGTCAGCTCATTAGCACTTGATGCTAAAAGCACATACACTTCAAACCCACAAGAGCCTGAGAGTCAGTAAATGAACTGCCAGTAATAAGAGAAGAAAAGAGAAAGACTTCTTATCCTTGTGATGTGATCCATTTATCATCATTTGTCCATTTCCTTTAGTCTTTGTCCAGTTTCTTCCTCATCTCTTCTTCTTCTTTCAGCTTCTCCCTGACTACCTTTTTTATTCGGGTGTGCTTTGTAACCAAATGATGACTAATGTGGACTGATGTGTGCTTTTTAGGTGCCAGGAGAGCAAGTGAGATAGAGTGACTATACAGACAATTTCTCATGAGACAGCGGACATAAAGAGGACACGACCACACACACACACACACACACACACACACACACACACAGGCAACAAAATGAAAAACTAAATTTAGTAAAATTGGACAGATGACATGTGGATGATGTAGATAAGGGCAGATAAGCCCGAAGTGGCAAAAGCAACGAACAAATGAGTCAGTGAACAAATCACTGAAAGCCTGAGATAATAGATGAGAAATGATGTCGCTGGCTTGCACATTTTTCTTCACAAGCGTCTGCTCGCTTAAGAGGTTCACTATTAATGGAGCAGTTTAACATTTGTTAATAATATGTTTGTTTACTTTCCTCTCCAGAGTTAGATGAGAAGATTGATACCACTCTCATATCTGTGTGGTAAATATGAAGCTGAAGCCAGAAGCTGGTTAGCTTAGCTTAGCATAGGGACTGAGAGGATGGGGAAACAGCTAGCATGGCTCTGTCCAAAGCTAACAAAATCTGCCTAGTAGCAGCTATAAAGCTCAGTAATAATAAGGTTTATCTAATTTGTTTAGCCTGTTCAAAAAATTAAGAGTAAAACCAACAATTGGATCAGTCAAACTATTAAATCAGAGTTTGGGTTATCCTCTTTGTAAGGTCTAATGTGATGCATAGTGTCTGTTGTATGGTTTTGTTGTTTGGTTGAACGCTGTGTTTTGTATTTTTGTATTTATGTGAAAAAGTATACGTCCTGGGGCCCGAGACAAATAAAAAAAAAATTTAAATAATAAAGTGAATCAAATCGAATTCGCCATTATATGTTGGGTTGTGTGTGGGACAATTGCTGCGTCCAAAATCACATACTGTGCTATACCTACTGTGAGCACTTTTGTTCAAACACACTTTTTGTGTAAAAGTAATATATATCTTTTCGGACACACTGAGCTGTAATTACCGCGCCACTTCCTGAGAACCTCCTTGCCAGTTGGAGAAAGGTGACCATGGTAATCTGTGCCTATCTCAGCTCTACTTGTATGTGCAATACCTGACAGCAAGCGCGATCATGTTGGCTACGCCCCCCCCTCATTTATGTCACATAATGCTACTAACGCTAGCCTCTTCATTAGCGTTAGCTAGCTGCTGAGTTAACTCAGTTAACATTTCAACCAGTTAAACAGCCTCAGTCGTTGTCCGCCATCGTATGTTATGAACGTTGTCGTCACTACAGCATTGAATTGTGGGATATGTGCTTGCATGCTGTAAAAGTTCACTGGAAACAGTATGCTATTCACGTACTACTGGTTTCATATTAAGGTTTCAAACACGCTAAAAAATATTCCACACACTAATTTAGTGTGCTAAATAGCATATTAGTATAGCATTTTGAACACAGCCTATACCTTTGCTGCTAACTGCTTTCAGCCAAGAGTAAGTCTGAGTGCTAAGCTAAGCTAACTGACTGCTGCTTCCAGTGATGTATAGTCAGATGAGAGAGAGATTTTCTCATCAAACTCTCTGCAGCAGTAAGTGCATTTACCCGAATCAAGATGCCAACAGTAACAGAAACGCAAAAGGACTTCCCTTGACAAGGAAAAAAAAAACCCTAAGAATCTTAGATAAAATCTTGCAGGATTGGAAATTGGACTTTAACTCTTAAGGACAGCAACAACACTACTTTCACCTCTTCTAGCTTCAGCATACCCGCATATGTATCAAAGCAAGCCCATTCACCTAAAAAAAATATCATAAGTACCTCTGCAAAACCTCTGCTTTGCATTTTGTATTAATAAATGCAAATGAACCTGAACACTCAACTCTTAAGTTGTGATCAGTCATGAACCATCTGGTAGACATTCTCACCTACACTGCTGCAAATTCACCTTTAATGTTTCACTTTTTCACCTTCTAGTGCGACATCACACATGTAACACACCAAAATCTTGTGGTGAGAGCAAAAACACACTTCAGCTTTTTAATTTTGTCTATCCAGCCTCTGATAGGGGGATGTTAGGCTGCCACAAAATTACACTCTAATGAGCCACAGACATTTCCAAAGCAGCAGGTGATGAGACATTCACTACTACAACAGAATGTATCTTAGCTGGAAGTGGTTTCAGTGAATCTGATTGTGTGAAAACAAATAAAAATCTAAAGTGTAGTGCCTTTAAGCCGCAGTCTTTTTAAGAATATCAAAGTAAAACATTATTACCAAGGTCTGCCAATTATAAGACACAAATGTCTTTGCTTCTGAGCAAAGAGCTCTGCTTAGCAGCTGCCTGGGGAATTAACTCACATCCCAGCATGCCGTTTCAGCTGTGGCACATTCTGTCTTTAACAGCGCTGGCACTTGTTGGCATTTTCTCCCCTGAAATATCTACCCTCCTTGCCCGAGGGAAGCTTACCTTTCCCTTAATGTGCGAGAAATCATTCAGTGACAGAGTAGCTCCCAGCGTACACAGCAGACAGAGGAAATAATGCGAAGGGTAATCTAGAGGTCAAAGATCAACTAAAGTGAGGCAGGGGTCAAACAGAGGCAAGTGAATGCAATCACTTAGCGGAACGGACGAGCGGCCAATTAGGAGAGCTGACTGGGTCACTGAAGGACACCAGTCAATAACATCCTTAGTTACATATGACTGAAAACACAACCAAGAGCATGCTGATGGATGCTGGTATTAAAAAGACACAGAGAAAAGGGGGAATGCAGTGGAAGACACACACACACCCCTTTTTGACCTACATCTTCCCTGATTAGCTATGCACAAAAAGGACTTCCTCTCCTCCGCCTTGCCATGAGTGAGAAGAAGATTATAAGTTAGCTGCCACTGCCACTGGTGAGCTGAGCCGGAGCTCGGACTGGGGCCGGTCTCCTCCCAGATTTGGGGTAGATTGGGGATTTCAAAGTCAAGCAAGTTCAAAGCCTTGGCTGGGGAACGTTCAAAAGAACCACAGCCAGCCATGAAGTGGAGAGGAAAGGAGGGGGGAGAGCTAGTTAGCTACTTACAGTAAACTCTTCCACAGTCTGTAGAGAATATAGTGGCAGGAGAGGGGCAGGGATGTTAAAAAAAAGAGAAGGGTAAATGCAAGTGAAAATAAATTCTCCGCTCCAGTGGGTTAAGTTGATGAGAGGTGCTGAGCAGGTGGAATTTTGCTGACACGTTGGTGCAAATTTGAGAGTTTTGGCAGCGGAAATCATCAATATTACAGAATGTGGGATTGCGTTTTCACTGAATCACTGCTGTTGTTGTGTTCACCTCCAGACCCAATGAGATGGATTTTTGTTGTACATAGAACGTTAACAATGTCTCTTGAAACGCTTCTAACATATCCTCACGCCCACACTTGTGTAACGTAGAGTGACAAAAATAAGCCCAAATGCGAGACCATTAAAATGTACTTTCTTTGTGGGAAAGAACACGAAGCTACGGTGCAAACACACACCTTTCTACAGATAAGGCCCTAAAACTGCCAATGTGGTGCTTTCTCAGGTTTCTATTTCTCTCTGTGTGCTAAACAATGCCATTCATTTGACACCATGGCAACACCCTCACACCCGGGGACAGAAAACATCAATGGAATTTCCTCAATCTAGATGACTTTGGAGATTTACAGTATGAACTACAAAGGATTGTGCTCTCAATTAGGAGATTTGCTTTTAAAATTTAGATAATATGTACTGTCTTTTCACACCATGCAGTGTCAAAACTGGGAGCATCTGGGACTTCCACCCATTATATTTTCAGATAGTAACAGTAAAGTTATCTCTACCAGACTACAGGGCAAATACCAGAGCTGCATCTGACATTCATGTCGGGGCATCATCTGAATTCCAACACAGATGGAGATTTTACTGCTTTTAGTTTGGGGTTTGCTGTCTGTGCAGACACATAGTTACACACCATTAAAGAAAACAATGAGAATATAGAAGAATGTGCTATTGTCGCTGATATATCATCCCCTAGTATATTGACCATTATGTTGTTGATTGGTTTATTGTAACAATAAGGGTTCTCATTCCCAGGGTAAGTGTCAAATGGTCTTAATCAGAGTAATTGCTGGGTATGTCTATGCACAGTCCAGTCACCAGAAGAATATGTTCGCATTGTATGTCTCTGACAACCACAAATATGTTACATTTGCAAGTTTGTTATGCATCATATCAGTGTTTCTACAGTGACAAAATATATGGGCTGACTTTGTCATCGGGAAGTGGGGGGAACGATGAATGGCGTGTCACCATGGCAGGAAGCTTGCCAAGCTGCAGATCACTGTAGACCACTGTCTGAGACCAACATACAAGAAAAAACTGTGTTTTAGTGAGTAACTGCTGTGTTTCCATCAGCTTTCAGTGACTCTAAACGTGGGTGTTGTATAGCAACTGGTCACTGTTTTTCCAGTGGCTTCAAACAGGAGGTTTTCTTAGTGACCTGTCAATGTTTTTCCAGACGGTTTTTAAGCATCGAACGTGGAGGTTTTCTTAGTGACCTGTCAATGTTTTTCCAGATGGTTTTTAAGCATTGAACGTGGAGGTTTTCTTAGTGACCTGTCAATGTTTTTCCAGACGGTTTTTAGGCTTCAGATGGGAGGTTTTCTTAGTGATCTGTCACTGTTTGTCCATCGGACTTCTAGGCTTCAAAGGTGGATGTTTTGTAGCAACCTGTCAGTTTTTCCATCAGACTTTTAGGCTTCAAAGGTGGATGTTTTGTAGTGACATGAGAGCAGAACCGCCAGGTTTTGTAATAGCTTCATCCCCCAAGCCATCAGACTTTTGAACCCTATAAGATGATCCCCTCTTACATACCAGGAACTACACTGAACTCAGTCAATAACCCCCTTCTCAAACTCTCACTGATCTCTGGTCTGAGCTTGATGAGCTTTGTATTAGTTTACGCATATGTACATTTTTTCTATCTATTTATTTTTATGTTTATCATTCACACGAGAACTTTTGCTACTGATGTTTAGTTTTATCCAAATTTTATTCAGAGAGTCAATGCAACAAAAATTTGTTCTAATGTGCACACTGTGGATTTGAATGACAATAAAGTCCATCATCTATCTATCTTTTAAAGCTCCAAATATGGATGTTTTGTAGCAACCTGTCATTGTTTTTCCCAGCAGCTTGTTAGACTCCAAACATGGGTGTTTTATAGCGACCCAACCCTGTTTTTTACAGCGCCTTTTTAGGCTCCAAATATGGATGTTTTGTAGCAACCTGTCACTGTTTTTCGCAGGGGCTTTTTAGTTTTCAAGTGTGGGTGTTTTGTAGTGACCCATTGGCGATGGTAGTGGCACAAAAAGCGGTTGTTTTTTCAGAGAGACGTCACTGCTTTCCCTGCCAGGATTGTGCCCCCAAAACAAGTATTTTAAGCCAAACCCTGATATTTTCCTCACCATAACTGAGTGGTTATTTTGCCTAAACCTTACCATAAGTAACCAAAGGATTGCTGAAATGTTAAGTTTAAACCTATTTGCCATATAATAATGTGCAATTGTAACATAACGTGGCTTGCAAAAACATAATATGCCAACATTTTTCTGGTGATTGGGTTGCTATGCCAGTATACAACAAGTAAGGGATAACATACTCATCACATTCTCATTCCTTGTCCTGCTATGAAAGTTGAATCAAATTCACAGAAGCAATCCCAGATTGATAATTCAATTTAAGTATTCATTTAACATATGCTGGTGTAAATTCAGTTACACTGCAAGCTTCTGTGATAATGTTTCATTTTGGAAAAAGGTAGCACAAATGAAGTGTGTAAATACTTCAAAGACATACACACACACGGTAAAAGTTTTTAGGCCAGCTGATGTGGCTGGCTGCTTTAGGTCTTTAGTAGTGGAATTAGCTCTAGCTAGTGCCTCTCTCTGTTGTTTTTCACCCTGATTCAGCAGTCCTGGACTTTATGCAGAGCCTCTGAAAGCTCAGTGGCCACGGGGAATGCCAGCTCATCGACTATTATAATGACGGCCTCCCTATTGCTCTCCGTCTCTCTCTGCCCTTCTCACCAGCACACCATCCCAATTGTCTCTCTCACTCTCTGTTTGCCATCTGTCTTTCTGTCCTTCTTGTTGGACAAAGGCTGGTGTGAGTGTGTATGATGCATTTGTGGCAGCGCTGAAAGTTCACAGTCAACAGAAATGCACAGAAAGAACATTCCCAAGGTAGGAATGGATGGATTAAAGATTTTGCTGTTTGGCAAACTGCAAACAAAGATATCGTAATGAATGTTGCAGGCTATAAATGAGAAACTCTTTGTGAGAATGGAAATGAGCCTTAAAGCTCGACAGTGAATCATCAGTCTCTTTCAATCATTTCTGATTCCAGATGGTGACTTACCTTGCTTCACTAACATTGAAGTCAAACAACACAGAACAGGAGCAGTACACAGAAATTGTTGCTGATATGACATTATCGCACGCTTTGTTAACTGGAAAGGACGCGGGGACTAACCTTGAGCTTATCGAAGCGTTCAGTCAGTGAGGACACCTGGTGCTCTCGGTGGCGCCCCACCAGCTTGCAGAGGGCACAAATGAGCTGGTCATCCACCAAGCAGTACATGTTGACCTTCTCATTCTCGTGCTCCAGGCAGGTCAGGCCGCGGATGTGAGTGTCAGGCACCGGCTCCACCAGACGATGGCTGGTGAACGGCTTCTTGTTAGGGTGTGTCGCGCGGAGGCACCGGTCACAGTACGACACCTCACACGTGACACATGTCTTGACAGCCTCACGCGGCGGATCCTGCTCGCAGAACTGGCAGCTGATACGTGGATCCATTTTAGCAACAACAGCTGGGCTGTGGTTTGCGTTGGTGTGGTTGGCGTGATTGGTGTGGTTGGCGTGTGGGTGGGAGTGGCTGGAAGTGGCCGGGCTGCCGCGGGCGCTACTTCCACTCGTGCCACCTCCACCGCCGCCAATTGTTCCAGCTATTGTACCGCTAATGGTGGCGGTGTAGGGCCGCTGCGGCTGCAGACGCCGGCTCTCAGTGGGGGAATTGGGGCCGCTAAGGGAGGCCTTTTGAAAGCGGTCAATGATGTTCTGCAGCGTCACATTGCGCTTTAGGCCCTCCAGGCCGCGGTGATTCAGCGTGATGACGTAACGACAAGTGGGGCACTGAAAGGCCGATATAGACTCGAGGGGCTTGCTGGTGGAGCAGTGAGACACCAAGATGCGGTGGGCGCAGTTAAAACACAGGCTGTGGGCACAGGGCAAGAGCAGGGGATCTTCAAACAACTCCAGGCAGATCGGGCAGGTCAGCTCAGACTCCAGTGTTTCCATCTTCAGTTGAACCAATCTAGAGGTGACATCAAATCCCACGGAAGCTGGCCAATCACCTGCATTAAAAAGAAGACAGACATGTATGAGTATTCACAGGTACACATTAAAAAACACCTGCAATTAGGAACTGTCCTGCAATTTTGTTCCTGAGCTACTTTTCATTGAATAAACTGTACAGAACTCAGGAATTTGCCCATCTTTGATTTTAAAGTCTGGGTAAAGTAAAATCAGAGATTTGTTTCTAAACACGTAAGACATGTTATGTACTGGAGTCAACCTTATCATAACCCCTCCCCTACACTGTATACACACTACAGGTTTCAGTGATTCTCAGTAGTCAGGACTAAGGGGCAGAGAGAGACAGACAAAGTGTTTTTTAGGCAAATCTGCTTTATTGTGGTAGTGACATAGAGTTTGAACAATATGCTGGACCCCAACCCAGGCCACTACAATAAGGATTCAGCCTTAATGATGCGCGCTCAAACCGGAAATCTACTGAGGTGCCCCATATGTATGTGTTTGACAGAAAGGGAGCAAAAGAGAGACAAAAAGAGAGAAGGTGGAAGATTGACTATTGCATGCAATGTTTCTGTAAGGTATACTTTACTTAAAAAAGCTGCTTTGTCACTTTAGCCTTGTTTCCATGAAACACTGTTGGTATGATACCTTTGGAACCAATTTTTTTTCCTCAGAGTGAGGATTAGAATATGCTGTTCACATGACTTGTTTGAAATTAATATATATAAATGCTTGTAGATCCACTCATTACTAAAAGTGTATGTCATATAAAAACTAATGAAATGGTCAAAGATGTCAGTGTAAAATTGAATGTGTGTTGATGGATTCACAACGTCAACTAATGTATTTAGAAATATTACAAGTAAACGTTCCACCTTAAAAGTCTCCAGCAGTATTTTTTCTCTGTCTCCAGCTGCTGCAAGAGGCAGCAAAACATCCTTTCATTTTATAGTCACAGTCTACTAATAAAACTCTCCACAGTATGAACAGTGGTTACAGCTTCAAAACCAGCCACAACTCAACCCTGAGCAGAGTGACCGTCTGATACTGACCAATCAACAGAGTGCAATGTTCACAGCTCCACCTTTTAGTACCAGATCTGTGTGCTAGGTACCCCAACAAAGGGGTGAACGGTAAATAACGGTCCCATTGGTACCACCCACAACTTTTCACAGTGGAAATGGAAAAAAGCATACGGAATTGAACTGAACTGCACCCTACTGCTTGGTGGAAACGGGACTACAGTCACATATAGATGCTACATTGTCTACATCGGTTTGTTGCTGTGACAACTTTGCCACCGTATTGGACTTTTCTGTGGTGTAAGAAACACCTAACACATATTTATTTTTGCTTTAACTGGGCTTTGACTGAATTAGTCATGAGATACTGGCTCCATGTAAGACGGGCTGGCCTGTGCAGATTCAGCAGAAACATCACTGACACACACATTTTCTTCTACTGATATCAGCAGCTCAGCTTACACAACTGTGGTATGGTCTGGAGTTCTATCGGAAGACGTGAAACGAGTGCACGAACAACAGGGAGGAAAAGATAAAGGTTAGCTGAAAGGTAGGGAAGAAGTAAAAATCAATGGAGTGAAGAGAATAGTAAAGAAAGGCAGAGACAGATGTTCAGCAGCAGATGAGGAGAAAGGAAGACGAACTAGTAAAGCTGAGGACTTCAACATTTCTGTAAAACTGACAGACTCTTAACCTTACATTTTTCAACTCTTTATTCTTCCTCATGTATTCTACTTCCACCTGTCTTTCTCCGGCTCACCACTGACTTTGTCTATTTTATAAGGCGTCTGTGGTGAGATCAGCTTGACTTATCAAGCAATAAACACTTAACTCCAAGGACATTTCAACTTTTAAAGCATAATCCCAACAACAATTTCAAGTGGGGCAGTCAAAACAGGGCCTGAGCTAAACAAGAAAATTGATTTCAGATCCTCCGCCTCTTTCTCCAAGCCCTCCAAATCTCAGCACCTTGTAGCCTGCATATCAAGCTGTCTCCCCTGGGTGGCCTTAAAACCACTGACATGAGAAATCACCAATAACCACCAGCCTCCAACCCCCACCCCACCTCCACACTCTGATTCAGTGGCAGACCCTGTAGCAGTGCGGCTTGCAGTGACTCTCCATCCTTTAAAAGAAACAAAGCAGGCACCGTGAAACTACAGTATTAAACTGGACAACCCCAGATAGCTGACAGTGACAATTTCATTAGCTGAGGTTGTTCCTGAAAGACTGCCCTCGTCTCCCTCTGTGCCAGTCATGCAGGATTTACTGATGACTGGGTTTTGCCGGTTATGACTAATCAAAAAGTACCTCTCACCTTTAGGACACGGCAACTCCTGTGAGTGACCTCTCTGAAGCTTACGTTGCTGTGTACATAAAGATGACGACACTCAGACACTAAGAAAAACTTTTAACTCATAGGTGAACACGTTATCAGGAAAAGGGCAGTTGATGGAAAGGACACTAACACTACTGAGATAGTCCAACAACAGGTTCGCCTTAATACAATTTCAAAGTGAGGAGGGGCTGAGCATGAAATGAGTGAGTATAAGTTCCCACAATGGGTTTTTATCATAGCAGCTCTATTTATCGGTAGGTTTATCCCATGACTGAGCATTCAGCCTCCTGGATTTTCAACTAAATACCATGTTTAACATCCATCAATCCATCTATCCTTATCCTGGGCCGGGTCACGGGGGCAGCAGGCCAAGCAAAGCGCCCCAGACGTCCCTTTCCCCAGCAACACTTTCCAGCTCCTCCTGGCGGACCCTGAGGTGTTCCCAGGACGGATAAGATATGTAATCCCTCCAGCATGTTCTGGGTCTGCCCCGGGGCCTCCTACCAGTGGAACATGCCCAGAACACCTCCAGCGGGAGGTGCCCAGGAGGCATCCTGATCAGATGCCTGAACCACCTCAACTGACCCCTTTTGATGCGAAATAGCAGTGGCTCTACTCTGAGCTCCTTTCCCTATCTCTAAGGCTGAGCCCAGCTACCCCACAGAGGAAACTCATTTCGGCTGCTTGTATCTACGATCTCATTCTTTCAGTCACTACCCAGAGCTCATGACCATAGGTGAGGGTTGGGACGTAGATGGACCAGTAAATCAAAAGCTTCGCCTTCTAGCTCAGCTCCTTCTTCACCACGACGGACCAGCGCAGAATCCGCACCACTACAGAAGCTGCATCATACCACAGATCCATCTCACGCTCCATTCTACCATCACTCATGAACAAAACCTGGATGTTTAACACTGATTACTGGGATGTTGACCAAAAATTCAGTTTTTAAGTAGTTTTATTTTGAGTAATCAGCAACACACTGAATTTCTGGTCAACATCCCAGTGTTTTGGCCTGGCTGTTTGTGTTTAGTGTGTCTTAGTCTGCTGTTTATTTTAAAAATCAATCAGTTATTTGATGAAATGTTGAAAAAATTATGAAAAAATAACATTCACAATTTCTCAGAGCCTGTGATGTCTTACGTTTTCTTGTTTTGCCTGAATAACAGTCCAAAAGTGTACAGCTTTTCTCTCTCGTATGACAAAGAAAATCAGCAAATCCTCACTTTCCAGAGACTAAAACACCAAAATATTCTGTACTTTTGCTTTAAAAATGACTTAAATAATGAGGTCATGAATCAAATTGTTTTTCTGTCAATCAACTCATCTAGATGGTGCAGCTCTGACAGCATGTATTGTGCATTTGGCAGCCAAAATGTGTTGAAGCTATGACCTTAATCAGTTAACCAGATGGATAATAGAATTCACATCTTGTTGTCAAAACATCACGCTGAGGAAGTGTGTCATTGTCTTTCTATTAAATCAGGCTCATATTTAGGTGTATTGAGTTAGCTCTGCCATTCGCAGCCCATTTGCAGTAATGTTATTGCGCGATGACACCATCCTAAATTGGTCGTGTGTGAATTCAGTTGCATTGAGGATTAAACAACTTCCCATAATCTCTGTGACCAGCAAAGTACAAGCTGAAGACAGGACTATATAAAGAAAGAAACAGAGCTCAAAGGCTCAAACTCATTTGCACTAACAAAAGTCTCCTCCCTTCTGCTGCACCAGAAACCATGCTTCGACACTGAGCTGTGTTCAAAGCAAACATGATTTGAGCAGCAGCTAAGTGCTTGGGAAAGGCACTCAACTGAAGAAAGTAGTTATATGCAGGCAGCGGCTTCTTTGCAAAGTTCATTATCTGGAAAGGAAACAAATAACTTCTCGCAGCCAAGCATTCAGATATTATGCTGATAAAAGGCAATGGGCATTGTGTGCGTGTGTGTGTGTGTGTGTGTGTGTGTGTGTGTGTGTGTGTGTAAGAGGCTGTATATGAGGACATGTTTTTGGTAGTTGTCTATGAGAAAGCTGTGGGCGTGTGTGCACATAATGTCCTCCTCCAATATTCACCTTGGCTGCTATTTATCAGATGCTTTATGTGGTTGTTATCACACTGCCTGGCTGTATAAGGGATAAAGTGTGAGAGAGAGAGTTCAGAGCAGGCATGAGGTTCTGCTTCATCACGCCAACAATAGGTCTAATTTATCTCTGCTGTATCAGATAGTTGATAACCAGGGGCAGACGAATGGAAATAACCAGAGAAACAGGATATGGGGGGGAGGTGATGAGGGGAGGCGAGGACAACCTCAGAGACCTTATGATGACAAGCAAGGCCACTGATCCCTGAAGTTTGTCCGCTCAAGGTACAAATACTGCATAGTTCTGCACATAAATCTCTAACCTACACCTTATATAATCAGTGGCCTGTAATTTACATCTCATTGTGGATACATGTGGATACTTTACTTCCTAGCTGAAAAAAACATTTTAATTTATTTGACAGGACTTTAGGATACACAGATTTGACTACTTCCTAAATCAATCTGGAAAGTTAATTTGATTTCAAAGTCATTGCAGAACTCAATAATAAGGATTATCCGATTGCTCAGGGCAAGGAAAAGAAGCCACTTCAAGGTAGTAAATCTAGCAACTCTATTGCCCGATTGGGAAAGTGATTTTTTTTAAAATTCTGAACACATTGGTTGTTTTTCCTGAGTTGATGATGGAAGTAGCGAAGGAGTGTACCATCACACATCCTTCTCATCTCTATTGAGAGCTGCAAATGTGCAGCACCAATTGAGCCCTCATGAGAAATTGGCAACGGTAAAGACAAAGTTCATGAGCTATAGCACATTCTTATTAACATGGAAACAGGAGTTTAGTTGGGTGGCGTCAAAGACTGTGGGCAAAACTCTAACTATGCACAGTTTGCCACAAGTCTGAGAGCAGGGCATATGTAACGGTCATTTTTTCATGACAATTATTAAGTCTTTATTGTTATTTGATAACCACTAATAAATAAACAATTTGTATAGGAGCAAGTAAAATTTCACTTTGGGCTAGTAGATTTCAGACCTGCAAAGGAGGACTGGGGCCACGTTAAAGAAAAACACTAAGAGACTAAGAGCTGGAGGACCCGCCTGCCGCTTCCCGGTGTGTGCCGGTCAGCTCCAGCCACACCGGAGAGAGAGAGTTATGCCTAAGAACGGAACTGTGTGTGTCGGTGTTGCTCCACCGTTGTAGGGAATGTGAATGGAAACACATCCAACACACTAATGCACATACGATGTCATAACCCAGATGTGTTAAACCGGGGGCTTCCTATCCCCGCTGCTTTCAGGCAGCTTTAGGACGCAAAGCAGAACGGGATAAGTTGTAGGTATATAAATCAAAACACACTGAACATGATAATGCACGTGCAGCATCACCCAGATGTGCGATCGCCAGCAGCACCCTTCTATAATGGAGTCAGTAATATAACACAGCAACCTTTAGCGAAGGCGGAAGTGGAGCAGTGTGAAAACAATAAACAGTTTCTGGGAGGTAACGCGTTATGGGACATTGTAAATGTAATAATATCACCTGAAATCTTGTTGGTAAAGCATTATACTACTTCGGTACTGCTGACATATATCACTGTCACTCTAAGGGGGCGATCACACCTACAAGGAGCGCTAGAAATGAGACGCCAGTATACCAATTGATTCGCTATGATACGGCACGTCGGACTGGTTTTCAAGCATTTTTTATGACGAACGTCTTTCTGGCGTCTTTTTAGACACGCGTTTGTTGACGCTGAAAGTTGAAATAATCTCACCTTTTGGGCGTCAGGCGCCAGCAGCACCATAGCCCTGTCCTGGGTCCATTTTCAATGTTTTGATCGCCTGGTTGCGCACGCACCCCCGCTCCTCAAGGGTATTCCAGGTATTTCAAGCGTCTTTGAAGCGTCCGCGTTTCTAGCGCCACCTGTAGGTGTGATCGGCCCCTAACACTGATTGTACACACTTCGTTGCTTTTAATTTTAACCTGGAAATCCAGATTCCCCGCCCATAGCAAATTTGAATTTGCACTGCACAGGAATCTGGCCCCGACGAGCAGAGCCTATTGAATCGCAAATGGGACCAATCAGATCAGTCTATCTGACAGAGGCGGGCTCTGGGTGGGCGTAACATGATGAGGACAGCACTGCACTGTAGGAGTCAAAAAGTAAACAGCCAAGATGGCATCTACCGAAGGACCGCGTCCATTCAATTTAGCTTTGGAAGACACGCTAAGCCAACTACACTTATCTTTTTCCTTGAGAGAGGAACAGAAGACTGCCCTAGAAGGCTTTGCTTCCAGGAAGGACGTTTTTGCCGTTTTGCCGACGGGATACGGCAAAAGCATAATATATCAGTTAGCCCCACTGGTTGGCAAACAAATGGGGCTTAGTGCAATGAATATGTCACCTTGTTTTTTGCTCTGATTGGCCATCGTGCTATCCAACTGCATGCGGCAGCATTTGAAATGCCTCAGTTAGTGCCGCCCCTTGGGTAGGAAGGGTGTATCGGTGAGGGACAGACTCAAAATCTTTCTAGATTTGAGTCTGGATTTCCAGGCTAGGTGTTATACCATGTTACTAAACTTTCTGGTCTTTATCTGTGACTTTTTTCTTCTAAAATTATGAGTTTAATATCGTAAAATTCCGACTTTATTCTCAAAATCTACAATTTTTTTCCTTTAACGTGGCCCTAATCCTTCTTCCTAAAGACCCACTTGCCCGATCAGGAGAGTGGATAAAAACATTAACACTGAAAACTGCAGTGACATCAATATTTTCCCAAAGAATGAAGTTCTCTGTCACTGAGTCCAGCTCCAGTTCGAGCAACAGGTCGGCTCCATATGACTGCTGGTTCAGTGGTGAAATATGTCAACAACAGGAAACAAGGCTCACATTCATTAAGCCTCTCAGGATACACATTGATCCAAGATCATCAGGTCATTGTGCGACCATGTGAACTTTACTCTACATTCGGGTCAAACTGGTGCAGCACAGAACAACGATGTCTTTTCATCGAATGATCAAGAAGACGTCAATCAATACTTTTGTTACTGCGCTTCATTAAATGATTTTCAACAAATCCTCCCTCTCTGCTTATTGGAATATGACAAATAAAACAAAGGAACCACACAAATCCCTCAGTACCCGTCTTACTCACAGAAAAAACGTGTCATCACTGCAAATATGTTGTGGGATTATACATCATTCAAGACAGCAGTTTCATAACAAGAACGCTATATAGAAAGAGAGACGGAAACAAAATCAAAACCCTCAATTATTAGGCTCATCATCTAAACAGAGATGAGTGCATGACCCTCATCCTGGATTCAAAAAAAATGTTGACTGAATCAGCAGTGTCACTTTATTCCCTAGGACAGAGCTCAACAGCGCTGCTTATGCTGATGTTAATGTGACTGTGTTTAACGGAGCATGGTGTTATAATTAACACCAAGCTTTAACACACCATCACCAGGCCCATTAAGCTTTAGCTATGTCACTCTGGGGAGACAATGCCGGCTATGATAGGAGCCACTTGGGGACCAGAAACGCTAGCTTTATGGTGAAGGCGTTGCTTCTGCAGACAGGCTGGCACGCACACACACACACACACACAAACACACACACAGAGCTGCACATTTACAAGCACAAACTCTCTCTGTCTCGTTGTCTCTCTTCATCTGCCATTCTTGTTAAGGTGAAGTGTCCCATCTGGAATGAGAACAGCTTGAGCTGGTGCTTGAGGAAAAACACACACACACAGTCACACACAAACCCAAGCAGAAACACACGCACACACACACAGACATAAAGCTGTGAGGCTCTCACTCTGATCTATTGTTGTGCTGATTAATGTAGCAAGATTTTTAGGTCTCACTCAGAGATTTCTTGCAAAACAGATGAAAAAAAAAAAAACAGGGACATCACTGATGAGTCATTAGTCTGTCTGAAGAGGCAGGGATGGATAAATAATTTTCTTTAGAGCACACATACACACACTCAGACTGTGAATGCTTGTCTGCTTCGGCTTAATACTTTTGATTCAGACATCCTTTTAACAGGTGCGAGTCCACATCTATAAGCAGAAAGCCATTTCGGCTGATGATTTGATGACTTAGATAATGACACATTCAAATCCAAAAGTAGCACGTTTGTGTTGTGGTTTTTCCTCACACAATAGGCTACTTTATTTGAAAAGTTAAAATCCCGTTGTGTGTTTGCTTTGCCAATAGGGACCTGTATGATTTTTATGTACAAGCGCAGCACATAATCATATACTGTATCTGAGGCCTGGCCTGGTGCTTAACACAAAGGCAATCAGGCAGCTACCCTTGCTACTATAGAGGTCAAAAGTTTAAAGGCCACAAATGGTGCTAATTGCTGTCAAAAAATACTGTAAATATCTAAAACGTTCCAAAGCTTACCAGCCCAATACGACTCCAATGCAAGGACTCGGTGTGCACACGGCAGCTGCGATTCGACTGACTGCATTTGTATCTAGTGTAGCAGCAGAAATGAATTCCTCTGCCAGTTTATGAGAGATGACCTTGGGGAATGCCCCAGAATAGAAAACACTGATGTCACGGTTTCTGCCATTTCATAATCTGGCAAACATCGAAACAATAAAAGGGGCTGTTTATTTAAAAGCACAGTCACACTGTCCCCTGGGTGTATGCCTGCATGTCTATGAATTCGCTTTGTTGACGCATGCATCAGTCTAGAGAAAAGGCATTTGTGGAACAAAGATGATTATCCTTGCATAAACAATCCACTTGTAAAAATCAAATTGCTCCCCCATGACTTGTTGTCGCACCAGCTGCAGAGCCAAATCGGGAGCTTAATGGACACTTTATGATGTTCGGATGAGGGGGCAACGGTCGATACGACTCGTCACACCTAGACCTCTGAGCCAAAGACACAAGTGCACTCCCACTGCAGCGGTTATATTTAATTTTTTAATAAAGGAGCAATGTCAAGAGCACAAAAGCTCTAATTCTTGCATTTCTGAGAGTGATTTTGGTGATCCTACGTCTAAATTGTCATGTTTCAAAGAATATCTCATTACCCTGTTTTTCTGTACATGTACTTTTTATATCTAAATGCTGAACTGTATTATTTACTGCTTGATTACCTCATTTCCCCCACTGGGATCATTAAAAATCTAATCTAATCTAATCCAATCTAATCCAAAAAAACAAAATGCAGAGAACATTTTTTGCTTTCAAACCTTGACAAGTTCAAAACACTGAACCCATTATATGCCGATACTGACCGGACACAAGCAATAAATCCTTCCTTTACTGAAAATATTTCACTTCAAAGATACGAAGGACGTGCTGCGGAGCAACCAGAGCCAGATGTTAGACATCTATCAAAGAGACTTGTTCCCCGGTTGGAAAGCAGAATAATAGATTACTTCCAGGAAAGGCTATGCTTTGGTGCAAGGTGGGGATTATATGGGCATTGACACAGAGCACATACACTCATACTTTGAGCCATTGGTCACTACTTTGGTACCAGTAGCCTTCATCAGAGGCAACTGACTCAGTCTGAACACTGTGAGACTCTCCAGTGAATCACCAGTTTTCATTGTCAGAGTCACAGTGTATCTGCCACCCCCCGTACCCCCCACTTCCGACTTCCAACCAATCCGTCCATCTGTACTCCCACTACTCTCTCTTCCCTAAGTGTACCTGGAATCTATCTATCTCACTGGAGGCTGTCAATCATGTGCTTATCACCGTAAAGGAAGAGCAGGAGAAAATCACACAGTTGAGGTTTAAAGGCTCCGGAGAGCAAGACGACAGTAAACAACAGCAGCAGGGGGCCGGCGGTCTTCCTTTTGCAGGGTCGCTGGAAAACACACCCTGAGACATTGTCATGTTTATACATTAAAGCTTGAGAAAAAAAAAACATTTCTCATTTTGGGAAAATGCATCACTTGTCATGACTGAAATGTGTTTTGGTAGCAAAGTGCTTTTTGGTAGTGGCTGATAAATGATTGAGACTTTAGTTGTTAAACAGTTTAAACAAAAACCTTAAAGAGAAGATAATTGAAGCCACAGGCAGTGTAGTCATTTACCGTTCTCATTGTCTTCTAACATACTGCAGGTGATGAGAAAATTCAAATGAGTGCAAAACTTCCCTAAAGATTAAGGGACATGTCAGAACTCTAACAACTCACTTGCTAATTAAATTGTTCTGGAGAAAGCTGGGAAAAAGGAGTTTTATCTTACAGCATTTGACCACATATGGATTTTATTGATGCTAGGGATGTCCCGATCACATTTTTTTGCCCCAGAGTCCGAGTCCGAGTCATTTGATTTTGAGTATCTGCCGATACCGAGTCCCGATCCGATACTTTGGCAATGCAGTAAAATTTTTTACTGTAGATTAACTGTATCATCCCACTATTTTTCTGTTCTTTGTGCTCTACTAGGGATGTAACAATATCACAATCTCACAATATTACAATACTGTACCCCAATAACAAGCCCATGACATTTATTGCAGTATTGTAAGACATGTCATGATATCAAAACCTCACTGTATGATAATAGTACAGTAGCTCCACGGTATAATATTAATTCCATTACAACAACATGAACATTTGGTCAAAAATAAAATAGCTTATCATGCCTTTCTCAATCACCAGCCTCTTTCCCTTTATCCCTCCCTCACCTGCCTGTCTGCCCCCCCCCACCTCCCTCCTTCTCCCTCCCTCATTCCCTCCCTCCCTCCCTCCCTCAGCTCACCTCACTCCTTCTCCCTCTCTAACTTTAAATAAATACCTGGTTCTGTATCTGCCGTCACACAACAGTGTGAGAAGTTTAACGATGTCCGTGACATCTGCACAGTCTGTCCATGTGTCTGTCTCACGTGCGTTACGTCTGACTTGCTCTCAGTAGAAGCTGCAGTGACTGTTGTTGCTGCTGGGGTCTGTAGCGCTCAAACATCAACAACAACAGCTGTTGGAAGTCAGCAGTGAAACAATTCAGCCACACACATGTACTGAACAGTCAGCTGATACGGTGACACGGACGATCGTCTCTCACACTCTCGCAAGCGCCGTCATTTCATATCGTTACATGTCCGCGATGACGCAGCCACACACACACGGACGTGCACGAAAAACAAGCGCGTTGCACCGAAGGCGCGCCGCTGGCGTCGCTTTGGGTTATGAGCGCACATGACGCACGTCTACAGTAAAAGTAATGGGTTTGAGAGTGCAAAAGAGCTACATCTGAACGCCCCGCATGCGGCCCGTCTTGCTTTAGACAAATAGGGAAAACCCTGACATGTATCTCATATGTCATAGGCCTATATCCGATCCCTGATCGGGATGTAACTTCCGATTCCGATCGAGTCTGAAACCACGTGATCGGCCCCGATTTCCGATCACGTGATCGGATTGGGACATGCCTAATTGATGCTTCAACTTACACAGAAAGAATGCAGGTTTGTTCACTTTCTTGCTGAGAGTTAGATGAGAAGACCAGATCAATACCACTCTCATGTGTGTACACTAGATATGAAGTGAGTGCCAGTAGACCGTTAGCGTAGGATAAAGATAGCTAGCCTCAATCTGTCCAAAGATTTAAAAAAATCCACCCACTAGCACCTCGAAAAATGGTTTACGTGCACAAGTGCGTTAAAAAATTATTCGGACGAACCTCAATTTCGGCAGATTTCTGCTTGTGGAAGCATATGTCTGAGCAACAAAATCGTTTGCTCCAACTGATGTCGCACCTCCAGGTCATGGCTAGCTTTCTGCCAAAAGGGAGAAACATTTTATCAGTTTGGTTTCTTCTTCAGCTGGGATACCATGGAGATGGTAATGTAGCTCAAAGGTCTACGTACTTGCTAATATCATATATTGGCCATGGAACATGGCTAGCCACAACAGCTAGCGTCAGCAACAAATCTGGGGTCTGATTAGTTTATGTATTGTGTAGTTAATGTTTGCCCCCTTAGATATTCTCTGTCCGGATAGGTTTTTGTTGTGTGGAGTGGACACAGGCACTGTTCAGGAAAAACTTTTTTAAATGCAATTTGGCAATGCTAATACGTCGCACTGGACCTGGAGTGCAGAGTCCTCGTGCAGAACATTTGCTTGCAGATTCTCTGTATTTCCGCGCTGAATTTTTTACACCACACTGGTGAGACACGGCTTTAAACCTCTAAATTTGTATTAATTTGTGTTGTTTTGTACAAAAATTGAACTGTAAAAAAAATGATGTGGTGGTTTTATGCTCTGTATTAATTTTGGCTGGGCCAGTCTCCAAGGAGGTTCACCAGGCTTTGAAGCTAATTTTCGTAATGGCCAAACAGTGGAATCACAATACCCAAGTCCGTCACGTGATGCCATTGGGACCAAAAAGACATTTTCTCATAAACTTAGATTTGGAAAGAGACACCTGTGGATACACTCTTTTGAGTGCCACAACCCTCAAGAAATGACTCTTTCAACTATCAGGATTTAATCTATTTGGTTCAATAACATTCGGAAAGTCTACAAGAGCCACTAAATTAAATCATTTTATCCCCATTTATGTTAGCTGAGTGCTAACCGGAAGTAGCCAGCTTGGCTAGCGCATGTCTCGAGTGTGCCTGCTCTATGAGTATCTGGGTAATCTCATACCATGGAAATAGAGCTTTTTTTGGCTTCATGCACCCCCTGAGCAACTTTCATAAGAATGAATAAGGTCCCGCATTCAACGCTATATCCAGTGACAAGAAGACTCAACAACTTGTAGTTCTTTAGCTTTAAACAAAAAAGATAATGCGCCAGTTAGTAAAGTTTAGAGGTACTGGTTGAGGTTAGTTTATCTTTAGACATAGCCAGACTATCTGTGTTGCCTTGTTCCCAGTTTTTATGCTAAGCTAACAGACTGCTGGTTGTGACTTAACATTTACAGAACAGATGTGAGTGGTCTCAATCTTTTCATCTAACTCTCGGCAAGAAAGCAAAAAAGTGTATTTCCCCAAAATGTCAAACTTTTCCTTTAAACGAATAGTCCAGATAAAGCTGAAAATATGCAGTGCTAGCTTAGCTTCACTGGTGTTTCAACTGACATGAGGGCAAACATAAAATGTTTTGCTTAAATGTTTTAACCCAAGCGTTCACGAGCACAATAGCTGTTTGCTAGGGGTCTCTCAGAGGCCAGCTGCATTCTTGGTAGCCATCAGGTTGATTCTCCACAGTGTTTTGGGGCTGAACAAAGACAGATGCTGTTGAATAGACAAGCCCAGCCTGTAGTCTGTGACCTCAATCTGCTGTGGACCTGTTGTTATGCAGCGAGCATTCCACAAATATCTCCAAACAGGCAAAAGGTTAAAGATGCTAATAACAAATTAAAGGCTGTCTCCACCAGCTTGCTCATGTGAAACATTAACACATTACTAATTAAAAAAGCTGCCTGGAAGAAAACAGAAAAATTAATCTTGAATTTTTTATGGAGCAGGAAAAATGTTCAAACATGGCACAACAAGATGGCGGCTTGATTTCTCTCTCTCGGCCTCGCACTTGGTCTTTTTAAATAAAGGAGCTTTTATTCATCATTTTATGAGGTAAGTAAATACCGTACCTGGAGCCGACACGTCTCTCCGCAGAGAATGGCTGGCCTGTGTGTGCGATGTTGGTAAATCACAGACCCTCACACGTTTTGGCGGGGCACAGGTACTAATCAAGGGTGCACACATTAAAATGACTAATAAAAACACCCTGACGCAGCACTGCTGAATGACTACTTTAATTAGGGGCCGTGTTTGCAAACATAACTCTCAAGCCCTGAACATGGCATTTACCCTGATCACCTCAGCTCAGCATTTAAGCTCGAGAGAAACAAGACATTGTTTGAGTGGGTTCAGCGGTCGGCAGTCACATTACAGGATTGAAATTTTTCGGAGGGCAATTCATTCTAGCAACCGGGGTTAAAAATACCCACAAGCATAAGACACATGTCAGGACCAGGCACTACTGAGTTTTGCCAGACACCAAGAGACTACACTTAATTTGCTGCTATGGTTTTGGAAAAAGGAAATCGGGCAGCCCTGAAAAAAACAAAAGAACCTCCAGCTGACCAAAACTCACCAAACTGTACATATTATTATATAAGTGGGATCAAGCAGCACATTAAACTTGTTGTGTTACATTTCCGTGGAGTCTCTGACAGGAGCCATGTGTCTCGGTGCAGCCACTGCACGGGAGAAAAAAAGAATGATCAAGCATTTGATAAACTGGCCATGTTTCATTTGGCCATCCCCTTCAGTCTCGCTGTCTCCCTTCATCTTTTACTCTCCTCTTCCTCTACTCTCACTCTTCTTCCCGCCTCCACTTCCCGCCCAATCTTTTCTCTCTTTCACTCTCTTTTCCTGTCTTTCTCTCCCTCTCCCTCTGCAGCAGCCCTCAGAGCAGCCCTGGTTTCATCAAACATGTGATTCCTATTCATAGAATGTAAACAGTAATGCAGCCAAGCCGGTGTTTCCATTTCACATTCAGTGCAGTTGAGCAGGCTGGCTTTAGCTTAACCCTCTCACTGCTACACTGGAGACAGCTCCTATTACAAAACCAATTTCAGAGGAAATCTACACTGGTATGTAACATTTTGACACATCTCAAGGTATTACATGCCTTATATTATTTGTCTTATTAATTAAAGATTGGTGCATAAAAGGAAACAGTTTTCATTAACAACCTTAAAAATGTGTCTCATATATTTGTTACAAAATCCATAGTGACTGGCCGACTTGCAAGAACCTTTATAAGTGAAACATTTAATGTAAAAATGTTTTAACAAAAGCCACTTTTCAATCGCCTCACAAGAATTTGACAGGCTTCAAGGTCAGCCTGCTCCCCTGCACCACATCAGTGGAGTATGAAAGCTGTGAGCTGTGACTCACTGTACCAGTTAGCTTTCCCATTCCCTGGTTACCAATGTTGGCTCGTGATGAGGAAACATGGGCTGAGGGTCTGGGGACAAGTTATTTCAGGTCACCTCACCGTACCTCAGCGAATCTCATGGAAACTCCTATTATTATGTAACACATAACAGCGCAAGCAAATTCTGCAGGAATAATATTGGCACAGGTGTGTCGGTCGAGTTATTGACGTATTGGATGTCATCCAAAGTAAGCTTTGGCGCTGACGTGATTTACTGTTAATTAATATAATCATGGAGTGATGACATACTGGTATTTTAATGTTTCCTGTATAAAACATAAATACATTACGTCTTTGTATATAGATGAAAGATTTAACATGCATTTTACAAATGTGTGTCACACTTAATTGTCCATATCCGCCATGTATAAAACAAAAGGACGTTTGTTTTGTGTGTTGGAGCTGCATATTTTTCCACCTACATTATATTCAAATGGGATTTTGAGTGCCCTTCTGTACCCTATACCCTCCTACCCCTCAACATAAAATTTGCATGTGAGATAATGTGTTAATGCAAGTGTGTGCACAGGGCTATCTGCTTCTGGGTGTGTTTTTTGTTTCCCACACATACCCAGTGTTGATTTTGTCCATGTCGACATGCAGGTGTGTCTTATAGTAATACAGCGGCGCATGACTCTCCAGGCTTGCCACTGTGGGTGCAGCTGGGCGTGTGGTTGCATACACCCACACTCGTTCCCGCAGCCGTATTTGTTTCCCATACTCTTTTTGCTCCTTGTCAGCAGCGTTGATGGGGGCTCTATTGTGTGAAGGACATTTGCTGATGCAAGACACTGAAAATGAAATAAACAATCAATTCTTGTCAAGCGCGAGGCCAAGCCAGACTTGCTAATTGGTTTAATACATTTATACATGAAAGCGGAAAGAAATGAGATTTTCACAGGGTTGTGACAGTGAGTAGAACACACCTCCTCTCTTTCACCCTTCACTTAATGCTCCTGCCTGTTACAGCTTGGCAGCCTGTGGGTAATAAAGTTAATACTGTCAGACGCCGTCTCATCAGCTCTCTGAGGCTCTTTTGCGGCGGCAGGGAACCTTATCAGGCCTCAACACAACACTGAGGAGCAACCATGCCCCTGCCTCACTCCATGCCACTTCCATTATTCATGTGCATTTGCCCAGGTGAGAACAAACCCGGGATCAGAAGTTGGCAGAACAGCTTATTAGATATTTAGACGCGGCTGAGCGTGCTAGAGGGAGGAAAGGATGAAGAACGAGGGGAGAACAGAGTCACCGCTAACTGTCAACAAAGGCAAAAATGTAATCGGTAGGCAGGCCTCAGGCCCAGTGGTTAGTGTTCAGGTTGTGAACTGCTGACCCAGAAAATCAGGTGTGGAGATAAACTGTGGTCAAGTGGACAGCTTCATGTAATTCCTCTCTTCAAATATTTTGCTCACAGGACCTGGATACATTACCAGTTCAGAATGGCCAGGGCAAGTGGAGATTGATCCAGAATAATATGTTTGTTCTTAGAAACCAAAATAAATTCATTTTCGTTCTGTCTCTGCCTCCATTACTTTGGTGCCTGCACTTTAAATCTTTGAGGTATACTTTTTCTGAAGCCTCAATTTGGCTGCTGAGTCCTATTAAAACTACAAAGTTTGCTCTCATATGCAGAGAATATTGACTAACATTTTCAAAGCCACTTCACCTTGAATATTGTCCAAGAGCTACAACATTGATTCTGTTTTCCTATGAATAAGCTCCACAGAACCACTCAATCACTAATATTTTGGAGCAAAACGATTCCGCTACACGTATTGATGAAACTGAAACGACATCAAATAAGATGATAGAGTGAAAAAGCACACTCTGCAGAAATCTGAGAAATCTATTGTCTTGCCTTGCAGAAAACAAACTTGCTTGTGTTTACAGTTGACTCATATTCAGCTCCCGTTTTTCTATATTTTCATCTGACTCTGTGTGTATATGTATGAGTAGAAGAGCATGGCACCAAGTTAATGGCTTACCTTTTACTGGTATTTTCTATATATATGCAAATTTACTCCACATCGTGTGGAAAAGCAATCTATGCACCACATAAACGGCACTTTCAGCTTCCCAAAAGAGGCTCTTTTCAGTGAGAAATTGCATCCTGTACACCTATATTAGACTGGAAAGACTGTCAAGAAAACAATAGCCCTCTGTATGAAGATTGACGATATATTCCTGAAAAGTTTTCCCATTGTGGAAAGAAGCTGACGTCTTTAAATGCATCGCATTTGTGCCCTAAAGGAGCTAACTGATCCGTAAGGCACCCGGCCACTTTATCAGTAGCTTGCCAAACTGTATTAGCAAGTGATGTCTTCCGAGCTGGCGTTATTGATTCTCGAGGAGGCAGATACCCAGGTCAATACTAGGGTTTCAAAAGCATCCACAACCCCGACAGCTGTCCTTATTAAGAAGCATCTCTGAGCAAAATGGATTTGTCTACTTGAAAATGACAAAAGAGTTCGGACATTTTCCCTCCTCTATACAGTCATTTCGTAGAATACAAACCAAAATGTTTCAGGAAGAGAAAACCCTTTCCTCTCGCAGCTACAGATTCAGCAAGTGTTTGTGGTGATAAGATTGAGATAAAGTAAGACAAAGAGTCAAAGACAGAATGCCTTGGTGGGGAATGTGTGTGTTCTTGTGTACATTTGTGCGCGCTACCTCATGTGCATGCTGTTTCCTAAATCTGCCTACACCGGCAGCTGGGGCTCAATCTTCCAAACTGTCTGCACAGCCTGCCAGCCGAGGGAAATACATTTATACGCCTGATACAAAAGATAGTAAAGATGAAAGACTTGTTGGAGTTGTCTCGACTGAATCATCCATAACCTCATTACACACAGTCAGAGCAACTAACCTCGTTTTGGGGACGACTCTCTCTCCCTGCCTCCCTTTCTCAACAGAGGTGCAGAGGGGAAAAAAAACAGTGTGAAATGACAAAATGAAATCGACGTTTCAATATTTTAAACCCTAGATGGATTTTCCATTCCAGCTCTGGTGCCCTCGGTGCAAAAGGCCTCACTGCCACACCTCGTGCTGCACGTTGGAGGACCACGTGCGCCTGGATGCACAACGGCTGCATTTATCCAGATGCAAAAGGAAATTTCTCATAACCGTTAGATTAAACTGAACCGCGCCGGGCTGACAGGAGTGAGAATAGGCTGCTTGACCAAAAGCCATTAAACACGAGCTCTCTTGCTCTAACTACGAAATTCACCTTGGATCAGAGTACGTACACTCGGCCCCAAACATAATACATCCAGGAAGGCCATTTGCCACCTCCACTGTAGATGTAGATGGGGCCATTAATAAAGCAGGATGTGTTTGTAAAGTGTTACTAGGCTTTTCAGTTATTCATTTATGACCCCGTGTCAGGGAGAGAGGAGGATTAAAAAAAATACAGACGTAAAGGAGATGAAAAAAACACACACAGGGAGGGCAAGAGAAATCAGCTCGAAAATAGATCACACACCCAGAGAGAAAAACAAAAGAGCAATAAAGTAAAAGAGAGTGGAGAGGTGGGAGACCTTGCCATCGGTGTGACCCCAGGGAGGGGGTTCCTGTCCTCTATCTCGCGCTCTCGCTCTACAAAGTCAGAGGCTTCTATTTATACTGCACTGTAATGTTTGGCATTTCCTTCGAGGGGGGAAGAGCATGAGCCATTGTTTTCCTTGGCTGCTGTTCGATTGGCTCAGCAGGCTCCATGTGTCGAAATGTCAGAGGCTTGTAGCTCTATTTGTTCGATTAGTTTTATTTATCACTGATAAACAATCATTTGTTCCTTCTCGAGATGGGAAATCTTGTCGATCTGAGCTCAGACAGCCGTTTGATGGATTGAGGTTTTTTTTTTTGTTTGTTTTGTTTTTCTCCTACCCTTTGTGAAATATTGATAGGAGACATGCTGTAGACTGCCCGTGTGTACATTCTGGGAGAGGCAGCCGCACCACAACACAACTGTCCAAAGGCAGATCTGAGCTTGCAGCTGCAGCAACAATGATGCTGCAATGATACGCAACATATTATCATTGTAAACACAGCCAGCCGCAGTGGCAAGCAGTCACTCAAAGCTTAAAGGGATACTTGACCGAATTTTAACCAGCTTGTTGTCATAACAATGTGGATGGTATGTGTAAATGAACTGCGTTGAACTTCCCTCCATCGTACCAGCACCCAGATCTCCCTGCTCATCTGTCAGCCCTACCTCACTGGGCCAAGGACTGCTGCTTGAACTACAGATTATGGGTCTGCATTTTCGTTTGCCTGCCACCATGGACACAAAGAGAATGGAAGCGGATCGAGAGCAAAAAAACTCAAATATAAACCAATTATTCTGTTATTGTTTTGCCTGTTTCTCACCTCAAATGTCTTCAGGAACATATTTTAGTGCACTGTTATAACTTACAACTGTTATTCCAGATTTCTTGTTACCAGCCAGCCACCATATCCTCCTGTGAACAAACTTTTGTTAGGTATGTATTTTTAATTTCTCCGAGCTGTTTTGGATTAGTAGGACTCGACAAGTATAAAAAACAAAACGCTGTCAATGATAACAAAGTCCCAATGTCCTTAACGAGCTGATGATGTATTCCCAATGTCTTCAAACAAGTACTTTTTAATTAACAGTGTCTTAGGTTGTTGCTGTTGCCAAAATTGGTAAAGTCTGCATGGCATATCAAAGTACAGCAGTTATTAATCATAAATACACAAGTTTCAACCATTAAATTTGTTCAGGTTTTGTGTGTCTACGAACAAGGACAAGGAAGTTAAGAAGAATGAAGTCGAAGGTCCAGTTGACCCAAAATGTGATACCCTCATGTGCGGATGCAGGGTCTCAGGGGGATATTGTTTCCTGTGTCAAAATGGCAAAGCGCCAATCACGTCACCCACCCAGTGGGAGCGTTTATGGGTCCGGTGCGGCGCAGTGCATTCTGGTAGTTGTAAATCTTTTTTTACCTCTTCGGTGCCACAGTCCGTTTCCTCTGTTTTCTCTGATCATACAGCACCAAATTCAAAACTATTTGCATTTGTCTACTGCATAGACAGCCTAGTTTTAGGAGATCTTTGCAGTAGTGAAACACTTCTTCAAGGAGCTGACAACTTCACTGACAAAGAGGCAGGTAATATAAAACCACAGAAAGGGCTACATATACTTGCACTAAGATGGAGTAAGCTGTAACATACTCTCTAAAACATTTTGAATAATGTGTTTGTGAATTGAGAAAACAAAAACACAATCCCCCCTCGCTGTATCCCTGCAACTGAAGCCGACACAAATCAATAGGTTGTTAGTTAAACAATAGCTGCCCAACATTGCCGGCATTTTAAAAATAGCTGTTCCCCAAGGCACTGCAAAACCAAAGAGAATAATTGTGAAGGTTAACAATGCCCACTGCTACATCAATATTGAACTGAACCAGTGGCCTGGAGACTTCATAAAAGAGCTCAGTCCAAGGGCTTTTTCACTGGAGGCAGGTTCACAAGAACTCCTACTCACAGTAATGACAGGTTTTGATAAAATTGTCAACTTCACTGAAGCGATTTTGTATTTATAAAGGAACTAATCGTGTTACAGTGTAACCTGCAGGCACTGGCAGGTGATCAGAGTCTTTGGAGGAGATCAGAAATTCCTAGAGATCACTGTAACTGTAATCAACCAGCGAGAGAGGAGCTGCTTTTAAGAAAGAAGGTGTTTGTTAAAAATGCCTGCTGGGTGGATGAGTGTGTATGATGAAAGTATGTACGTGAGAGCATGAGTAAGTCAAGGATTTTTTTTTCACCTCCTCTACCCCCATGACTTTTTGTCTTTGCTCTCTGCTATGTGTAGCTATTAACCCTCCCCAGAATCCTCCGAACATCCTTGAAGCTCAAAAATCTTTTTTCACGCCTCCTCCTGTTTACACCTACCCTCTCGCACTGTCTCTTTATAGTTATTTATCTCACCCTGCCACCGTTTTCCATGCCCAATCCCACTATTTTTATTACGACTGCTTCCTAGCCTGTGCTGGCATTAGTATAGAGATGTTCATTATAGCTCTGTTAAATGGCCCGGAAATTAAGAGAGTGAGCGTTAGTAACAGGTTTCCACTATAGTTAGATATCCTAATGAAAACTGTTTTCTAATGCAGCGACTGTGAAGGAAGCTGGAAATTGTATTCTTGTATATTTTGTTTTGTTTTTATGTTTTGCACATATACAGCTTTTTTCGCAGGGTCACGCCCTCCACCACCTCCATGGCTCCTGCATCCCAGAGAGAGGAGGTGTGGTGCGCTCTAACCAACAGAGAGGCTTCTGGGGTGGGCAGCATGACGGCAGGACTGGGCTTGATCCCAAGCTCCCGGTGCCAGCAGGTGAGATCATGGGAAACACGTGCGTCGCTGTAGGAGTGTACACAGGCAGCTGGCTGTTAACTAGCCTGGTGGGAGGTTGGACGCCTCCTCGGCTCAGCTGCTGCTGTGAGGCTGGGGTGGAAAAGCCCCCTCTCTCTCCTGCTGTCTGGGTGGATTCTTTGGATTTTAAACCCCAGAGTTTTTTGGTGATTTGCACAAGTCAGAGCAACAGGACACGCTGAGACCATGATCACACCTACAGTTATGTTGCTTCAGTTCAAACCCCAACCCTGAGCTGTCTAATTGCGAGCACGCAATGTTTTACAAAACAAAAAAAGTTGCTTCCTTATGTTTGTCTGCAGGATTACGGAAAAACTACTGGCTCAATTTTCCTGAAACTTGGTGGAAGGGTGTGATATGGGCCAAAAATCAAATCACCACTACTGCCGTCTTCCACCTAAAAAACACAGCACATCTCCGCCCATCATTGTCGCCCACTGCTGCTGAAACTCCCATCCACGCCTTCATCACATCCAGAATTGACTACTGTAACAGCATTCTTTATGGTACATCATCAAAAGTCCAAAATCCAGACTCCAATACATCCAGAAATCTGCTGCCTGTCTGCCCAGTCACATCACCCCTGTCCTTCAGAACCTCCACTGACTCCCTGTCCCACAACACACCCAATTCAAAGTCCTTCTCCTCACTCACAAAGCCCTCCACAACCAGGCCCCCTACCACTCCTTGCCACAGCCTCCGCTCCTCTGATGCCAACCTCCTGACTCTACCATGCAGGACCAAGCACCAGACCTGGGGTGACATAGCCTTCACCATAGCTGCCCCCTCCTTCTGGAACTCTCTCCTCAAACACATTCGAGACTGCACCAACCTCTCCCGATTCAAATCACTCATCAAAACTCATCACTTTTGTTAACATTGCGAGATAAAGCATTTGGTCTTGGTGAAGGTCTTCGCCCACTGAGTGCCATTCTAGTTAGATAAGTTGTGCAAGGTTATGGGCAGTCGGGAAGTCAAAATGAATCTCTACATTTAGCTGAAATTTAACTAAAGCTCATAAAGGATGACGTGTTTACAATTTCTAATATCCTACAGAGAAAATCAAATCGTCTCTTCCCTCTGTTAAACTTTCATCTCTGCTTTCCCACGCTTTCAAATCTCCTCTCGTTCACACATTTCCTGCATCACCAAACAGTATCTAACCAAACAACTGAAGAAGCTGTTACATGTGTTAATCTAATTCATTGTAAATATCAATATTAATTTCAAGTTGATCTCTCCTTATTGAACCAAGCATCTGCACTCCTTTCCAAAATCTACACTCCTGCTAACTGACTGAGTCGCACATTTAGGCATCTGAGTACATTCATTTAAAGCAATCTCTGTTCACATTATATTTCTGTCACCTCCTAAATCAAACTGAAACAGTGGAGGGGAAACGCTGTTCTTGGTGTGAATGCGGCTTTAAAATAAGACATTGTTATTGTGGCCAATGCATCTGTCCGAGGTGCAATCTAGAGGGCTTCTTGGCTGATTAAGTTTCAAATGGCACCACTCTCAAACCAATAGATTTAAGCTTCAGCGGGGGCCATGGCACACAATTAGATTTTAGCCTCATGGGATTCCAATGCACACTGATGCTGTGTAATGTTATCCAAACTCGCCGCACTTTCAGCCTTTCACCGCGGCCAATAAACCTTTAATGAAGTAAAAACGTGTAAACAAGTCACCTGTTACTGCGACAGAGCTTCGGAGCGAGGCTTGTAATCTGCCGCGCACATGCTCCACGAGATCATTTATTTATACTGGAACTGTTTGTGTAATTGGTTATCCACGTGCACAACACTTGTGTATATCACACTGTCATTACTGTCGACTGGAAAGGTTTGCACTTGTGTTAGATGAGACAAAGGGAGATGGGGAAAAGAAAGCATCAGCAGAGGCAGAAATGCGAAGACAGGGGTGAAGTAAGTCCCAGCAGTATATGTGTACTCCTTTATTCTTTCAGTATATTTCGGGCTTCATGTGTTTCAGATTATTGGTTTCCAAACCCCTCTTTCCCAGGTCAGTGGGTTGTTGAATCTGGAATCAGTGCAGCCTACAGCCCCGAGCTAAAGCCTGGGCCTCTGCCTGCAGCTTATTGGCTTTCACTGGTTTACCTACAGAGATTGGACCATTACATGCTCCCTGCCAGTTCGTCATCTGAGCAACCCCTGGCCTCCACACATGTAAGGTTATAACCTCATGAGCAATGGGTCATATCACATGATCCATTCCTTGCACTGCATGTCACAGAGGACATCATACAGCATTGTGTCTAAAACATGTTTTGGATTAGTAATTAACCTGAGATCTGTATTATCTATCAAGAGTGGTACTGCAGTGAGTCTTCCTAAACACGCCCGCAATCCATTTTTTTCCCCGTAACATATTGCTTCACTGTCTTGCAGAAGACAGTCCAAATCTTGCAAGCTCAGTTTCTGCTCTGAGATACTAGTCTGGAAAACATCCGCCAAGGATCGATTGTGAGACACAGCAGGAGGCCGGAGCAATCAGCAAATTATGGGATGTGGATTAGATGATGATAGGAATGATAACAGCATTTGGTTTGCAGCTCTGATTGGTTGAATACTGACCAAATTAAATGCAAAGTAATTTAGGTCAATGACATCTCCCACTAAAGCAAATGTCTATTAATCCTTGCCAGACCACAGTAAGCACAGTGAACATTATACATTGCCTTACATCTATTGTTTAGTGTACTAGCCTTTTACATTTGAGTACAACAAAGGTTCAGAATTCCAAAAACATACAACTAGTCACTGGATGGAGAGCAGAGAGCAAGTGTAATTCGAGGTTTCTTTTAGATTTATTTACAGTTCTTTACTATATGTGTGCTCTGTTCTGCTCAGTAGGGTTGCAGCAAACAATATTTTCATTATAGACTCATCTGTCAGTTATTTTCATGATTAATCATCATTCATTTTTTTCATCCAAAAATAGAAAAAAATCGGCAACTAATCTGCAACTAATTTGCTAATTATGTCCAAGATTAATCGATTAACCTTTTAGTCTATACAGCAGCAAAAAAAGCAAAAAATGCTCATCGTAATTTCCTCGAAACCAAATTTTGCTTCTTTTGTCTAACCAACAGCCCAAAACCCAAAGACTCAGCACAATCAGCACATTTATGAAGCTAGAACGAGTAAATGTTTGACATTTTGCTTGAAAAATAAATGATACAATTAATAAATTACCAAAATACCTGGTGACTAATTTTCTTTTAATCGGCTAATTGTTTAATTAACTAATCGTAGCAACTTGACGACTCAGACATCATTACATGCCAGTTGACCAGCTGGGTCCAACTGCTCAGTCCCAGTCTAAACTTCCCAGTTCAAACATCGATGACGCAGATGTTTAACACCCAACCGGCATCCCCATAAAATCCCATTAGTATTGTTTTTGGCCAGAAGGAGAAAGTAAAGCGACGTGGTGCCATGCATGACTACTCTTTGCTGATCTACATGCACTGTGAAATGTATCTGGAAGACAGGCTATGCCTGCACTCAGTGCAATGAAGAGATCAAAGGAGTCTGGAAACAAAAACAGGAGGGAATCTGTCACACCATACATCCATCCATGCTATGTCTGCCTCGACTCCCACATTCATTGCCTTGATCCATTCTATATCACACAGAAACCTCTTCCAGGTCTTTACTGGTTTCCCAGTAAAGACCTGGCAATCTGTTAGCTGCATTCAGTTTTTGTAAACCCCATAACTAATTATGACAGCTTTCATATATACATTTCATGCATAATTTCACCTCCATCAAAACAATCAGAACTGTGGTTATAAAAGATGACATTTTTTCACTGATTTATATTGTCTTTGTTTGACTAATATGACGGCATCTACTTGTCTCATCTCAGGCTGAGCTAGGCTGCCAGTTATTGCCAACTATTTATGATACCCCCCCCCCCCCCGAGTCTGTTACAGGAAGTAAATTTAGACTAAAGGATTTTTCTATTCTTCATATATGGTTTTCAACAGGATGAGTCAGTCTCTTCTAAAGCAGTGGCTGCTGGTTGGAGCCCAGGAATGTAACGGCTATTCCACCTGTTTTGACACTTCCCATTTAACATAGCTAGAGAGCCATGCTTTCCTTCTTTGCTGTGCCAACTGCTCTTGTGGTTAATATGAAGCTTGTTACCGATCCCGCTTGTTTTGTTTCACTTAGATATGCAGATATATTTTGAAAAAGAGCTCTCTGCCAGTACACACACACTGGCAGCTGATTTATACAACTCACAACAGCGTGAAGAGCATTCGATACTGTGATTATGCTCACTTCAATGCTACCAACACATCACTTTTGTACCCAGCATGAAAGCATGTCCTCTTGGGTAACGCTGCTATTATGAAACAGACAAATAAAAATAATGGCATTTCTTCCTACCACAATAACACAAACACAAGAAACTGACAGCATATTTAAACCAGAGGCAGGCGATGGGCAAGACGATACTGTGTACTTATATGAATATTACTGGCTGCAGCACCAACCTCAGACTGTTTCAAAGTTTCATCAAGGTACAAGGAAGACTTTCCAGACCTTTTAATGCCACTTGGAATTAGATGTATGACTTATGTCGCCTCTGAAATGAAGATGAAAAAAGTTCTGCCTAACTGGGCTTATTCCTAAGCTGCTGAACACTAGACTTTATTTAAAAGTCTTCAAGGACTTTTGAGCACCTTGAGTAAAGGTGAGGAACACAATATAATTTATGATCTAATAAGTGATGGAAGACGCCTTGATAAATCAGCTAAATGTCACAAGTCATTTAATGTAAAAATGGCCAGAGGGCAATGAGAGTTTTTTATTTTTAGATATTTTAATCAGCACTGTGGGAAGGACAAAATAAGACCAATTACACGTCTGCTGGTGTTTTCTTCTGTTTAGTGAACTACTGTAATGTGTTATCAACACCCTCTTATGGTGAGATTGTTGCATTCAGTGCACAAAAAGTCAAAGTATTCAAAGTAATAATCATTATTGATATCATATTGATATCTGGGAACATTTTCCCCTCCTAACCTACATTTTGCAATAACCATGACTGCGACCAGACATTCATCATTAAAGTTTTGTGTTAAAGTCCAGATGAAATTTAAAAAAAAAAAAAAAAAACCTTTTTAACCATTTTCAGACAACCACAGACAATTTCTTCACATTCTTAAGTCAAAAATTCAAGAATGTTTTCTTCTTGCAAAGATAAAAATATGGCACGTGCATTCATAAGCTATTACATAAAGATTTCAACCAGTAATACTATAACATCCCCCATCAATCAATCTGCAACTGTTGACCACACAGAGCTAGTTAGCTAGCTAGAAACAGCATGCTACGCATCTTCGTTTCTCCAAAACACCGAGGTTACGGCTCACAGGTTAGAATATATTTATTTGAGGAAAGCGGTATCTGTGACAGCTCCTGATTATGCACAAGGCATTTTATAGTGGATAGCGTTCAAGCAGGACACGATGCCAAGCTCAGCTCACATTCCAGCTACATCAGCTGATCTCAAACAGTCCAATCAACTGATGGAGCAGCTGATTGATGGAAGGGAGTCACCTGATAGTTTACATGATTCCTCTCTATGCAACCAATTGGCGAATCTCATTCAGGGCGCCCTATTTAAACAGTTGCTCAAGTTGAAATCTATGAATATTCTAATTGCCGCCTACTGTTGGTGCTTCGTCTGCAAGCCGCTTTGAAACCCACCTCCACCCCAGCTCCTCCTTTTCATGCTGTGTCTGACCTATCCATGCCATTTCTGTTTGTCATTGATGCTGCTCTGTTCTGTTCCCGAGGGTCTTTGCTGCTGCTCTCCCTGCCTTAGGCTTTCCATGTAAGCGCATGGAAGGGCAGAGAGGTGTGCTCTCTCTGCCGGCGCATGAAAGAGGCAGAGGCATAGGCCTGAGGAAAAGCAAAGAGGCCCCAGAACGGAGCCATACCGCCAATTATAATACTGCAAATGGAAATAAAGTTGTCATTAACTTAAGTGTTCCTGACTGAATGAACATTACATGGTGCATACGATGGTATTTGTCTCTTTCCCTGAAGGATACTACTGTCCCATTGGCTAACACTGTCGGGGCCTCACTGTGATGACACGCTCACTTTTCAATGATCAAACCTTTGTTTTCATTTTTAAAAGACTATGGCTGACCTCTGATTTGTTTATTCATGAAGCTAATTCAGTCATTCATCTCTCCCGTCTCTCGTCTTGGATCTAACGAGAGGGAGGTGTGCGTATCCTGCTAAACTCTAAGCCCACCCACTTTTACCAGTTCAGTCAAATGCAAAGGATTTGATTTAAATCCCTCTTGTAACTGTACACTGATCAAATATTCTGTTTCACTATGAAACACGTCACAGCACAGATGCTTAAGATGCTCCAACGTCTGTTGCACCAGAACTTTAATGAGCAACGTTAAATTTATCTCCCTTGGTCCATCAAATTCAGTCTGACACCATCTCTGGACAACAGTGTTTCTTTAAAGCTACCACTTTCCCTTAATCTCCTCGCTGTCTCCTTTGAATAAAAGGAACTTTGCTCACAAAAGACCAAACAAAATAGGTTAATAGCAGGTAAAGCAGACACAAAACAGTGAGCTCTGCAATGTGCCTCGGAGCACCGACAGGGAACAGCACCCACCATTCCTCACAGGGGGAGACTCGGAGAGTTGGATGGAAGGAGAGAGGAAGGAGACAGATGATTGATGCATGGATAAACCAAGAGAGAGAGAGAGAAATGAGAGACACTTAGAACGAGAGGGAGGCAGGGAGGATAAGAGAACGAGACCACAGGAAAACAACCCTAAAGATAGACGGACAGTCAGGAGAGAGAATGTATGGGTACTGAAGGTATAAGTGGCAGCCTAGAGCACTGACTCTTGTTTATTTGAGATGGAAGCATACATGAGTGTGGCGATGTGTAATCGGCCTGATGAGCCATGTTGTGTAATGGTACGAGACAGGGCAGCTCCCAGGCTTTATTGCAAAAAAAATAGAACTGGTAAACTACTACTACAGTGCACTTATGCGACGTGCACAGGGCTGATTGGGATTGTGCACTTAGTCCACCTTATCATGGCTTTGCTCTGCTCAAACAGGCGGCACAGAGAGAGCAAGAGAGAGGCAGGGCATCAACCTGGAGACAGGATTTAAGATTCGGCAAAGAGCGGCTGATTTAAGGAAAGGTTAGAGCCAAATGAAAAGCAGCTCAAGACTCAAGATGTTCTGCGTTCATCACATTATAAAACAGCGGTGACCTTCCCTGTTAATGCTACCCTAACACTTGTGCACACAGAGGCATTCAAAGCAGCCTAACAACAAGCACATTCCCTCATACTGTCAGCTGAGCTCAGCAGGATCATCAGAACAGAGTTCAGCACCGCATGAGCTGAATTATGTGCAGCGACACTTCAACACCCTCCTGACAACTTTGTGCATTTCATCACGATTTGACAGGGTATTAATTCTGGGGCACTTCAACGCTACCCGGTGGCAGATTTGTTTTTGATTTTGAAGTCGTTGCTTTAGATCAGCTGAAATCAGACAGGAAAGACTTTTCGGCTCCATCTATGTTTAAACAACATATGCAGCTGTGTTACACTGGAATTATTCAGTGAGACTGTCTCCTCTGGAAACCTATAAATGAATCAACACTCACTTCAGGTTAGAAAGATACTGCACAACAATCCCATCGAAACTCTATTGCAGGAACATTACAGTGCTGCTTTAGAGGTAAACAACTGCACCATAACAACAAGTACAATGTGTGCATAAAAAAAACGCACCTGAAATTCAACAAAAATATTACAATGTCAGCTCAGGTTACTGCTTCTCTGTTGGAAGACGAACGCCGAGGGTGCCATAAGGAACCTGATAAAATGTAAATAGCCCTAAATGCCTGTGTTTCATGGCACAGCTCCCCAAGTGAGCCTTAAACCCCCTGAAACAAGCAGAGGGACACACGTGCTCATTAAAACTGTTTCACATGCTTTGGCATGACAGCAACACATAAATCTCATTGCTGAATCATTCTAATAACAAGAGTCTGTGATCCTCTGCGCAGCAGGGGGACCTGAAGTAGGGTCCAGGGTCGCCTTGTTATGATCTTGTGGGAGTTACAGAAGCAAAATATAAGAAATATGTCATTTCACCAGAATTGCTGGAGATGACCACAGTAGGAAAACATGTTAATGTTATGTTTCACTCTCAGCACAAGTATCTACACTATGCAACAACACACATCTGTCCATATATGGCAAAACATCACACTGGCTCCGCTGAAAACACACCAGAAACCCTGTCCATAAATCACCAAGAGTCTAAGTTTGAGCTCTACACCAGCAGCCTACTTCAGACGTGTTCGTTTATATCTGCTCCAGTCAAGGGAAAGCTCACACATCAAGACAATCCCAGTGGATGGTGGAAAAAATAACCACCGGTTCCCGTTTCTATTCCCGGGCGCCTCTCTCTCGCAGCCGGGCGCGTTTTGTGCGCTGCCACAAACCTGAAACCCACACAGACGCCACACGGAGCCAGACACCTCTGTGCGCGGAGGGGAGGGGTTACAGACACCTACCAGCTTTACATGCCGAACTCTCTTTTCTTCTGTCATCTTGAAAGTAGCCCCGAAATGAAGTTGGAAGAAACACAGGAGAGGGTGGACAGAGCCGGGATAAACGTAGAGGACTCCTTCTCTCCAAAGTCTGATCCAAACGGGCGCAGCTCGGCGCGACGCACAAAAAAGACACCAACACCAGCGCGGTGCGTTGAGTCAGTGGGGCTGCACCGAGGCAAGCGGAATATTCAACTTTGGAAAAATGAGAGAGGGAAAGAGGCAGAGTGAGAGCGAGCGAGAAAGAGAGGGAGGGAGAGAGCAGGCAGACAATCACAGGAAAGCGGCTCCTCCTACCCATACAATACAAAAAGCCAAAGCCAGCAGATAGAGGAGCCTCAGTGCGGAGCAGAGCGCGTTACTCCAAACTGGAGCGGCTGTCACTGGAGCATAATAACTAATTGAAAAGTGTAGCAGCAGACTAACACGTCACACTGATTCATACAGTTGATTGGATAATCAAATTTCAATCAGAGGGCAGAGAGGGTGATAACAACAACCGACTGCTGCTGCCCAATAACAAAGGTCACACAATGAGGTCACACACAGGCACTTGGAGGAGTTGACAAGCAGTTTCCAAGCCTGCATGACGAATGAATTAATGACCACAATCGCTCTTCATTTTCTTATGCTGCTGGAAAAATGATGCAACCCCGGGAAATGAAGCAGGCCTCAGATATTAAAAGTCCTGCGTTGTTCATTACTATCAATAAGTAAAACAGGGAGGTAATATCATGTTCAATTGCACAAAAAAAAAAAAAAAAACAAGCCCAAAGGCGGCAATTAGAATATTCATAGATTTCAACTTGAGCAAAAGTGGTTTATAATAATGGCGATATCACACTTTAATTTCCCAGATTAATTACATGATTCTGTGTGTGTGCTAAGTGATGCGTGTGTGTTTTAGTGTGCATGTAATACTCCTACATGACACAGTCTGCCTGTTAGTTAAAGGTCCAGTGTGTGGGATTTAAGGGCGATACATTGGCAGAAATTAAATATAATATAAAAAGTATGTTTCCTTTAGTGTATAATCACCTGAAAATAAGAATCTATGTGGGGTTTTTTAATCTTAGAATGAGCTGTTTATGGGCGCTTTCACACCTGCCCTGTTTGGTTCGGTTCAGTCTAACTCAAGTTCCTTTGCCCCCTAAGTGCGGTTCGTTTGGGCAGGTGTGAAAACAGCATCCTAACCCTGCCTTTAGGTAGAGCCTCTGCATTTTCCCCATTGACCACTAGGCTGGTTGCACGAAACACCTTAAGTTTGTTCCTTCAGTATGACACTTAAAGCTTACATCAAATACCTCGCCAGTAACTGACTGGAAATATCCCGTTGCATAAAACCGCACAGCGATCATGAATTTCGCTAAGTTCCGCCCCCGGACGCAGACTGGCCAATCATAACATAGCATCAGACCAGGGTCCAACAACATAGCTGTGCTCCACTGACTCTAATGCAGTCGTTTAAGATTTCCTTAATTTTCAGGCTGGTTTTGTGGATTTGGAGCTAAATGTTGTGCCTGGGGCACGTTGTGTATTAATGATAGAGGTTGGAAAAAGATATACGTTTCTTCCCTGTTCCAAAACCAGAATCAACCCTGAAAAGTGTAGGGTTAGCTAGCTAGCTACTGAAGATATAGCCTACTGAATGTATACACATGCTGCTTTTGCTTTTTAATGATTATAACAGTGAAACAAAGAGCGACCCTGCTGTACAGGAACCAGTGAAGGGAAGCAGGGAAACTTTGTTGATATTGAACCAGCTGTGTGTCATCACAGTGTGCGGAGATGAAGCCAAACACGGTTCATCTGCACACACTGCCACACAGCTGGTTCAATATCAGCAAAGTTTCCCTTTATATTCATTGTCTTGTGTGGCGATCAGCAGTGATGTGGTGGTTCACTTTTACACTGTGATCTGTGGCCTATAGTTCGGCTTTAGCTTCTAACTATCTTTGTCTTTTGAACCTGTTGTTGCTGCTGAGTCAGTTTGACATCCTGGATATATACTTCAAACACAGACTGTAGACCCCTCTGTCTGCTTCTCTCTGGAATCACTCTTTCATTTTTACAAAAATATGATCATGTTGCTTCAGGGAGTGCAGTTAGTTACAGTGTGGGCTCCATGCTTACTGCGACAGCTTGTCAGACCATCACAAAGGAGCAGGGCTTAGTTAAAGGTCAATTGTAAAGAGACTAGAAGAGCACAGCTTTGGAAAGTTGAGTGATTCAACTCCAGATGGTCACATTCATAAACTGGACTTCCGGTCAAATTTATGGCACAAAATCATTTGCTTATCATTAAGCGTGTCCATCGGGTTCCCCTGGTGGCAGAATACTTTCTCAAAGGGCTTTATTTTTTCTCATCTATCTCCATAAACTTAGCCATGTTGCAGTTAAGATGGAGTCAGAGGTACTTTATGTTTGTGTCCTTACTTTGGTCGCAAAGGTCCAACAGTTTAAAAAACGTTATGCAGTCCTAAAGTACAAGACCACAATAATGAGAAAAACTTAAACTGTTGAGTAAATACTTCAAGGATACCTTAAGGAAAAGACTCAAGGATGTTTGTGCAACCGGCCCCAGGTCCTCACCAATGCATGCTGCATTGCCTTTTTTTTTCTACGGTAGCCCTGAACAGACAAAACAAACACTGGCTTTACTGTAGATAGAGCCTTTGCATTTTCCCATTGGCCCCTGTAGTTAGCAGCCCCTCCACAATGAGAGCTTTGGAGAATCAAATTTTTTTTAATGGGAAACAATTCATTGTTTTCACTGGTTGAAATCACCTGATCTGTTTATTTTGGATAATTCTGCTTCAAGTAAAAACCTCCTTAATGTCTGGATGTTAAAATAGCAGAGAAAAGAGGTGAGCACACATTCGCAGGTGCTGGGCTAGTGGCCTGTCTGTGATGAGCTGAACAGAGTTGAAGAAACACTGAATAAAATCACTGGAGAAATACCGGTTTAAATCACCTGGCTCTTTTTGGAGAGGAAGAGACCTCTGCGGGTAATACGTCTACCAATAAAAACCTCCTAAACAATGAACACTGAACAAATCCTAATTTATGGTTCACACTTGGCACACGGGAGAAGTTTCAGCTAGTTGCAATCTGCAGTCCTCACCACTAGATGCCACTAAATCCTCCACACTGCCCCTTTAATGGTTCGGTATATGGCCCACATTTTTATTGTAGTATTCTCATCATATTTCTACAGGATCCCGACCTCACTGGGGACATATACTACAAAAAAATATATCAGAGAATCACTCCAACTGTGTTCTGAGCAGGCAGGTGGGCTGTCTATGTCTGCAGGTGTGTGCTCTGCTGTTTTTATGTGTGAATGTGTGGTGTGTGCGCCTGGAAACAGTGCAGAGGTTAAGAGGTTTTGCAGAGTTCTTAGACTGCTCGAGCGTGCTGTTGCTGCTCTCTGCCAGCCTGACCTGCACCTGTCAGAACTTGTGATACCATTTCTTCCCCCCGCTGCATTAGGGCCACATGCACAGTGGGGAAAGTGGGGATGTCTAATAACTCACAGATGCCAACCAAAAAAAATAGTCAGAGTAATGTGATGTTGATGTGAATGTTATTTGAAACTGATCACATACTGCTTTAGGCTCCTACAGGCTTTAGAAAGGTGTATTTGACATTTCGACAAACTGTATAAACAGCGTTTAAAAGCCGAGTTCAAAGGATGCTTTGAAGAGTTACTCCTGACTGTTGCCTCCAAAAATGTCTCACCACTGGTCATGTCAAATACCAAAACATCTTCTCCTGTTATCAAAGGCAGTAGCCTATATGGTACATATACTGTAGCTCAGTGGAGCCACTTTGGAGGCATTACAGATTTTGTTTTAAGAGATCTAAACTAGGCAGACACTGAGGTCATACAGTCAGACATAAAATATGAAAAACACGTATCTAACAGTTTACCAGTGAGCCTAAAGTGAAATGAAAAGCAGCATGAAGGTGTATCACACTAGGTAGGCTGCTGCAGGTAGCCAGACAAGGTGTGGCCGAACAAGCAGGTGTGTTTTACGTCTGTCAACAAAGAGCCACCGCAAATCGTCTGAGAGCCTGTCTGTTTCTTTCAGCTCACTGTTTACTGTATTTATTGTCTGTCTATATTCAATATATCCACAAACACAGATGTCATGCCTTTTCTTGTCTTGATAACTGTTTGTGGACCCCCTCTTTGCCAAACCCCGTCTTCCTGTCTGTGGCGATGTCGGCCTCCCAGCGTGCAAATTGTTCTGCTGATCTGTTCAACACCGTATACCGTAAAGTCTATCTGTCTAGCTGCTGTGCTTGTTTTTCCACCAAGATACTGGAAAATCTTGTCGCTGTGCAGCCAGGTGGTGTTACCAGACAAACAGGTAGAATTGCATTTGTTCTTTCCCCCCCTCATCTGCACGCTCTGCAGGAAATTCCCACACATTTTCTGTGCGTGATTAGAATTTCTGAAAATTACACCCTTTTCTCGAGTACACAGTTTGAGAAAGATACAAGTAAATATTAAACCTTAATTCCCACCGGGAGTATTTTGGATTTTAACAGGTCTTTTTACCCTTTGAGCCTGACAGAATGGCTGGCTGATTGACAGCACAGATTTAGCCTGGATCCAGCCCCAGGCATCCATCAGTGCTGTCTTCACTCAGTTATCCTCGCTGACCACGAGGCCATCTGATTTTTGTGACTGGCAGTCGTCTCCTCTGAAAGCAGCTTCCGCGTCCAGCACTCTAAATGAACTCAGCAATTTGCGGTGCTGGACAGCGCTGATGTGTGTTTACTCCTAGTTTTGCAGAGCAACCTCACTGCTGGATTGTGATTGGTCAGAGGATTGCTACTGATCTTTTTTTTTTTTTCAGTCTCTCACTCTCGCTTGAGCCTCAGAGACTCACTACTGCAATACTAGCTGGCTATTACACCATACTCCCATGTGATTCAAGCACATATACAACTGATTACAACAGTTGTAGCATTTAATTAATAAAGCAAAGCTTGCAAACTAATTCAGGTTGTCACCAGAGTCTCCTGTTACACTGACATGACATATTCCTCTTACACAAATCAAATGCACCCTAATGATTGCAGAGCCTGTCATTGCTTTGTTAGCGGTTTTGCTGCTATGCCTGCTGCGTCATGGCTCACCTGAGTGATATGCTGTCACTTGCTGCTCCTGCCGTGGCCTCTGCTGCTCCTGTCATATAGCATTTCAAAGGCCTCATCCTTTCCAGCAACCTGTTCAATCCACCATGTTTCCAATTCACAATTTGAATGGACCTCAAGAATAAATTCACCCCAAAATCAAAAATACATATTTTCCCTCTTACCTGTAGTGCTATTTATCATTCTAGATCAGTGGTTCCCAACTAGTAGGTCATCCTCCAAAAGTGGGTTGCGGGTCCGCTCTAAATGGACCGCAAGTGACTCACGAACATGTCAAGTTTGTAAAAACACACTTTATTTTGAAGTACAGTGAATTTCTCGCACAGAGCTTTTATTTTTAAGTGCCATTTCCTGCTGTAGAGTGAGCGACTAACAGACAGCTCCTTGACAGAGACATCAAACTAGCTCGATGACACTGAATGTATTAAACTGTGCTGACTTTGAACAAGTGACTGTGGACCCTGTGGCTAAACCACTTGGGAACCACTGTTCTAGATTGTTTTGGTGTGAGTTTCCAAGTGTTGGAGATATCTGCCCTAGAGTTATCAGCCTTTCCTCAGATAAAATGGAACTAGATGGCACTCGGCTTGTGGTGCTCAAAGCGCCAAAAAATACATTCGACAAACTCAACAGCAATGTCTCTTTACAGAAATCATGACCCAGTTACTCAAGATAATCCACAGTGTGAGCAGTTCTTTTTAGGAACTATTTTCTTTCTACTGAACTACATCCGCCAACAGTATCACTGCTCAGAAGGAAGCGTGCATCTACTCATGGACAAGAGGCTCGGACTCGTGACAGCGCAAGATTTAAACATTAATGCCGTCCTCCTTAGCTGAGCTGCAATTTTAGCTAGCTCTGTGGTGCTAGGAGAGCTAGCAGTAGATGCATGCTTCCTTCTACGCTGTGATAGTTTGCCGGTGTAGTTCAGTAGAAAGAAAATAGTTCCTACAATAAACTGCTCACAACAAAGTCTGTGGATTATCTTGAGTATCTGGGTCATAAGTTCTGGAAAAAGATATTGCTGTAGGATTTTTCAATTTTTTTTTATTTTGGTGCTTTGAGCACCACAAGCCGAGTACCATTTACTTCCATTATATTAGAGAGAAGGCAGACATCTCTACGGCCGATATCTCACTCGGCAACTCACATCAAAATAATCTATACTGATAAAGAGCGCTTTGGGTAAGAGGAAAAAATATGTATTTTTGATTTGGGGGTGGACTGTCCCTTTAATTTGAGACAAAAGCTTCAATTGTCACAACACCTGAAAGGACTCTTATGATTAATTTAATTTGGCACGTGTTGCCGGGATATAACTTTGATGTCAGCTTTGTGTACACTCACCTGATGTCCCTGATATCACAGAACCTGGACTATAAAACTTTATTGAAGCAGCATTTCTTCTTGTGTACGTATTTCACCAAAAGTTTGACACCCATAATGGACATGATGAAAAGTGTGATGAATACTTACGAAAGACAAAGGGCCATGACAGAATGAGGACAGGCTGGAGGACTGAGGCTGCTGTCGACAGTAAACACACTGGCCACTGGAGACTTGGCCTCTCTATTGTGCGTCTGTGGCCCAGGCATGGGGCATATTACATATCAAATTACCATCAGTGCCAGTGCTTAACAATGTTTGTGTGTGTGTGTGTGTGTGTGTGTGTGTGTGTGTGCTCTTAGAAGTGCATGACAAATCACCAGCACCACCTCACAGTGTGTGACCAGAGGAAATGCATCAGCTCCTCTCTTCCTCTTTCCTCTCCCAGCCCACAGATCATCAGGGACTTATTGTAAAGCACCAGGCTGTCTGTGTACAGCAGCAACAGAAAGTGATTGGGAAAAACACTCACAGCAGAGACAAACCCCCCCCCCAAAAAAAAACCTTTGTTCCCTTTGGAGCATCGGAAATTTTTTTTTGCCGAGTGCAGAAACCTCAAGAGAGTGATGTGGTATTCTGTGCCTTTGCGTTTACTTACTATTGTGGTGGTAATATACACACTGCTCAGTAGCCGTGGCGATGATTTTATTTCACTCCAATTTTACTGAACAATCATCATTTCTTTGATTACAATCACTCACTGTTAACCTGGTGTGATAGCTGGGATATGTATCATGCTACTGCGAGCCATCTCGCTTTTATTTGGCAGCAAATGTTTCTGGTAATCTAACAGCGCTTCACAAAGCAGAACAATAATAGCCTTGTAACTCCAACAACCTATATTTATTTCTCCATTATTTTAGTGTGATAGAACGCCACAGCTTGGTAGTAACACTCCTAATATAGTTACAGTAAAGGTGTCATCCTCAGGGCCGTCCTTTTCTTTATTTCAAATTGAGGCCCTCGTAAACAGATCAATAAAATACTCAGACGGCATAAACAAACGAGTCGCTGGGTGTGGCATCGCTCCATCAGCTTTCCATTAGTCTCGCCACCTCGAATCTAATATTTTTCGCCAATAGAGTCAGACTGCAGACGCTCTGTTTTCACTTCCACCTACATAGACAAAAAACACAATTGATATGTGACACAGAAACAAGCTGTGCTGTTTGTTTTTGGTGATTTAAAAAAGGCTGGTTCAGATTTGAAAAGTTCTTCAAGTTGAAGGCACTGTGGGTTATTAAATGTTGGGATTTTGACTTCTATAGAAATGAAAGGGTGTGCTTTACCCTCTGAAGTCCTTAAAGACAATGTTAAACATTGTGTGCAATTCTAACTGGTCACTTAGCATGATGTAAATGATCTACCGTAGCAACAGTTCCCCAGAGTGTCATCTCTGCTACTGTAGAAGCACTACCTCAAGTAGAGTCCATAAAGTTCTGCATCCTCCAGGATGCACTCTAAAATACATACAGCTGGATTTGTAACTGCATAGTGGTGCATATATAGTATTTAGACGGTGAACAGGTCAGATCAGTGTCACATGGTAACAGGATCAGATCTAAAGCGGGTGTGAGGAAAACTAGATGGGAGCTGGCAGTGTGAACCAAACTGAAGACATGGTGACCTCTGTCTGATGAAATAACGCTGTGTCCTCTGAATGGCAACTGCTTTGTGTGTGTGTGTGTGTGTGTGTGTGTGTGTGTGTGTGTGTGTGGGCTCAGTGGAGGGAATGCCCAGACTTTCTTATCATAGTCACATTGCCTCCTTCACCCTCTGGCTCCACACCAAGACAGGCTGGAGCCGAACGCAGGCTGTCCGCAGACACACAGCCAAATCTAAGGAGTGACTACTACAGCGTTTGAAAGAGAGAGAAATAAAAATAACAAAGACGCAAAACGATTGAAACAAAATGTCCACTTTCCACCTGTTCACACAACATTTATAAGGCCGTTTGGATGGAAGCAGCAGTGATCCATGCGCTGCCAGATTAGTGCATGTTTCTCATCCACAGTATCAAACTCATTTGTGAAAATAAAAAAAGACAATACTGTATAAAACTATGCAACATAAGCAGTGAGAAGAATTTCAATTAAAATATATTCAGACAGAATGATCCGTCTAACTGTGTTTGACCTTTGCAGCTGAGCGGCGAGTCTGGACTTCATACTACAAATTGACAAGTGTAAACAGAGATTTTAATGGCTTTTATAACCCCTTAACACCATTTGTTATAATTACAGTGCTTATCTAGCCAGTAATGTCACTGCACCATAATTTATATGAGATAATATTGGGACATTATAGAAGTCAGATGCATTTAGGGGCTTTGGGGAACCTCATTAGGATTAGCAGCAGACTAAAAACGTGCACAACCAATTTGTCAAAAATAGTTGGATGTCTGACAGAGACTACAGCTTGGAAGAGTCAATCTGGACAGTTTGGGAGGAACTTATCATACAGCATATGCATTTGATTGTACATTGTTGAAATATGCTGCAATGTGTCACTGACATTGAGTCACTGCAATTATCTTGTCTTTCAGGAGACAAACTTAAAATATTAATAGTCGGTCTGCCCCCTAATAGTCCACCAAACGTTAGTCGACCATTAGTCGGCAAGATTTAACTGGTCGCTTAGTCACTGAGGAAAAAAAACCAAAACAAAACAAAACAAAAAAAAACGGTAGGCCTACACACTTCTAAACAAACTTAGCAATCTCAGATGTAACCTGCGCTCTTAAAGGCTGGCACAAAAAAGACCGACCTCACATTTTCCAGACGGTTAAAGAAAGGGCATGTGTACGGCCTCTAATTTCCAGGCCTGGTACCTGCGGTTATTACACAGGTTAGTTAATAACATGTCGGGTGTGGGATCATTTAGAGAAGGTGAAGGACGAACCCAAGGTGATATGTAAACTCATCTTCATTGGTCGACTACAAACATGACGTATCATCTGAAACATGTCAGTAGCTACATGCCCATTAGCCACTTAGCACAATCATTACTGCTTTGCTGACAGCATCATTAACAGGCGGCTCGCTCGGTGTGTGACGTGCACTTGTAGATAAAATATAGGCCTATATTAATGAAGGTTCATTAGTATGGTTTTGTATTTCTCTGTAATGTAGCACAGTGTTAACAATGTTACTGATACTATTCTTTCTCACACCTTCAACTCAAACTGTTGTGTTGCCCCGCCCAAAATATATCATTTAATAATTAAATTAATATCGTAAACATGCGGCCGACTAGTCGACTAATGGCCCTAAGTGACAGCTATTGGTTGACTATAATTAATACGACATTACAACAAGTCCAAGTTCCACATAGCTGCGACCACCTACACGAATGCATCCAGGCGCTGCCACTTTAGCTAAACGGCTGAATGACGTGATCAGCTGTCCTTTCGCTCATTACCAATATTTCCACATATTCTTGGGCAAGTCTGTGAAACCATTTGGAAGTTATGCGCCTTTTTGCCATTGGTCCCTTCCATTGCCACGCCCCTTTTAGCTAATTGACATGAACACACACCTTCACACGCACACTATTGATCTCCACACCAAATTTTAGCCACGTAGGGACGAAAATGGTGGCAGATAAAGGGTGGAGAAATTTTTGTGTGCTGACCAAATGACAGACCAATCTCTAGAGCTGCTGGTCAAAGCTGAAAAAAAAAGAACTATCACCAGGGCCGTAAAAAAGGAGATAAAAAAAGGGAAAATGGAAAACAGCAGATGGACAACCTTATTAGTCACAAGAATGTATCATAAACCGTCCAAAACATCCAACACAGAGCAGAAAACATAACACCAACACTATCCAACACCCAAGCATTCTCTTAGCAAGCCAAACCAGCGTTTCATGACAACACTGTAATACTCATATAACTTCATCTGAAAGGCTTTCATATTAGCACGGCTGTCTGAAGCCTTTAAGAGGAATCCGGAGTCAAATCCAGCTTTAAAAACTTGTTTCCATAATGTCACGTTTGTGTTTTCTGCTCGAGTAGCTGCCCGGCATGAGAACACGCAGTTCGTTGTCGGCTGTCAGAATCTTTAGGATCACAGGAGCTGTTTATTTTTCTCTAATGATGTGCAACAAGTTGAGTATGGGTTTGGAGTAACACTGGTGGCCTGCTCGCACCAGGCTGTATCACAGTTAGCAGAGCGGTTTGTTTCCAGAGGCCAGAGGATGACTTGTTTGTGTGTGTTGCAGCTGCTTTCAAATACAGCCCAACTGGGACACATAGGCATTAGCTCTCAACAGTCAGAGGGTCCCTGCACTGCTGCTGCTTTACTGGTGTCTGTCACATAGCCATTAATATTATGTATTTTACTTTATAATGAATTGCAGGGGCGGATTTAAAATGGCTCGCTGAAACAGTACCGCGAAGCAAAAGATGTACAGACAACAACCCATTTGTGTGTCTGAACCAGACTTCACAGCCAAGGTAGAGGGCAAGACGTGGGAGTTTACTAGCACAGCGCTCCATTATTTGACGGCAGCCCACAAACTTTATCATATTGTTACTCAGAGACATTTTTCGATCTAAAATCCAAAACAGATTACAGGATTGATTTGGTGAATGAGCAGAGACATGTTTTCTAAAGAGGAGCTGACAACAAAAACAGAAGATTGAAACACAAATGGCTGATATTAAAGTCTATCATTTAATATTTTTCCTCTTCCTAGGACAGCTTTTATTATCTGAATTACTGATATTTTCTCATTTTGTTCCACATAGATAGAAAATTATATTTTTGTGACTGAACTGATCATAATTTCAGCCCACAAATATAATTAATACAAACAAACTTGCATGATAAAACTCCAAAAAAAAAAAAAGTAAGAGTGGAGCCAATTTGAGAGTGATAGCAGGTTTCAGTGTTTTGATGTCTGCCACTTTTGATTACATTTGGATCACGGAGCAGGCCTTTAAAAGACATTCCAAATTAGAGCGCTGCTTAGGTTTGGTCAATTATGCAGATATGGTCAATTATGTAAAATGAGTATCTCACATCCCCTGGGTACCACAGAAGTCGTTTAGGATTACAGACATTTGGAATTGGCTCACTCACCTTATCTCTGTCACAGTGGATCAATAGGGCCCTCCTGCTAAGCACTTATAATTTCATTTCCCCTATTGCAAAGACCTTATGCTCTCTTGCAAGAGCTGGCTGCTAAAACCTGGGACTCTGCACATTGCATTAGCTGAAGCCTCAATAACTTTTTTCTCCCCCACGTTTGGATAGCTCTGCTCTGCTGTGTAAAAACTGAGTGGTTCTCAGACTATCAGGTGACATGAAGGGAGGCTGCACCGAGGACAGTTTCGATGACAGATGACTGGAGGAGAAGTGCTCAACATGATCAGTCACTGTGTATAGTGCACACACACACTCACACTTCTAACGGTGCCGGCACCACCATAAAAAAGTCCTCCAGTGAATTTTTATTACATAACCTACAACACAACTGCAGCCCCATGCAAAATAAGCAAAACAGTGAGAATGACAGATTATGCATGAGACCGTGAGGTGAACTTAAATAATTAGATCTGACACCACAGTGCAGGAATTACAACCTCACTGGAGTGGAGTGGATAATGTTACTGGTTATTGGTGAACAAAGCTTGTGTGTACACGATGCCACTGCAGCAAAAGGCGAGCAACAGAAGTGGGAAACAGAGAGAGAGAGAGTGAGAGAGCCTGTGAGGAAGAGTGGAGACATAAAAAGCAAAAACACGGAGGAGGCAGATAGAGAAAATATGGGTCAGACAGAGAAAGACAGGGAAGGCTCAATGTAAATCGGAATGTGTAAACATGTACAGGCCTAATCTCATTATCCCTCGTCCTCCTGGGTCTGTGATAGGATGCCTGATTAAAGCAGGAGATGAAAGAGAAGAGGTAGAGGACAGAGATGAGAGGTAGGAAGGTGATAGAGTATCCTATAGAGGAGAAATAAATAGAGGTTGAGAGATTGAGAGGAGCCGACAGCATGGGTAGTATAAACTCTGCAGCGTACGCTATGAGCTGTGCAGCACTCATTAACATAAACAGAGGGACGGCAAAAACTATCTGCATCATATTGAAACACACAGAAAGCTTATGTCAAATGGTGTTGTCACGAAATTTTGACTTTGATATCAATACCAAGTTTAGTATCAGGATACCTAATATTCAATATCTCATAGATCAGAAACAGGATGTCCACAAGGGTTGATCACATTTTGTTGCTAAACCAGTGCACAAAATATATCTACAATGAAATCTTAGGGTGCTTTCACACTTCTCCTGTTTGGTTCAGATCAGTCGAACTCAAGTTGGTTTGCCCCCTAGGTTCGGTTCTTTTGGGCAGGTGTGAACATAGTAATCGTACTCGGATGCACCAAAAAAACCAGACAGAGACCTTCTTGAAGAGGTGGCCTCAGTCCGGTTACAAATGAACTCTGGTGCGGTTCGTTTGTGGTGAGAACGTGTTCTGACCTCGATCTGAACCAACTGCAGCCACATGACACATTGTTTGGGTTAAACATGAGCATGTTACAGTCCTGGAGGATTATTAATGTGCACCTCCTCCTGTACTGCCTTAATATGCACATTCAGCACATCTAATGCATCAAAACATTGTTTTCTAGTTGGAGCCGCGCCTCGTTTTCAAACTGTCTTCTTCATTTCGTTTACTTCCTGGATTTTGCCCACATGGAAATTCTGACCAATCGAAAGCAGCCTTCTCACACAAGGCTTTCTATCTGGTCCACTGTAAATGCTGCTGTGAGAACATGAACCAACTCTAGGCAATTATGCAACTTTATAACAAAATCAGTCCCTGATTCAGACCAACGCGAGTGAACTCTAGGTCTGAAAGCACCCTTAAAGGTCTAGCATATAGCATTTAGTGGCATCTAGTGGTGAGGGTGCAGAACTGAAACTTCTTCTGTGTGCTAAGCATGTAGGAGAAATACAATAACCGACACAAAAACATAAAAACGTGTATGGCCCTATCTTAAACCACTGCTTGGTTTGTCTGTTCTTGGCTACTGTTGAAAAACATGGTGGACTCTGTGGGGGAGGACCTGTTTTTTATGAAGATATAAATGACTCATTCTAGAGTAAAGAAAACACAACGACCCTTTATTTCATGAGATTATTAAATAGAGAATAATAAGCTGGAGAACCAGTGGCCCCACAGTCTAGACAAAAAATGGTATCGTATACCATTTCTGCCAATGGATGCCCTTAAATCCTACACAGTGGACTTTTAACTATTTCACTTTAAGTTTATACATACCAGGGCAAATTCCTAATCTGTGGTTATATTATGTATTAAGGACCTGCCCTGCAAAACAGCCATGTATTACTTCCAAAACAACAAACAATGATTCTACCAACAGGCCATTTACACTTAAATATTATTATGTTCACTATGGTCAATGTTACATTTAAGGTGGGAATGTGCCTTTTTTAGTGGCTGTCGTGTCCGATATTATAGAGCCACAGCAGTTAAGAAGTGACATGTAGCTAGTAACGTAATAGCCTGAAGCTATTTAGCTCTTTAACCCTTTTAAAAGCACCAAAATGAGACCCCACTAACCATAGCTTAATTCAGTTGTCTTTGAATGCTATTGCTTGTCATCATGCTATTTAAAGGAGCTATATGTAAGAAATCTAAAGCAAATAGTCGTAAAATCCTCCTAATATGTCACAGAGACTAAGGAATAATGTTCATATAACATACTGATTGCACCGACAACAATAGTACAGCCAGAATATTCACATTTAAAAAACATTTTTACGGTCCGCAAATCATGTTTATGTTTTGAATTTGTGTTTTGGCCTGTTGCGCCACCCACCGCCATCTACCAGTCACGCAGTCAGTAGAGTCTCAGCATCAGTTACAGTTACGACTGAGCTACAGCAGCACGGCAAGCAGCATTAGCAGTGTCCCGGTACATAGCATTAGCAGTCTCCTCAGCTGTATCCCGGCAGCAGCGTTAGCAGTGTCCCAGTACACAGCATTAGCAGCCGGCTCCTCCTCAGCTGTATCCCGGCAGCAGTGTTAGCAGCAGAGAAGCCGGACTTGCTCGAACGGTCCGCTGGAAAACCGAAGATCAAGGACGCGGCGACGCCGCCCTGCCACGGCAGCCGCCCGTGGGCAAACAAATCAGTCTCCAGCGTGCCGCTGTCCAGCAACCTCGAATCTGTAGGGGAGGGGGGGCGGACATGACTCGCGGCAGTATTTTGAATTTGAGTGCAGTAACCGTTTTGGCCACATTCTTACATACAGTGCCTTTAAGATACAGAATCTGTCGCACATTGATATTCTACGTATCCTATAGAATTTTTTCAACCTTCGCCAACCTTTCATGTTTTGCACTCTTCAGAGAGGTCTTTGTGTCTGTCACCAAGGTGCTTGGTGAGGTTTGAAGTGTTTCTTCCCTTGCACAACTTTGTCTTATCGCACCTTCTGCATACAGGCTTCCTTATGTCAGCAGGTTTGCCTTCAGCATTGGCTCTGTAATGTTAGGCAAAGTAGTCCCATGGCAGACTTCTATAGTTCGAATTGTTAAACAGTAATGTTAGAGGGTGTGTAGGTATCATCTCTGGAGAAGACATGCTGGTTTTATCAGTCGTAGACATGGTGGGGCAGAGGCATTGCTTCTCTCTCAATCAAAGCTGAGGTTCACTCTGTATCAACAGAGTCTTGTTTGCTTACACCTGTGACATATGACCTATAACAAGTGCCCAGCGTTGGGAAACACCAAATGCTTTATAACAAAAAATATCCAAAAAGTACCTAAATTTCAGTCTACAGTACAACAATAATGACAAATGCATAAAGTATCAAGATGATGGGTGACATGGATGTGAGCAAAAGTGGTATTTTTGTGTTCATAATTTCTTATTTAGTAAATTGGTTATAAATGTCAAAATATTCCTGTTAACATTGTCAAGATGATTTCTGTAAAATGGAAGTGTGACTGATGGGAACAACTGTTCTGCTTAAATCAATTTCAGCAAACCATAACCAACTGCTTTTGTAGTGTCTGATTTGTTACTGAGCATACGCCAAGAATACAATGGCTGTATCCAAATCAGAGTGGAACCTGCATTTCATCCATCCCCTCTCGCTCCTGCCTTTCAGCTCAGGATTATCTAGTAAATGATGACCAGTATTACACAGTCATAGTTTAAGATCAAAATGAGGCCAATCAGCTCATTATTTCTGTAGGAGAAGTGCCACAAAAACAGAATCTACTGTAAAGTACAGTAGTAGTAGTAGTAGTAGCAGCAAAGGGATCATTTATGCATACTTGAGACCTAAGGGATGAGCAACTTAAAAAACCCCACAATCTTTTCCTTAATTTACTATTCATCCCCTGCACTGATTGCATGCCCTAGTCACTTTCTTTAAATTTCTTAACTCTTGGTTCAGCAGCAAATGACCTCATGACTTTTTAAAAGGCATTTCTGGGTTTGAGGCTTTTCCTCTTGACATGCACACCATGTGCATCACACTGTATAAGCAGTGTATTCGTGCGTGTTGTGTGAAAACACTAATTCCGCTTGACCTGAACATCTCCCCTTTGGCTGTGCCTACCAGATTGGGGTGTGGTCCCACCTGTTCACTAGAGCTTAAGGAGCTTTGAAAGGAGGGCGTGCTGAGGTGGCCGGAGGCTTCTTGGATGATAGTATGTGTGTGAACAAAGACTGTCACAATCAATCATTCTGCAAATAACCCAGTACAGTCACCAGTAGAAAATGTAGGCGTTGTATCTTTCTGCAAACCATGTATAACACCATGTAAACACGTTAGATATGCATGTTTCATACTTACCATCTAGGGCTGTCCCCTAATTGTCGACCAAACTTTGGTTGACCAGAAAGGTCACTGGTTGGCAAGATTTAATTGGTCGCGAATGGAAAATCAAACAAAAAAACAAATGTGAGACTCTGTTAGGAGCTGCGCCTTGTCAAAATCAGTCAAAACTTAGTTGACTGGACCATTTAGGGATTTAATTTGAAAGGACAGAGACAGGTAGAGGCCACGCTCAGCAGTCAGACAGGAATCACGCTACAAACCAATCACAGCCGACAGATATCTTTCCCTTCTTCTGTAAATATTCAGTCTGATAAATACGGAAAAGTTGATCATGTTAGTGCAGGGCTACCCAGAGCTTTACATCTGTCCCACGGACCATACGCCTACACACTTATGAACAGCGCCTGGAAGAAGATCAGCTCTGCACTCAGGATTTCAGGTAAATAGGCTACACAATGCTTGCTTAGCAACCTCAGATGCAGCCTGCCGCCTCGCTCTCGAATGCTGCCACAAGAAAGGCACAAGAGTAGTGCCAGTGCCCCACCTTGCATTTCCAGGTGGTTCAACACACACCATGTGTACAGCCGCTGATTAACCTGCAGTTATTTCACAGGCTAGTTAATAACATGTCGGACAGGAAATCCAAAGTGTGGGATCATTTTGAGAAGGTGAAGGACGAACCCAAGGTGATATGTAAACTCATCTTCATTGGTCGACTACAAACATGACGTATCATCTGAAACATGTCAGTAGCTACATGCCCATTAGCCACTTAGCACAATCATTACTGCTTTGCCGACAGCGTCATTAACAGGCGGCTCGCTCAGTGTGTGACGTGCACTTGTAGATAAAATATAGGCCTATATTAATGAAGGTTCATTAGTACGGTTTTGTATTTCTCTGTAATGTAGCACAGTGTTAACAATGTTACTGATACTATTCTTTCTCACACCTTCAACTCAAACCGTTGTGTTGCCCCGCCCAAAATATATCATTTGATTATTGAATTAATATGGTAAACATAGGGACGACAAGTCGATAAATGGCCCTAAATGATGACTACTGGCCAACTAGGAAAATTATTAGTCAGGAGCAGCCCTATCATCAACATTTCTAAAGTGACAGAATAAAAGCTTGCTATGTCATTGGTAGGTAGGCTGGGTGGTGGATGGTCTGACAACTGAGCGAAATGCCTGAAAATCCACGGACCACTGTTCGAGACCAACACTCAACAAAACCAAAATATTGCTGAGTTTCCAGTTGGAAAACCAAAACCCTAATCCAGTGGTTCCCATTTGGTCTGGCCACAGGGTCCTGATTTCTCCTGAGTTCAAGGTCCACATAGTTTAATATATTCAGCGTCATACTTGCATTTGACCACGTCATCGAGCTAGTTTGCGGTCTTTGTTAAGCAGCTGTCCCATAGTCACTCACTCTACAGCATGAGACAGCCCTTTAAAATAAAAACTCTGAGTTGGATATTCACTGTACTTAAATAAATAGTGTTTTTCTTACAAAGTTGATATGTTTGCAAGCCACTTGTGGTCCATTCAGAATGGACAATGGACATGTGACCCACTTTTGGACCGCGACCCACCAGTTGGGAACCAATGCCCTAACCTTAGCCCCAAAAACCAGATATCTTAAGCCAAAACATGATCTTTTTCCAACCAAAACCAAGTGTTTTTTGTGCCGAACCCTGACCACATGTTGAAGCATAAAGTGTCAATGTATCTGCTACATAATATCATGCAATGTAACATAGTGGTTTGCAGAAATGTACAATGCCAACATTTCTCTTCTTTTTGGCAATGGGGTTGAATTAACTGCTAATCAGAGTGCCTGGGTAAGCACAAAGCCAACTCTAAAGAATGCAAAGAAGGAAGCTGTAATGGTGTTTCAGGACACTGGCACCGTGAGTGTGCAGGAGTAGCAAGGCTTAGGTAGGTTATTTTCTGTTCTATTCAGACAGCCTAAACACTAATCTAAAAGTTGTTTGCTCATCTTTTGTCTGGTGGCCTTGCTGTGGAATACTCAGGCTGACATTGATGCACTGGATAAGTACTCTTAATGCTCTGTAAACATGTTTACCCATTTGCCACAGGACTGTTGCTTGTCACGACAATTTATTCCCCTCCATTTGCTCCAGTTTCATTTCATTGTACGATGGAAAAAGGACGGAGTCCCACACAGATACGAGCTCAACAATGCATCCTGTATATTAAAAAGATCCTCAAACGGCCGAGAGAGATTGCAACAGAGGATATTAGCGTCGGCGATGATGTGTTTTGTATTGTGCTACCTAGACTCACAGACATGGTGGTTAAAATGACAAAGGCTGCAAAAAAAGGTGCGAGCTACCAATTGTTGACCCTTCATTTCACACGTAATCCCCAAAGTCGTCATGTTGAGCAGACTAAGCTGTACGTATGATGAAATAAATGTCTTCCAATTCAAATTATTCCTCAGTAAATTCACTAGAAACTGTTTGAAAATGAATCTCATTGGACTTTGGCCGACCTTTAAAAGTGCATTTACAATCCAGACGTTATTCCGGAGCAGAAAATTCCCCTTGATATACACGTTTTTTAAATGAGTAGAAAATTGACAAAAAAATTAAATAAAGCGCTCCCAGTTATTGAGTGTGGGCCAATAATGCAGTGGCATTTCACACTTGAGATATTTTCTCATACAGTTAGAGCACACACCATGAAATAGCCTATAAAGGTGTTGTCAAAACACGCACCCCGGCCGGCTCTAAAACCTGCACGTAGCGCTGTTAAAGTGCTGTTACGGTAGCTATAGCCGCATCAAATGACAGCTTGACTTCAGGTGTTGGCAAAAATGTCTCAACCTTGCCTTCCCCTCCTTATCTCTTCTTCCCCTTTTTGTCTTGATCTCCTTTTCCCCCTCTACTATCGGAAATGCTGACCTCCTTCTGTGTGCTGAACTTTTCCCCTCATATCTACTCATTTACATATACAGTACTTCAACCCTTTTGCTACTTTCCTGCTGATTCCCTGATTCAGGGGGTTCATTATTGTCTTCACACCTCCTCCTCCTCCTTCATGCCTCTTGCTTATCCTCAAACTTATCCTAAATCCCTCGCTCCTCTTTCCTCTTTCCTCTTTCATTCCCCTCTCCTCCTCCTCCTCATCACTCAGTGGAACAGCAGAGCTCTTCATCAAGCAGACGTCAGGCATCTGTCAGAGTCCCGGCCAGTCTCGGCGTGATTGATTTTTGGCCCACCTGCGTCTTTCGTAATGACCAACTGTCAGTTGTTTTACTGCCCGCTCTGCCTCCCCTCAGTATCTCCTGTCACTGCAGCATCCAGAGGCTAAATCTCTCGGCTTGGGCCTACAGCGCATTATCTGGCTTGTCTTCAGATAAGATTTATGCAGGTATACCTTAGAGCCTGCTTGTCCTCCCTCCAATCACTGAGGAGAATGCTATCACGGATGGTTATTTTAAAGAAACAAATCGATTACATTCTGACGGCGAACGCAATATCTCTTTTATGCTTAAAGTTTTCAATTATTCCTAGGCAATGACTTTTCTGACAGAAGCTAATAAATGTCTGTTTGGACTCAGCACGACGCTGTGTTTTGATTTGGTCTAGTAACAGCTTGTAAAAGAGTTTGGGAGCTGAGGCAGCAGACTATTTTGAGTAGAATGTAACTCTGGAGATCTGCCACGTAGCAGAGGACAAGCAAGACATATTTCCTGTGTGGAAAGCCAATATCATTTCAAGTGGGGACTCAGCACATCTTATAGATCAGCCTGAATAAGAAGGAATTTAGAATTTATCCCAAAACAAGATGCTTTAACAGGCGAATATCATCTCCACATGTTACCTTCCTTGAAATAGCTTGTTTTTCTCGAGATCAAACTTCTCTTTGGCAGAGACAAAAATGTTGCACGCTTTTCTCTTTGATCCATATGTTTCAATGTGAAAGAGAGCAGTTTGCTTACATTGTACCAAACTGATAAAACAAATCCAGACTAAATATATGAGGACATCAAGCCTTGACTTGATTGGGCGCCGAAGCGGAACAAGCCATTTAAATTTCACCTTGAGGGATCAGGTTCAATGGATTTTGTTGAAGGCACAAGATGTTACTTCTCCAACTGAACCCAGACCTCAGTGTGACTCCGAGACATCAGATGATGAAAACATGTCAGGAACACTTTCAAAAGCTCCTTTATGTCCCGTGGCGACCTCCAGACTTGAGTACGGATGTATAAGAGGAGCTTCAAACTGGAAGCAGAGTGAAAGCAGGGGTGCAGCGAGGGGAAGTGATGTGCCCCTGCTTTCACTCTGGATACTGAGCTTCTTTGATCATCTACAGAGGCCAGGTGCTACTTCCGGATCTTGAGTAAGGCAGACTTTCTAGATCTCATTCTCTCTTTCTCTACTTCCTGTTACTGTTTGTCTCTTGTGATCTTTCCTTCACTCTTTTGCCCTTCCATCCATAGTTATTTCCTTCCTTCATTCCTTCCCTCCTCTCCTTTCCTTGCCCTCTTTATCTCCATCTGCCTGGCAGGGACAACTGAGTGCCCATGGAGAGCAGGGATGCAGCAGAAGGCATCTTTGAAAGAGAGCTCTGGCTGCAAACCTTTCATCTAGCGCTATACCTGGCCAAGGCAGGCTGCAGGGTACCTTTGCTGTCAGAAGGCATACACCAGAGGAGGGATGAGACAAGCGGAGGAAAAAGGGAAATGAAATGCAATGAGCGGGAAAGAGAGAAGGGCATGAAAAAAAAAATTAAAAAAAACTTGCCTCTCTAGTATTAATAATCTATTTATGCTTTTGCCAGGCTCAAAAAAAGAGGGAGTAAATGAAGATGAGTGAGAAACAGACATCAGAGGAACAAGATTGAGAGCAGAGAACGGGGAAGCAGAAGTGGAGCAGAAAGATGAGAGACAGAGAGGCCCTTGTGGCTCACAGAGGAGAGCCAATTTACAAAGCTCCTGCTAATGCAGCTACTTGGGTCTCCCTCCTGCTGTCACCTAAAATATGTCCAAGACTGAATCAGTCAATCACTGAAGCTGCTTAAGTTTGCTTAAAACTGGGATGCCTGCTGTATTGACCACTAGCAGCAGAGGAACAACACAGTGAAAAGATATCCTGCGTCCTACACCAGATTATTAAAGGGTATGTTGATATGACATGCTCCAACTGAGCAATTTTTAAAATTTGAAAGGGCTGTAAACACTGTTTCCAAAGCATGGGGGTGCACTGAAATGACTGCTGTTCAGTCAAAGCCTGCACTCAGGTCTGCATGCAACATCACAACTTTGGCAGTGTTACCGTGTGCATTATCTCAGCATGCCACTGCTTGGCCTATTGCATCTGCTGCAGAGTGTGCCTCCTTGACAGGCAAAAGCTAAGTACTCAGAGAGTGTGTGGTGTGCCTCAACAGGAGGCGGGCAGGAAGTTAATGTGTGTGTGAATTCCTGAGTGCCTATGTGTGTAAAATCCTTTAGAAACCTCTCTAAAAACAGGCCGCATGCTTCTTTTGGTAAAGCACATAATAACTCAAAAGCCTCCCATTGACAGCGGCTGTCTATAGCCGTGAAGGACCGTGAGTTTGACAAATGGATTCTCACGTAGCCGTCTACCTGTGTAGGTTCTGCATGGGAAAATCAGGGAGGAATGCTGCCAGGCAGGTCTGTCCTTAGTCCTAAATGCCACGTCTGGGAACACAGACGAGGGTCATTATCGAGTCAGACCGTGTTGTTAAGGCTGACAAAATGTTGTTTACATCAGACATGGCCGGCCCTCTCAATTGTCTGTATCACTCAACAGAATGGGAATTCATCTTTTAAGTCAGCAGGTATATAAAGAGTGATCTGTTCTTGAGAGACCATCATTAAAATCAGACAATAGGTGCCAGTAGGCAAAAGCCTGGCTTCAATGACTTTTAAATGAGCCTCAATCTCCCTTTTTTTATATTTCTCTTCTCTGTCTGTCCCTCCTCTCTTTTGTATCAAAGACAACCTTGATCAAGTTCATACTAAATGTAAATGCCGCACATCAAAGACAAACCATGTAACCATGGGAACCGAGCCCATACTTCATAAGAAAAATAGATTGTTTTTCTCTGTAGTCCTCCTTGAAGCCTAAAGCCCAGTTCAGAGCACAATTTCGCGAGTTTTAGAAGGTTGCAGTGAAAAGTTGCGACGATGTCAAGTGGCCCGTCAAAACTTGACTCAAGCCGGCGGATGGTGTCACCTGCGACTAAACTTGTGAAATCGCCAGAGGCCGGTTTCAGAATGTAAGGCATGTCACCTGTTTCAACAGCCAGTGAGCTGGTAGCAGTCAGCTGGCCAAGTCAGTTTCAAACTGCAGATGGCGTGTTGGCTCGGCGGGGCAATCTGACAACAGCCCTCCGTGTCTGCCAAGCCCGAGTCCTTTGCATTTACATCTCCTGCGGCTGCTGACACGTATGTAGGCCTCCGTCATTACGGTGTGTCGTGTTGGACAGTGGGTTGCTGCTGCTGATGCTGGCTCACACAGGCTCACTGACTGATTAATCAGTGCTGGTAATTTTAATTATTGTGATTACGAACACTGTACATCTAAAGCTGAGGTTATTTTGTTTATGTTTTTGCTGTTTCATAACAACTTGAAATGCAACTGTAGCCTGTATCTGACTATCACTATCCTCACTCATATTTTAAGAAGCTACAATTTATATTCAGCTGCAGAATAAGCCTGAAAAGCTGCAAGTTAGAACAGAAGTACAGAGAGTCCTTGCTATTGAGATGATACGTCGTCTTGTCGGTTGCACTGGTGTAATCTTGCAGGTTTTTTAAAACGTTGCAGAGTGACGCATTACAAGTACTTCCTCTTGTCGCAAATATCTGGTCAGAACTGGGCTTTACAAGCCCAAGGGTGGCAACCAATAAAGAGAAAGCTCATCACAATCAATGGTGCATAAATAAATTTACTTTATGTAAAAAGAGGAATCCCCAATGATGGGATAAGAGAAGACAGCTGTGTCACCTAGAAAGCTACAGAGCTGTATCTACGAGCTGCATGACACTAATTAAGTGATTCTCTGACATAAAAATGTTCTAATTCATTGCTGCAAAAGTAATTTTTTTTTTTCTAAATACATTATTTAGGGCTGTCAAAATAGTGCATTAATAAAAAAAAAAATAACGTGTTAAAAAATTGGTGCTGATTAATCACCTTCCATGGTGCCCTCTGACCCAGTGTGTCATTGAAAGCATGATGGAGCCAGACGAGACGATGCTGTTTGGCCCTATGATTGGAACATTTACATTTAAAAAAGACGCCAAGATGGAACTGTTGATAGTAGCCTCATCCAATTTTCGTACTTCAAGCCTGAAATATTTCCTCAACGCAAAGCATTTAGCAGCAAACCCGAAGGTCTGAGCTTGCACAGCTAGCTCTGATGCTAGCGCTAGCAGCCAGCCTCGTCAAGCCACACTCGACCAGGCGTTCAGACACAAACTGAGTAAGTCTACCTGTGACTGACTAACTAACCAACTCCTTCACAAAACGGACTGCAGACCAGTTTTGGTGGTTCAGGACGGACAAAGGGGACAATTGTGTCCAAAATCCAGAAGTTCATTTCAACTGATTTTTTTTTTTTTTTTTTAATAACTTCCACAGCAAAAATTGATGTGTGCGATTAATTAAACTTAATTAATCACTGAGCATGCAATTAATTAGATTTTAAGTGCTTGACAGCACTAATATTATTTAAAACCTGCACATACATAGAAAAGTCTCTATAATAAGGCACCACTGAGGAAAAGCCAAGCTACCACAGTTCAGTCCATTTCAGGCTATTCTTTACCATCACAGGAGCGTAAATAACATCAACAATTGTTTACGTGAGAGAACTGCACACCCTCTCAGCCTGTATATAATAAAGTCAACAAGCTTTTTCCACACAAACATAGAAAGCTTCAAGAGCATGGTACTCATGCGAGGTTATAAGCTCTTGTCAGCAGGATATGGCACCGGGAAAAGCCAGTCGAGCGGTCTTAAGAGACAAGAGGCTGAGACGGGGGAGCTGACGAGGCCCCGGACTCTGGCTATACAGTCCAACAAGTGCATTATGTTTCCACTCAGCAGGGGGGCCGAGACGGCTGCCAGGCTCCATGAAAGGCAAGGTGGCAGCTTAACAAAGCAAACCATTTTAGACATGAATGAATGTATCCGATGCTAATCCAGTCATTTACATCACTTTGTCTCTCAGCAGGTTTTGGCGCAGTACATAGACTTTAAACACTGAGGGTTTTAGTCCTAATCATGACCTTGGTCTTGTCCTCCTTCCACTTTCATCCCTCCTATCCTCAACTCACCCCACTATTCCCTCATCATACACTAAATTTATTCCTATAATATGATGTAAAAATGGGATGGGTAACCAGCTGAAAGGAGCATCTGATGCTATGGAAACAAAGACTGTTCCCTCTCATAGACAGTCAAAATGAAGTTGAGGCAGCACTTCTTCATCAAGGAAAAAAAAACGAGATGCAAGCATGGGCATAAATTAATAAATAGGTATTGGTCCACAGGCTCCTACCACTTGGCTGGAATGGTAAAAAGGTGCTGACAGAGATGTGAGTTGGGGTTGGAGAAGGAGAATCATGGGGAAGGATCCTGCAGAGTGGAGTTAAAAATAGAGCATGAAGTGGAGGAGGGGGGGGGGAGGAAGAGGAGGGAGGAGGGGACGTACCTGTGGGCTTGGAGGCAGCCTAGTTAGCAATGAGCAGCACCACTGTGGACGACGGCGGGCTGGAGAGGGAGACAGAAAGAGAGATGGTGAGAAAGAGAGAGAAAGACAAATGAGAGAGAAAGGATGAGGACAAAATGAGGTGAAAACCAGACGACAGATAATGAGCAGAAAGAGAGAGAAGGGGAAGGGTTGGGGGGAGGATAATGAGAAAACAAGTCAGATTAGCATGAAACCCCGTGTCTGAGTCTAAAGCAGACAATTATTTCACAGTAGGCCGCGGATGGCAGAAATGACTAGCAATAGTCCGCGACAGATGCACATGCTGAATTTACAAATGTCACCCAAACATACACATACACAACAAACACACACACACACACACACACACTGGGTGTTACACTGTAAGTGCTAGAGGTGGGGATTCCATTAATAATCCCTCCAGCTAAGCCAGAGACAATACAGCCATATGTAGTAACATATTATGTCATGTTGCCTATTGTCTAAGAACTAGTCATTCATAAACAAGGTGCCCCCCTACTCTCTAGGTTTCCTGTGCAGGATTGTTGGTTACTGTAAACACGCTTTGTCGCTTGAATGCCTCCTGCCTAGGGTCTGGCACCTGGTTGCTACCTTTTTATAAAGCCCCTGACCTGACCTGAGCGCTGTGGGGGTGCACGTCCATAAACATCCCAAGCACAGGGCACAAGAAGAAAATAAGAACATACAGGCACTGCCACACACTTCTTCTGGGTCAAAAGTGATGATTGAGAGGGATTACTACTGTATGAGTACATACTTTTTTTTTTTAGGGACAATCCTGCATAGTATATGTATAAGATGGAAGAAAGTGATATACAAAACGCACTGTCACAAAGCAAGCCACTTTATTGTCTATATGCTCCTTTCGCTTGCAGTGACTATTTTAACACCATGTTACTGAGGCTTTTTTGTGTTCACTTAAAGGGGTGCAGATTACACTTAAGCATTTTCATACGTTTGTCAGCACGAACACAAATAGCATAGAAGCGGATCAAGAGAGTGAGAGTCTCCTCTCTATCTCAAACTCAGACCAAACTCCAATCAAACTGTAAAACTAGTAGAGTTGGGGGGAAAAATTGATACAACATAGTATTATAATATTTTTGTTTGGCAATATCGTACCGTCATACAGTGCCAAGTATTAATTTTGTTATTTTATAAATCATTAATATTACAAATACAAATTAAACTTTTGGTAGCCTATTAGAATAATATAATTAATTGCTTTTTCAGTCCACTAGATACACTTTGCTACTGCAAAACAATGACTCAAGTGAGATGAACAGACCGAAAACTTTTTGTTATTAGATAACACAGATGTTGACAAAGTTTTCCTTCAGGGACATAATTTCCAGTTGAAAAAAGGTATTAAATTGCAATGTATTTAATTGCAATACTCAACATATTGCATGATATTAAAGTTCCAATAATACTGTAATATTGTATCTTTTATATATATATATATATATAATTATTTTTATTGAATGAGTGAGGGTATACATCCAATACATTTCATGTTTCAATCTTAACTTATCAACACATATCTTAATAAATCAAGTTAGCAACTATACAGTCACTTGCGATCGTCATTACAGATAACATTTCATCCCTACTCGTATACATACGTACTCATATACATGTTTATCAGACACCCACACAGCCACAGACACACAGACACGCAAGGGCGACGGACAGGACAGAAGTGACACAAGACACAGGGCTCCCTTGATTCATGCAGGGCTTCATAAATTGTAATATTATATCATGACTTAAGTTTTGGGTGTGTTCTCCCTGTGTCAGCGTGGGTTTTCTCCGGGTACTCCGGCTTCCTCCCACAGTCCAAAGACATGCAGGTTGGGGATAGGTCAATTGGTGACTCTAAATTGTCCATAGGTTTGAATGTGAGTGTGAATGGTTGTCTGTCACTATGTGTCAGCCCTGTGATAGTCTGGCGACCTGTCCAGGGTGTACCCCGCCTCTTGCCCAATGTAAGCTGGGATAGGCTCCAGCACCCCCGCGACCCTCAAGAGGATAAGGGGTTAGAAAATGGATGGATGGACTGAAGTTTTGAGATAATATCATATTGTGGATCTGTTGATTCCCACCCCTAAAAACCAGTGCTAATCAAATGTTAACCGAGATTCTATTATTGCATTGCCCATTTCTTTCCTTAAAATGTCTACATAAACACATTTTAGTGCACTGTTTGGCTGTAATGTGAGAATTTGTGGACAGGAAGTGGGTGCATCCTGTTTCCTTTATTGTAAAAACAGAGGCTGAGAAAACTGATCAAACGGCAAAACTTAACAGCGCTGTTTAGTGCAAAGATTCTGTTACTGTGTTGCCTCGTTCTCACCTGACATGTTTTAGAAACATATTTTAGCTTACTGTTTAACTGTAATCTGAGATTGTTTGTTACCATCTTGCTGCCATTTTGTTTCTTGTGTCAAAATGGTCAAGCTTGCATTACGTCACTGACCTGCGGTAATGTTTACTGGTCTGGTGTGGGTCAGCATGCTGGTAGTTGTAGGTTTGCTACCTCTTGAGCAAAGCCAATGTTTTGTCCTTCTTCTTTGTTTTGTCTGGTCATGTCGCACCAATTTCATAAGTATTTGCATATTTCTGCTGCATACGTAAATAGCCTAGTTTTATGAATTATGAAGAATTCAGGCTTTGGCCACACTGACTCAGTAATAAACCCTGCGTATGTATCTTTAGACATGGTAACCATAGCTCACACTTCTGGATTCATCATAAGGGAGAACCACCAGTTAAAAAGACAGAAATCATCAGCTCATCTAAACACATAATTCAGCTGCTTCACAAATCAGACTTGTGCTAAGCCAAGAGCAGCAACAGAATCTTTTGAAACACCTTCCATTTCCAAAATAATACATGGAAATCAAACACACATTCAAAACAACAGCCCTGAGAAAGATTTCACCACCACCTCTGGCACGCCCCCATGTCTCAAATTTCATTTTCTGAAAAACAGGATTTCAAGTGAGACCTGGCCTCAGAGAGGCTACAGTTAAATATTGACACCAGTAGGCAGCCAAACAAAAGCAGCAGGAGGACGTCAACGGAAGAAGTCCCGACACGGACAATCAGTGCATTGTTTACTCAAGGGCCAGCCAGGTGTGATGTTACTTTTTTGTCAGTGCAAAATAATCTGAGAAAACAGAACACATGGCCCATCATCTGGGTCCTAATAAGCTATTGTTCCTAACCGGTTCAGGAGGGATTCCAGTGAGTCATCCACGACTGACGGAGAGGAAAACTTGGCAAGAGAGACTGTGCCGAGCAGCTGTGTTCAAAGTGCCTGCAGATTCGAAATCTTCATACCTGGATACTGGGAAGTATTCAGTGAACACAAAGGAAAATGTTGCTACACTTGAGCTTTTTGATGCTACTGCATATCAAATGTTTGTTTTTCTGCTTTTGGTTATACATGAACACAGCTACACCTGTTGGGTTTATTAAAATATGTCTGCTTTGGTGAAATATATGATGTATTGTAATTCATGGCTCTCCATGATTTGAATTTCATGCTAAGTTGTGAAATGATTTCATGGTCTCTGTGGCCCTAAAATAATGAGAATCAGAGTTACAAGCTCTCCTAACAATAAACTGAATACATTTGTGTGATCACTTAATTCACATTTTTTCAATTAGGGTTTATTTGCCGCACTCTGAATAATGAATTGTGCTTATAAATCACTCTGAAAGCATTCATTAATTTTCAAAACAGCTCATTATTTAGCATATTAACTAATTCACATGAGGTGTGCTAACAAAGCCATGGCTGCATTCTGCCAATCTCTCCTCCCTCTCATGTCCACCATCACTGTCTCTGAATCACTGATGCGCATCGATGTGCCACAATTCACCATAATGATTGCCTAATAAGAGACAATCAGAGGAGAACAGGCCTGTCAATGGACGACAAAGTGAGGCAACAAGTTTTCATCTCCTCTGAATACCAAGTGAGTAGTTACACACAAAGGAGACAAATAGAAAGGAGGCAAAACCTTTTATTCTGACACATTCAAATATGAAAAATGGATGTATTTCAATAGGTAAAGAGGTCTGTGTTTATTCTAAAACTATACAAACTATACAAAGTTAGAAGTGTTACTTTGTAGTTTTTTTGTCTTTTACTTTTGTTTTCAGAGTTTTACATTTCAGATAGATGTCACTCTGATAAATGGCAATCATCAGCACCGCACTAATTTTCACTCGCTCCGCATGTTAGTCTCAGTTAATCTAATATCCAAATGTAAATGAATGATTAGTGTCAATAGCAGTACATTTTAACCGTCTGCTACTGCTACATAATGACAACTGAGAATGGTCTATTTCAGCTGTCATATCACTTAGCGGTTATAAACAGAAAATGTGATCACCCGGTAATGCACATCAAATCTTATAGCCTTGCACAGATGACATGGATTACAAGAATACAGTGCTTTTCTATCCTGCAAACAATTTCAGAATACTGTACTTTAAGACAGCCTATAGTATAGTTTTGTTTTTCTTCACTCTTTAATCTCTAATAAGAAACCCATAGATAGTTCTGATGTCAAAATGGAGCCCCGAGGTCATGTGACATCAGAGTTCACGTTCAAAGCACAACAGTAGACACTCTTATCAACACATTCTGGCAGTGCACCCTGCCAATTTGCACCTTTGCTGATGTGAAGAAACCCCATCATCACCTCCCCCAACAGACCAGAATGAAATCCAATCATAAGACATATCTGAGTAGGGGGAATGCCTGTGATCCCTGACATACCAGAGTGCTCACTGAAATATGTGGCTAAGGAGCTTTATTTAGACCTACCAACACATCAGCACAGTCATTCTCTCCGAACTGTAGGAAGGAACGTAGAAATTTACTAACTACACGTAAGTTGGTAAAGTGAGTTGAAAAAACAGCTATAAGCTACAAGCTTTTTTTTTAACACTAGGGCTGGGCAATGTATTGATATTATGTCGATATCGTGATATGAGACTAGATATCCTCTTAGATTTTGGATGAAGTCATATCATGATGTTGTGCTTCCCTGGTTTTGAACACTGCATTGCAGTAAAATGATGTTCATTTCTGAACTTCTCAGACTGTCTTATCTTACTGATGATTATTTCTAATGTGTAAATATTTTATAATACCATATTTAACCCAACAATATCCTTGCAATATCAATATTGAGGTATGTGGTGGGAAAAAAAATCACAATATTTGTTTTTCTTCACATTGCCCTGCCCTAGTTTTCATCAACATGTACCAGTTTAATCACAGATAGCCATCACTGCAACATGAGACCTGGACCTAGGTTAAATGGGCTGACTCTGTGACAGGATAAATAATATTTATGAGAAACCTCCTCTACTCTGCAATCTATATGGTAATTTATATCATTACAAAGCAACTCCTGGAATGCATTACTGATTGATGACTTCCTTCCACCAATCCATCTATCCATCCATCCATCCATCCATTTACCGCTGTTTATCTGGGGCTAGGTCACCATTGCAGCTGGCTAAGCGAGGTAGTCCAGACGTCCCCCTACCCAACAACATCATCCAGCTGGATTGTTGGTGTTCTGGGTCTACCCCAGGGTCTCCTATCAATTGGGTGTTATGATGGATGACACATCTCTACTTAACCATGTTGCACAAAATGAAGCCAAAATATCCCACATACACTGGTGTGTTGGCAAAATCATTTGGAGTCAGAGTCTGCGCAGTAGTGATATTAGTCAGTATCAAGTTCCCACCCATACACCAATCACAAGCAGCACCAGTGATAGCATACCCATTGGCACCCCCCCCCCTTTTTTAAACCATCAAATTATTAGCTTATTAGAAAAATGGGGCAGGGTTTATGATCTATATTGTAGCCAGTCACTGGGTGTCACTTTTGGGGACCTCTCATGTCATCTATCTTTATGTAAAATCTATGGGAAAACCTCTAAAGGGCACCCAGGCAGCACCCTGAGAGGTTGAGGCTTGAACTTTGCCTGATATCACACAGAATTATCAACTCCTAGATTTCATTTCTATCTTCAATCTGACATTGTGTCTACTTTTACTGATTTCCATGAGGAAGAGGGATTCGATATTTTCCATAACCAATCACTAGAGACCAGCGTATCCCCTGAATCTACCAACATTTTAAGTCCACACTGATGCGTAACCATGCCAACATATCTGTTTTGCCAGTGTTTTAAGATTGGAGTGAAGTGAAGTAAAAAGAAACTATGATGTTGGGCAATATTGAGAGGACATGTTGACTCACAACAGCCTAAATAGCAGCGTTTATCTTGTCTATGGCGCTTGCCACTGATGTTATTACTCCTCACTGGTTCCTGCATAACACTTGACAATGCTTGACAACAGCATGACAACAGTTATTAGTCTCCATGTAGCGCTCAATAGTTGTTTTTTTATTTCAACAAAGAAACTGCTGTTTCATGTCACCATGCCAGATGAATCAATCAGCTCCAACTCGATTATGTGGCCGGGTTCAAAGGTCTGGACCCAGGCAAACCTCAACAGTCTGATAGGGCTGACAGAACCACATCATCTGCAAAGAACAGAGAAGCTCCTTTGAGCTCTCCAAACCAGATGCTCTCCTTCATGTGGGTGCGCTTTGAGAGCTCGTCCATGAAGATCACAAAGACAAATGGTGATGAGGGACAACCCTGGCTGAAGCTGACGCCCGCTGACTTCTTGCCCAGAATACAGACAGAGCTCTCACGCTGGTTATATAAGGACTGAATAGCTCCAAGCAATACCCCTGAGCCTAGCCTCGCGTCACCAGGCTCTCCACTTTATGTGAAGAGCCTGGTTTTTATTCACTCTGAATTTTGTCTGGATTCTAGTTCTGGTCTAGAGAGCGGATGCGGAATTCACCAAATTTACCAAAGTAAAAGTGTTCACTAAAGTAAAACTTTAAATTCTGGCGCACCATCGATTTGGGGTGATGAGGGGTCTAAGAAAATTGATTAACTTAATGGCTTGGGGCTTTTCTTGTAAATTATATTCTTCAAATTAAAAGTTTCACCGCATTTTTATTAGCTTGGTGCTTTTATTTTGACAAAAAGGCGCATCCATCGAATTCCGGATCCTGTCTCACTCTCCCTGGTTCCGGTTCCTTACCAAAACGGCCACTAATGGCCCCAGACTACCCTGAGCCCCATATTCCTCCAGCAACCCACAACAGACACCCTCAAAACACAATTTGATGACGTCTAACAATGTAAAAGGTGGATGTATCCTTTAATCTTCACAGTGTTTTTACAAAAGGAAACTCTTGACTCTGAGTGGAACATTTGGATCCTCTGAATAGAAACAGGTGTGGTGGTGAAAGCCAGGGGTCAGCACATTCATATATTGTTAGAGCTGGTGATGCCAAAGAGGTCCCTGTGACTTTATAGGAAACTACTGCGTGTAACTTAGAAACAGGTTTGTTATCAACCTGTTTTCTCATGTGTTCACCTCTCCCTCCTTCTAATTTGCCCTTATCTACTGCTTTCACTTTAGTTTTGACTACAAGTTAATATTAGTTTTGCTACTAATATTATGTTTCCAGCCCACAGCTCTTTTCCTGTGGGAGTCAGAAAGGGAAGATAATCAGGAGGACACCCGGAGAAAAATATCCAACCTGTGAGTATAAATAACTATATATAATAATATTCTGTCCCTCCCCCGCAGGTCCTAAATATGCTCTGGTAAGAGACAGACAGTGATTTCACTTTGATGAGAGTACCCTGTTAGAAATCCAGACATCACAGTTTGGCTTGTTGATATATTTGCTTCTGTCACTTCCCCTGCTGAGAAAACCCTAACAGACAAAAAATGGATGAATGGGATAATTGGGAGCATAGCATGAGACACAAAGTGAAGGGATTCATGCAGTTAAAAGCTCAGATGTAATAAGTGAGCCAATCAAAATAATGCGCCTTTCCTTCATCTTGTTTTGTGTCATTTCCCCGCAGGTCACACTTGAAATTCTCCAACTTCACATGGAGTCTAACAGCGGCACTGCTTCGAAAGTAAAACTCTAAATTGGTGTCAGAGAAAGGATGTTTTTGGTTTTTTTTTTCCACTTTGGCTGCTGATTATTGTGAGAAAATAAAGCTAACCTTTTGTGAGCAACATGTGTTGAGCAGCAACAAGCCTTTGATGTGGATGAAAAGACCTTTCTGACCACAATCTGGTTTGGCAAACAGATAAGACGTTACCATAAAATTTCAAAAGCGTCTTTGTGAATGAGATCTCTCTGACCCTGACACTTTGTGCATGTCAACATTTTTATCAAGTCAAGTCAGGTTTATTTATAGAGTCCATTGTGAAAGTATGCCTTTAAGGACGAAGCATTCCCTTTACAGAAGCTAGTCAACACTTTACAGCCCTGATTGTGCGATATACTTTAGATGGATTTTTATCTTAAAGGAGTGCTTAACACACACAATGACCATTTGAAATCAGTTAGTCATGCTGTGGTACCTTGAATTTGTGAAGAAAACGTTGCTTTTCTCACATGCCTCCACAGAGAACAGTGTTCAATTTAATGATTGATTGACAACAACATAACTAGGGGTGAGCTGTATCATCTCGTTCACCATAATACTGGTATCATTCTTAATATTATATTAAAAAAATGCGTATTGTGATACTCACGATATTTAGACTTGTTGACATATTGATGTCACACTGTTACCCACAGAAACAACAAGTATGGCTGAAAGCCAATCGTTACCGACTCCACTGTGGTTCCAGAAAGAGGAGCAGCTTCAGTAGTGTGGAATAAACTGTGGCGTCCTGAGTGTTTTATGAACAGCCCTGGACTTCTGCGACTCTTTTAGAGAGTTACCGCTGAGAGGGAACTCATTCAGCGGCTCCTCTGGCAGCAGCACAGCATCTCTCCCTCCCTCCCTCTCCCTCAAGTGATTGTGATACAGTAAGCCCTTGGTAATGTAAACCTACTTGACGCTCACGACTCGACAAAAAACTACATGTATGTGAACGTATGATAGTTATGGTAGCATAACAGCATGTTGATTAGAGGAGAAATGGCAGAGCATAAAGGTCCAGGTGGAACAAAAACCACTCGATAATTTAAGATTTTACTAAAAGAGAAGGAAATCACCTGTCAATTTATATATATAGATCCCAGGGTAGATTTTTTTTGTATTTGGGAGCTGATTAAATGTGTAATTTGTGGTAGATTTTATTTTGTTGAACTATTAATATTGTAACAGAATCTGAATCTCACTCTGAGTTACTGTTGTTGTTCACAAACTAAAGAAATGAGAGATCATTTTTGTTTAGTTATAACTGGATATTTGAAGGCAAACTGTAAAACTAGATCACTTATTTTGTTGCAATTCTATTTTCCTAAATTAATAATGATTTTTTTTTTTTTTACTAATATGTCATATCATCAAAAATACCCTAAAATATTGTGATATTATTTTTGGGCCATATCGCCCACGCCTAAACAGAACTATATCAAAACTTCTGTTCACAAACTCTCACACAACTTGTGCAGTAAAATACAAGTCTCATTTATCCAGTCGTACGCTCAGTACTTTCCAAATGCATTTTCACTGAAAAACCTTAGTGTTTAAAACTTAGAGTGAAGCTTATATATGCTCTCTTCAAAGCTAAACCTTTAGTGAAAATGCATGTGTTTGGGAAGTACTGAGCATACCACTGGATAAATGAGACTTAGATTACACTGCACAAGTTGTGTGAAAGTTTGTAAATGAATGTTTTGATTTAAACAAATTCCCAAATCAATCAGTAAATGAATTTGTTCCCCATTTTCTGTGAAGGCGTGCAAGAAAAACAAAGTTTTCTTTGTGTATTCAAGGTAACTTCGCCTGACGAACTGATTTACAAAAGCTCATTTTGTGGGTAAAGTATTCCTTTAAAGGTTAGGATTTTCCTAAAAAACAATAGACTCATACAAAAGTAATCCCTCTCAATCATCACAAACAATGTACAACCACAGTCCGACTGTTGGCCACTCGGCAGCAGCACAAATTGCCCAAATGCACCTTGACTTTAGTCGTCCTTCACTTATTCCTAACCGCATTCCTCTAACTGGTCTAAGTGCTGGAGGTGGCCACTCTCTGGTCACAACCCCACTTACTACTTGACAAATACCATTAAATATTCCACAAGCACCCCATCTGTCTTGATCAAATTAAAAAGGCTCCCTGTTCAAGGCCATCACAAATCAACAATTAATATGCCAAAAGGGAGTATCTCGCACTGATAAATGTCACTGGTGCAATGTACACAGGCTAATGAGTTTTGAACACTGCTGACACAGTCTGGCTGAAATAAAATACAAAGGACAAGAGTGATGACTAGTTCACTATATTCAATTATCCGGCCTGAACAGAGGCTGTCGCTGTGCTCAGTCAACTCAACCTCCGGTGGGGCATCTTGCATTTTTCAGAGAGTAAATTAACTGTCAAGGCTTTGATGGAACAGAACAGAGCGAAAGCTACACAACAGTGTCAATAATCCTCAAGATTTTCTTTTCTTTTTTTATTTTTTTTTTTGCTCACCACCAACTTAACATGTGGTTGATATCAGATAACAAGAAACCAATTTGCTGCATATGTTTGAGATGACACGGTGTCAAGAGCTAGGAATAGTTTCGGTGGGACCTTTTTTGGGAAACAGAACTTTTAAAGTCTCGGGGCGAGCGTTTTATGAGAAAGGGCGTTGGCTGCCTCTTCCAGAATTAGCTCGGCACACACACACAGAGACACACATACACCCCTACACACACATCAATGCTCATTATCAGCTACACCACAACACACAGGAGCCACTTTGTATCGCCAGGGAAAACTCACACATCCGCGCCGCATTTCCTGGCATGACCTCACTCGCAACAGAATACAAACACTGTACGTCAACCATCAGCATTTTTTCCCACTGTGAGAAAGTAGTAACAGAACTTTTTTTAAAAGCCACTAAGCTGTTTTTGTCTTTAATCAGGCCTGTAACATACAGACAGTGATCACTGTCGACAAAAGAAATGACCAACACTATAATGAAAAATACGGTTTCATTAATTTCACCAGTTTTGCTCATTTACCACATTAAGACTATATGTTAGATCTACAAATAGCAGGTGGAACTGTCCCTTATTTCCTTGCCTGCGTGATCAGATTAAGACATTAGGTGGCTCCCTATTTAATCACAGAGAGATTGCCTAAATGTAAGCGTAACACATTCCCTCCTGTCTTGTCTTGACACTAACAATGCTCTCTCTCATACATACTAACATGAGCAATGCCGACTGGATTTATGGGCCTACATTAACATAAGCAGTGGTGACTGAATTTATGGGCCTATATTAACGTGATGCAATGTTGTGAAATCAGATTGTTGGGTACTGGTTCGCATTGATGAATTACCTTTACAGACTGAATTACAACCCTCCTGAGCCTAATTTTCTTTTGGAAACAACTGCAAGATTATAAGAGATTCTGCTCAAGTTAATCATATGCGTCTGAGCCGGCCTGAAAAAAAAAGATCTATCTTTTAGTAGAGGTGTAGTAAAACTCATTGCTGATGGTCAGCATCTCCTCCTGCACATTTTTGAAAATGTAGCAGTGTACGTGAGTGAGTGCGCAGCACTTCAGTTTGACATTTGCACTAAATTACATTACAAGTTTAGCATTGTGGAATTAATGAGTGGGACTCGGTGATTTAATGAACTTGGACTGTGGTGTGCACTTGTGGCTTATAACCAAGCTTTTCTGTAATGGGGCGCCAGCTACGGCCAGGTCTCAGTCCCTATGTAGACTGTTCAATAAGGCCAAACCTCTCACCTTAATGACTGTCGACTTTCTTCCTCAGTCGGATGCACTTTTAATTATCAGCTCCAAGGCTCTCTGTAGCATCTGTACTCGGAGGACAGGGCTCGTCTTTTAACTAAGAACGTCCAACTTTACAGAGTTGGCTCAAAGTCAGGCTCGAAATCTGTTAGCATTGCTGAATTCAGCCACAGAGCAGCAGAACTGCAGTAACCCTTTCACAGTAATGTCATCTTTAGCCTGGCTGCTATGTTAATAAGCTGCACAGCTGCTGAGCTGGTCTGTATTTTATGAGCACTGACAAAGCCAACAAATATGACATATGAAAAGTAATGGCAGCTTTGATCTAAATTTGAGGGGAATTATTCCCATTTTAGGTTTCAGTACGCACATTTTTTAATACCGAAGATCCTCTGCCATATTTGGTATTCTGTCTTAGAGCTGTATGACCTTGAGGAGTCAGTTGGGAGAGCAGCTTTAATGCTAAATTGGCTCGAAAAATCATAAATCATATCAGCGTCAGCCTCTCAAACACGCTGAAACTACACCACAGATTCTCTTACTGCATAGGCACATGTCCCATTATACTTTACTCAACAATGAGACAATAAGACATGTGACAGATCTTATCAGAATCTGATGAGTCAGTCATGAGCAAAGGACTTCCTTAGAGCAAGCAGAACAGAGGCCCTAATCAGGGTGCACAAACAGGGTGTCGTTTTTTAACCCACCGCAGACTGTGTACGTTCTGCCTATTTCTGTGCTTCACCCAAACAGACAGCAGCAATGGCTTTCTACCAAGCAGCTGTTCCTCTCTCCCCACTCAAACTCTCACTGGGGCATCATTATTGCAGAGCACATTTTCTTCCATCAGCTTTTGAATTAAGCACCAATGCTTCTCCAATGAGTCTAATTCCAAGTGTCATGCTACTAAATGCTCCAAAATAAATACTTTTGTAACAATTATAAATTGTTCATCTTTAGAATATCGTATAAAGACACATTATGTGATTCTTCTTTTTCAAACATTAATTATTCAGTGTATTCATGAAAGCTCCTCAGCACAGTCATTATGTCATTGTAGACATCACAGAAATGGAAAGAAATGTGTATAGTGATGACAATTCCTGCACCAATAGTGCACCAGCTGCTAACAGTGACTCATGGTTGCACCTGTTGGTAGTGGTTGATTATCATAAAAACATAATATGCATAGTTTTCCTGAAAAACAACGTATAGACAGGCAGAAGTGATCCATCTAAATCATCACTTATGACCTACAAAATGTGTTGTGGTGTATTTTTCTGCACTTATTTTCTTACTTTCAGTGTTCGGGACATTTATGGGCGTTATGTACCTCGACAGTGCTCAGGTGAGGTTGGGTTTTATAAAAAGGTCGAGGCCAGGTGCCAGACCGTAAATTTAGAAATGGCAAATATAGAAAAGCAAAACGCCAAACGAGTGCTGGAAATGTGCTTACAAACAGTAACTGACAATGCATATGTTATGTTATAAGCAGTGGTGGAAAGTAACTAATTACTTTTACTCAAGTGATCTACTCAAGTACAATTGTGAGGTACTTGCACTTAACTTGAGTATTTAAGTTTGGTTTTTACACTTAATTTCAGAGGGACATAAAGTACTTCTTACTCCACTGTTTGGTCATTTTAATTATTTTTGCAGATTCTGATTAGTACACAAAACATAATCAACAAATAAATGATGATGTATTATTATGGATAAAGATAAAATTGTATTGATCCTTGGGGGTATTCACAAGCTACAAGGCAATTAATAAAGTAATTAAAATTTGCTCCACCTTCACCAGATGCAACATTCAAGTGATGAACATATTAAAGGGGAACACCACCTAAATTAAGAACTCCAATATGCTATTTCCATGACCTGGGAAAGTGTAATTAGTATTCGTGAACATGAGCTACTTTCTCTCAACGCCAGTAACTAGAGGAGTAAGTCTCAAACATGTAATGTCATCAGGTGCTCCGCAGACAATGAATGGGAGCCTGATTTTGTGAACACACAGAATGTTTTTTTTAATTTTTATACCCAAATGAGCTTTACTCTATTGTAGTGTTCTCAGTTCCGAAACAGAAAATGAGCCTATATACTCAGAGCATCTCCCTGGGTGCTCTCACTGCCATCATCACTCCGAGGTCATTGAAATCCAGGGTTTGGGCAGCAACTTGCAGCATCGGACACTGATGAAAAAAGCCATCCTTTTACATCGACATGATATGCGGCCAGTTGCTGGCTTGGCGGCATTAAACTGTAACGGCGTCGGGGGGAAACACAGTGGGACAAGAATGAACGTTAAGGTAGTGAGAGCCCAAGTAGGGTGGGCGGGACGGGTGGTTGATGGGTCCAACAAACACCAACTTTCACCCGAAGAGCAGTGCTCGCATGCAGATTGTAAAGCCGAACCCCACTCTATTTTCCTAACAATGCGCTTTTGATGCCGAAATCTAACCACTTGTGTTAGTTGTTGAAGCAAAAGAACATTAATTCGCTGTGTTGTACTGACGTAGTGCTTTTATTTGACTGTATGGAAATGGTAAATGACGACAATTCAAGTAACAAGCAGAACTAGATGCTGCGTCCCAGAACATCAACAATCGACGCACCCAGGGTACCTTTCACGCTGACGTGGAAAGTCCATGACCATACGTCGAAATGTGACGAGGTCGGAGTGAGAATATGTTGATAACATCTTTCCCAATTCATTGTCATTGGAGCAGCTCAAGACTTCCCTATGACATGATAAATTTGAGCTTACCACCCTAGATTTTGGATTTGGGAGCGAGTTCTTCATGTTAACGTATATGTTTGGACTGTCTTGGACCTTAAGAATAACATGTATGAATTTTGAAAATGGATGTAGTTGCCCTTTAATGCACCAACAGTTTTCAATAATTGGTTGAGTACTTTTACTTATCAGACTCTCTGTATTTTGATGCTAATAATTTTGTACTTTTACTTAAGTAAAATTTTGAATGCAGGACATTTACTTTTTTTCTACATTGTGGCCTGACCTATGTAAAAGATCTGAGTACTTCCTCCACTTCTGGATGTAAGACATTACTAGCCAGACACGTGATTTGGTGATTTTAAAAAGTTCAACAACCCATCTCTGGAGCCTACCTCTGTGGTTTGATCTGTAAGGCATGTAAGAAAAAACATTATGTTTTTAACCCCAATTATAGCTCCAAGATCAGCATTTCTCTCATTCTGATCTTAAATCCAGTCCAATCCCACTTGTAGAAACAACACAACCCCCCCAAAGCGAGTGCACTCCCTAAAAATAGCATTTTATGTCTCTGTTGCATATTGGAAAAACAAATCCCAGACAATTAATCTTCCCTCTCACTTACCAAACTAAACTTTCATAATTGGGTCAGTGTCATTCTGGAAATAGAGAGAAACTGAACCAGCGTGGTGAAACTGGCAGCGCAACAAGTGCTGAGCAGATAATCTTGCTGGATCAGCCAATGTTTTATTTAGCAGGTAACCCAGCTGGATCGGCATCTTCGAGCCACTGGCTGTTCTTCCTCTACCGCTGTGTTGGATAATCATTAAGACGGAGCTCAGCTAGTCAGATACCACTCACAGCTGAGCTTGTTAGCTGCTGGGCTGCAGAACTAGCATGTTTTTATGTAATAGAATCTGTCTCAAAAGAAAGGCCACCGGCTCATCTTCCAGCTGCTGGATTATCTTTTGAAATAAATACATGTTCTCGATGTACTCCAACCTATTGTAGCTTAAGTTCTACTTCTTCTAATAAAGGTCAAGTTGATGGGATGCTTGTCTTTTTTTTTTTAGTATCTTTACCTCACCATCAGGTTTCACAGAACTGTAGTTACCACGTCACCATACTGACCAAAAAACATTCAGGATCAACCGTTTTATTTTACAATATAATATTAATTTTGTGTAAATGTAGTGTGAAATGAGTCATTGTTTATTTCCTCAGAAAGGGAGCAAACAGCTCTAGTGAACAGTATCTCATCCCAGATGAAAGCATAGCCTGAATGTAACATGCTAACACTGGCTCAGTTCTATTACATTATTAATAAGCTTCTTATTTGTAAAGAACATCTAATAGCCTTCCTGTTTTTGATGTGCAAACCAGACTTTGTGCAGCAAAATAAATCACCAGTTTCTCATCTTCTGAAAAACTCCAATGTGTGAGTGTGCTATGTAAAAAATAGCACAGGACAAGATATGAAAATAAATGAAAGGAGGGAGAGAACACACAGATTAGTGAGCCATCATCACACTGGGCATGGGAGTCATATTTGGGCCAAGATGGCTTCTGGGATGGGCAGATGTCTGACATTAGTGAGAAAGATGAAGAGTAAGTTGTAAGAGGATGGAAATGTGCTTAAAGGGAACAGTAGAGAAGAAGCGGAAGGGAACAGACAGTCAAAGAAACCTATTTAAACAGCATATACGAGGTGACATCAAACACACCGGCGGGAGGAGAAGGTTGCTGAGTGGGAGTCATCACGTTCCTTCTGCAGTGCTTCCTGCAGCTCCTCTTTTGCTCTGTTCTAGCTCTACTGTCTTCCTCTGCGCCATCTAAATATTTTATATGTAGCCTGATGCTGTGTTAGAGATGTGTCCCACTCTTTGATCAGGCTGACTGTCATTGATTTGTTGCCGGAGCAGAGTACGGCATTGACTGTTTCATCACATAGGAAGAGGCGATGAAGACGGGCTCACTGAACAAAGACAAATCAATAAATAATGCATTGTCAGCTTATCTTCAGCTGTGTTCTATCAATCATTAAAAGGCCCGATACAATGCAGTCCCACCATCACATACGGTTGCCACCTGCTCAATGAATATTGCTCCAATTTGTGTGCACGTGTGTGTACTCAAGTCTCAAACCAACTAAGTTATGTTACTGTAAATAGCTTCTTGTATGCTTCTTGTAAGATATGCACTGTATATCTACTGTAAAGCAATATTGCTTTTACAATTTTTTCAACATCCTACAAAGTGCACTTTGGAAATGCTAAAAATCAAATAGTAAGAGCAGCAGTAATTACAGAAGGACAGTCTTCTGAGTCAGGGAAGATGAGCTGTATACTACAAAATCATATCAGCTCTTGTTGCATTACTGAGCCAAAACCCACTGTCGCTCTGGCTTTGATGTTCAAACTGCAGTCCTGCACAGCCAGGAAAAAAGTGTTCTAAAAACGGGACCTAAAATCTGGGAGCGAGAGGAAACGTCGCTGCTACCATAATCCTATGGGTAATCGTTTACATTTGATCACCACGCATGAATATGAATGCTGTTCTGCGTATCCTTGAAAAATCCCCCCAATTTACGGTCACTCACCGGGGTAGGGGGACTGATGTGAACATTTTCTGCACTTCTTTCCGGAACATGACAGCTATTCAAACGGCTCACTCCAACCTCCAGCAAAACGGCTGGTGTGAAACACAGTCACAAGTGGCACACATTTAAATGTACTCAGCGTGGTGTCACGAAAACAACACGAGGGAGACAAGAAAAGAGAGAGATGAAAAAGAGAGGGCGCTACAGTGCCGAACAATGCCAAGTAGAAGATTACAGATGGCTGGCTTTGTGGAGGGGTGCTTGAGCATGTTTTCAGGCTCATTTCAGTGTAATTTTCTCCCTTTATCCATGGGCACGCAGCCTTGTGAAGGGTCACAATGAGGCATGGAGCCTTGTGGTGGATAGAGAGAGAAAGGCCAAGCAGTGCGGACATGTAGGCAGAATGAAAACGTGACGGGGTTCTGGAAGGGCTACTGTTAATCCCTGGCACAAGGAAAGGGAGACACAGCGTGGTTGCCGAAGCGCGCACGCATGCACAGATGATGCACTTTACAATGCTTTGGATAATTTAATCTAAATTGTGATCGCAACCTGAACTTCTGCGTTAGACTGAAAAGCATTGTGCTTTTAAATTAGCTGTAATGAGTCATAGTTTAAGGATTTACTACATAAACTCAGAACAGGCTTAAATTTCAATTCTGCCATGGCTCTGATAAAGAGAGGTCTGGAGTGCCAAGAGCATACCAAAATTAAATTTGAAAAAAAAAAGGAAAAAGGAAAAGGAAAAGGAAAAAAGTGAGGATTTCAGTATTCAGTAAATGGACTGAGAAATGGGAGAGTGGTGGTGTAATGTTGCCTTCAACATGGGCATAAATTGTAGGGACAAGCTATTTTTAACTAGTGTCCCATTTCTTTAAATTTGTTAACAGAAATTTAGTTGAAATTGGCCCAATAGAGTTGGAATCCCAGCAGGGTACTATTAAGATACATAAAATTTTAAAGATGAAGTTCTCCATTGAAAGAGATTTCAAGTTTCCACAGCAATTTTGGCTTCAGACTAGATTTCAGAACATGAACACCTCTCTCAAGAGGCCATAAGTAGAGCTTAAAGTGCCCAAGAGGTAAAATCCAGAGATGTTCCGTTAACAATAGATGGAGACAGACTTTTTTAGGGGAATGCGATAAAACCAAGGCTGTTTCCCCAGGATAAAACAGATTTATGCCTTTACATCAAGGTGTATAAAAGTCCAACCAAAGACGCCTTCAGCATAGGTACTAACTTATAGTTCAGTGAAGGATCTCACCCACTGATTGTCAAAGTGCCAAAGTAACACCAGATGACATAAATGATTGATTAAACACCCCTAAGAAATTGCTGTTACACAAATTGAATTCATTTTCGAATACAGAAAAATGATGTGAAGGCCTTGCGTAGCTACTGAAACACAGTGCAGTGTAATATGGTTGGGCCAGTGGACGATGCCATGGCTGTCAGTCATCAGCCACAGAGCCCAACATTGTGATTCAGGGTGTTTCCACACTTGGTTCAGCTCTCTAAGCAGACTCTCTAAGCTGTGACTCAGCATTTTTCGGACATAAAACTGAAGTGAAGAACTTTAGGAGGTGGTCTGAGTTCGGTTCACTTGTTAGAGCTTAGATTCTCTGTCTGGGCCTTAATTTCCCGCCACTATCCTCAGGCTTGGATGGGTCGGGCTCCTCATAATAGACCTAGGCTATGAAACCAACTACTTATCACACCAAGGGGGGGCGGCCCCCCCTTGACTGCACCACTGGCCGCGCACATGTAAGTTTCGATGGTGACAACGTGTGTGTCGGCTTCAGCGAGTGTACCAAGTGCAGCACGATGCTGATATACGACAGCAAAAGGACGGGGACCTCGACACTTAAGAGGCATATGACGAAGGCTTGCCACAGAAAGAAAGACAAGAGTCAGCTTCAATGTCCACGTTCGTATCCTTAAAAAAATGTTGGGTTTAAACCAGGCTTGGGTTCATAATTACAGTTAAAGGAACGGGACGGGCCGGGCTCGGACAGAACATGCACGGGCTGGGTGGGGTCGGGCTGGATTTTCTGGGCCCGATCTAAGCTCTACTTCAAGTCCACAGTGCGGTTCACTCAACCTGTGCACTGTGAACAGAAAGCGTTCCACATTCGCTTTGCTCTTTGCTGGTGTATTTTGCCCTCTAGGTCACATGGTATTGCACTGGGACGCTTGAAACAACAGGCAAAACCACGTCGGCTTGTAACTTGCAAGGACGCAGGATGAGGAGTAATTTGGTCCACGAAGATACTGCAGGTCTTCAGATGTGGAACGTAAAATACATCAAATGGCAACAGTCTACAGCACAGAAACGCTAAGGTTTTCCTCTGATTTTAAGTTCATCTGAAAGCGAGGGGCTTTATAACTGCACTGCAGTGCTATGTCATAGTAAACTATATCAATTATATATAGGCTATAGTGTGAAGAGAAAGAGACCTGAGTCCTCTTTCAAAAGAACTGACAATGTGAACGCAAAGTGAACTGAGTCTCTTTTCTGTTGGTCCACTTTTGGGTGCACTTTAAGAGGAATTCAATTCATTTAAAAAGGACTAAATGTGAAAACACGTGTTATGCGCGTGACCCATCATGAAAGATTTACAAAGTAGTTGTTAGCAATTAGCAGCTAACTCAAAGAAGAACAGCGGCCAAAAATGTCCAAAAATTGGGAAAAGAATGAGGTCCGGGAGCTCCTTACCCTCCGAGCAGAGGAAGAGATCAGTTGCCACATAACAGGGACAGTAAATGATTGTTATTAAAAGGTTATTAAGAGGCCATTGTTGTTGTTAAGAAAGCGGTGCCAACGCATATGTTATATGTCACACTAGAGGCTAACATTGATGTTTGTAGTCCGCGTGATATTGACCATTCACGTTTGTTGTTGTTGCCAGGTTAAACGGTCCGTGCGGTGAACTAACAGGGCGGAACATAATTGGCGTCACTGCAAACTCTGAATCCATCGCAATGGTTCAGCATATTTACTTATATATAAACGGAAGTCGGGAACGGAAATTCACCTCCTCCGCCCAAATCAAACTGGAAAGCCAAAAAATCGGGAGTCTGCCCCCAGAGGCTGTATCGCCGTCTGCCGGAAGTCAGACGCCGAATACAGCCGATGGGTTGGAGAATGGAGACTTTGTAACGGCCCTATAGTAGCCTGAGTGTCAGACTGAAGCTCCCAGAACCTTCAGTCTGACATGGCTTCCACTGAAGGCGATTTACAAGGGGGAGGGAATTAGATTTTTCCCTAACCAATCAGTAGAGATCAACGACTCATCCAGAATCTGACGTCATTAGTATCCATGCCTCGGGGTGCCGAAAAGAAGCGAGCATTGCCCGTTTAAAAATGTCTCCATTGTCGTGCCCGCCCAGCTGCATCGCCGTTAAATCCAGTTTAGCAGCTTCCTTAATTTGGTCCTCCATTAACGCGAGTAGTGGCAAAATACCTCGATAGCGTCATTAATGTGGTCTGTAGGATCTGTAGCGGTCGCCATTGTTGCTATCCTCACCATGTTGACTTTGGTAATACACTTTGTAATGACTTGAGTCAAGATTGTAATCTTGCTTTGGCTTCCTTTATTCCAAAGATCTTAAAGGCCCAGTGTGTAAAATGGGTTGAAAACAGTGACATCAGTGGTCAAATTCTAGATTGCAGGGCTCACTCGCTCACCCCTCCTGTCGGGTAAATGACGGTGGCCTCATAGGGACAAAAAGCCTTGCGCACGACTTTTTCAGGAGTAGGTCTATCTAGCGACAAGGTGAATGTTTATTTAGAAATCTAAACCATGTTACAATATTGTAATGAATCCCTCCCGAGACCAGAGGAGCGTTCGGGAAAAAGGCCCATTTATTTGAACACTCCAGAAACTCCAGTAACACTCCACTCCATCCCAAACTCTGACTCTTCTGGCGTAACAGACACACTTCATAACTTTACACACATACTCGTTTGCCATTCTAAGTGGGGACCCCCCTCCCCTCTCTGCTCCGCCACTCTCCAGCCCGCACACTGACTGACAGCGTAGCCAGTAACAGAGCTCAGCTGTTTATTTAGCCTAGCAATATCTCCGGACTATAGTAGCTGCAATGGACGACTTTGAACGTGATTTTGAAGAGTTTCTTGTAGCGGACACAGACCCAGAGCCATACCTGTTTGAGCCGGAGCATACAGATGAGGAACTCCATGTGTTTGATGCTGAGCAGGTGAGAAGAGAGGCTGAATGCACAGAATGGGATTCGGTGCTCCTGCTACCATCCTTTCCGGAGATATATCACCAGGAGGAAAAGTGCCGCAGAGAGTGCATCACAAGGAGTGAAGTTGCGTCTTCTTTTCCTCGCAGATGACAGTTCGGGTTCATTCTCTCCTGTTGCGTGGTAAGTGTGGTCCATTCGCAAACTTTATAACTAAAAAAACTTTTCACTACTCTCTATCGACGAACTACTAACACTCTCTGCTGTTTCCTCCTCCTCCTTCCTTCCTTCCGCTGTCTTCGTTGGTTCATTTATACACGCAAAACGCGTTCTCTGGCTGGCTGGATTGTCCACTCGGTCTGCCGTACATACATGGCGGCGCAAGATGGCGACCTCTCTAAAGCAAGGCCCTTGATATATATATATATATATATATATATATATATATATATAACAGCATAATTATAAGGCTACGAAAACCAAACGAATTTTATTTTATAGCGATCATACACTTGTATAAACATATTAATGGGTAGAATATTCAGATTCAGATTCAGATTGACAATAAACCATGCCAAATATTACACACTGGCCCTTTAAAAGAATGGAAAACATGCCTTTGTATGCGTTTAAAAACATAAAGACTGAAGCTGTTGCAAAATCTGTCATCTTTGTTCACATGAACCTGTGGGATAGTCTAACACAGTCTTGGAGAGGAGTTCTGGGAACAGACATGACAGTGCATATTTGACACTTAGTAAAATACATACTCCTGTTGCTCCTGTATCGAGAGGTTAGTGTTCTTAGCACTGCTTCAACACTTGAAGACGCGTTGGTTTCAACAGAGGCATCAAAGTGGCCCGGGAGTATATAAGAGTATCTACTGAGTGGGAAGAGATTGACTACAGTTTCTGCTGAAGTGTCAGCACCGAGGTGCAAAAGAAATCTCCCCTTTGGGAAATGCAGCATTCAGAGACTGATGCTTAAATGACCCGCGATGACTTCACACATATGCTGCTTGTTCATAATGTGGGATTTAACACTATGATATGACTGACACCAGGAACATGAGACTCACAAGTCACAACAGTACCTGGTTCCCATGAGTCAAACCAAGGACAAAAAGCCCCGAGCGAATCTGTCACAATGCAAGCCATTACCCACCCAGTCGCATATTTGATGTATAAGCTTCTAAAGAGCCGAGCATGAAAAGTACTCCTTGTGCAGAACAACGTTTTACAGAGAACAGTGGCATAATATCTGGTGGGTATTCCCCTTGAGTCAGGGGATGCCACATATGCACATGACAGACATACACACACACACACACACACACACACAGAGAGGAATGGACAAAAAAGACCCTGACACACAAGGCCCATTCAACTGCATGCATGAGTTTCTCCACACTTTAAGTTTAATGTCCTCTCACTCACACACATGAACACACATTTTTTTCCCTCTGCCCTCCACTCTCTTGTGACAAAATATGCCCTTTGTTCATGTTCTTTGAGGGAGCATCGGGGAGCTGGGCTGCTGGGGCTCTGGGAACGGACATGAATAAATGGACTGTCCTTCATTGCAGCATGAGGAGAGCAGCCAAACACCCCAAGCAGGAGATCTTACATCCATTATCAAAGGGCCTTTTGAAAGAGGCTTCAGCTACAACTACGCCATGTTTGAAGTGGTAGTCACTCACACGCATGTCCAAGCCCACATGTATTTCCACAAGCATGTGGTCAATGCATGTACGGGAAATGCACAGTCCTTTACTATACATACACAGACAGACACGTCCTCTATATATATCAGATCCAGCAAAATAAAGTCTCTTCTGTCCATCCGAATTACAGCAAACCAAGTAGACACTACCAAAGACGTATACTATGGAGAGTTATTGAAAAGGGGTCTTTCAGAACAGGAAATTAATATTTGATCCAAACGCTGCCGCTTTTTCGAGAGTGCTGTCTTGTGTGCCTAGGACTGAATATATTGCTACAACCATCTGCCCACTTTGAGTTAAATGCTTAAAGTGAAAGACTAAATTGTGTATAGGCTACAAAATGGATGAAAGAATATGAGAACATGTTCTAGCTCATTTCCCCAGAAGGCCTGTTTTTTTTCCGCCGTCGTGGCTCAGAGTGGGCTGTTAATCTTAACATGCCAATGTGGCTGACTAGCATGTTGGAAAAGTTACTCCCCATTATGTGTCTGTGCTTCACAGAGCCTGGCCAGGCGTCCACATCACGCAAAGGGATGGTTAAGCTCCTCTGCAGGTGCAATGCTTTTGGTTTACTTCAGGGTTACATTCATTTTAATAAGGTTGTCTATGAAATGGTGCCTGTAGGGTGCCATAAACAGGGCTGGGTGATATGGAGGAAATCAAATATCACAATATCTTTAAATAAATACCTCAATATTGATATTGCAACTATATTGTAGTATTGACTATCTGTCTATAGTGCTTAGAACAGTCTGGCATATTTAGAAAATTCCATCACTTTACTGTAATGCAGCCTTTAAAACCAGGAAAAGACTGAAACTGACATTGCTAATGTCAAGCAGTCAGGGTTTCTGTTCTTTGTCACTCAGTGTTCGGTGTACCTCTTTACCACCGGGGAAGCTTCGCTCCCAAGATGTAGTTGCAAAGTGAGTGCTCCTCACTTTCACGTCACTCTCCAGTACAGGCAGCTGCAGACCCAGACCACAGACTGTCTATAAAGATAGACGATGTGTCTCCACTTCCCCCCCACTGTACAAAAATGAAGTCAAATTATCTTGGATACGGATGCTGCCATCTTGTGCTGGGATGTCATTTGGAGCCAGAGTCTGTGCAGTATAGCCAGGTATGTCCATCCTAATGACTGGAGCTCAACATTCTGTTTTGCTCTCTGTATCAGTCTGGCCCCATGCTGCCCCACACACTTTCAGTGGGCGGGAGTAGTCACCTTGGTGGACAAACTCTTTCAGCCAATCAGCGAAACAAAACACCATAGAATGTTGAGCTTACGTCATCAGGATGGTCTTAACGGGTTTTGCGCAGTAGCAATCTCTGCCGGTATTGAGTTCCCACCTATAAACTTGTCCAAACAATCGCAAGCAACACCACTGATATACTGATTGGCACAAATTACCTTAATCCCCTCTTTTTTCAAATCTAATTACCAGTTATAACCAAGATTTTCAGCAAAATAAACACTTGAACACATCAATGTGATAAGAACTACGTAAAATGACAAAAATCTTTTGGAAAAATGTATTTGACATGTACTGTGATGTTTTAGTTTGGCCCATGTCCCATCCACTAACATGGAGGGGGTGGGGTTTATGACCTATACTGCAGCCAGCCAACAGGGGGCAATTGAGATGTTTTGGCTCCACTTTTGGGGAGTCATACATCTTTATATGTAGTCTATGACCCAGACCCAGAGGGAGTCTGAGTGAAAGTCAGAGGCAGTAGCCCCGAGGAAGAGAGGCTTTGCCAAGTCAGGCTCCAAGACGACACTATCTTCTGCCTTTTGCTTAGAAATGATGAAATAAAGCTTCAAGTAACTTAAAATGATACAGTCTCTGGCTTTCTTTGATATCTAATGTCTGCAAAGTAGTTAACATGCCATTAGCTCAGAGGGCTAACTTGGCATGTTTATGGTTTTTCAAGAATGTTGCTGTCACCCTGTGCGTCCGGCTGAACCACGTTTAAACTCTCAAAGTCTATATGGAAAAAAAGGGATATATTAGTCAAATATCCATTTGGAACAGCCAAATTGGATTCAACTGACATAATTAATTAATTAATAATTAATACAGCCCTAAATATTAAGGTATCCCAAATCTAAGTCAATATCTAATCTCATATCATGATATCAATACATTTCCCAGTTACATTACTGAAATCAAGAGTAAGAAAGTCCCACCGGCGCTAACTAGGCTACTGTTTGCAAGCTGAACACATCTTTTGAATCAAAATGTATAACTTAAATTAGAAGCTGACAACAGTACATGGACGAATAATAAAATACACTTTGCAAACACATCAACTAAATCACCTCAAATCAATCATTTACTATTTGGATCAAAACTATTTGACAATAAAAAATCAAAGCCCCTCTGACTATGAATATATAAACTGTACTTGGTGGGTTACCTGAGAAGGAGTTTAATTGAAATACCTACCTTCTAGAATGGTCTGATTACTATTTGGGTCCATGAATAGCTCCATCTGAGAGACAGAATGATTGGATCACAGGGTCTAATCTCGTTTCTCTAGTGTCTGGATTTGGGAGAGATTTGTTCGTGATCACAACTATTGATCGGACTGTCCTAGACCATCAGAAGCAGCGCATGAATACTAAAAGCTGAGTCAGGTAGCGCAGCACCTGATGCAGTAAACATTTCAAATCTATGAAATCTCAAAGTGTGAAGGACTTGTAGGGCACACTGCAACCTACATTTATTGGCCCAGTTTCTGGAAAAAAAAAAAAGTGAATGTAATGAAAGCTATTGTTGCTGTTGAGCATTCTCTGCTTTTTAAATTCATCTTTAAGTTTCCATTGACCACATCTAATCTATGGCTTTTCTATTAGGGGAACTGAATTCAGTGTATGCATTAAAAATCAAACCTAGTGAAGCCTTACATTCAGTGCTATTTCCACTCCTTGTTAGAAGGGGAGAAGTTGCCGTGTCATAGTTTCCCTCCAAGGCCTTTCCCCAACACTCTCATCTTAAAAATATCGCTGGGCTGGCAACTTTAACTCTAAGACACCTTGAAGAGTGCATCTGCCTCAAGTACACTTCTAATAGCCATCTGTATGAGACTTTATAAATCACTTAACCAACAAGCCTCTGTTGCTAATCTGAATAAAAAGTTCCTTGTTGTGAGTCATCATTGACTGAAATAAAATCCATTACTGATTTTTCTTCTTTCTGCGGAGAGCGGATAAGCCGCTCCTCTGTTGTTGCTTCGGTTCTAGTGGCCTTGTTGTGGGCTTAACGAGCATCATCGGCCGACACACACATGCCGACACAAACACACACACACACACACACTGCCAGACAACTCTCTTGACTATGAAGTGCTCTAATTAGTGTGGATAAACATTGGAGTTGATAACAGTGTGCTTGTTTAAAGCTAATAGAGCTTCCTCTGTGATTGATCTGTTAGCTCTGTTTCAGAAAAGGTCACCGAAAGGGAAAACCTGACAAGTCTGGCAAGTGCAGGATGGATGACAAGTTTGTTATACAGTCAGTTACAGACTATTCCACTCAAATGTCTGCTGCTGTCAGCTCTCAACAATAGCACGTCATACTACACAAGTAAAAACCAGTGTATAATCCTACTTGGCACATGGTTAGTGCTTGTTCACTATGTTGCATTGTGGAGTACAACCCTGGTTTATTAAAAGCGAGATATTTACATCGCAATCCATTCAAGAGTCAAAAAGCAAAAATGTCAACCTTCTGGTGATGCTAATGAAAAGTTTGAGGGATCACCAAAGTCAGCAGGACTCTGCCAGCTGTTAAATTCAGCAATATTTTCCAAGTCTCATGAAAGGAATCCACTGACCAGAGTGAACAGATGTGGCCCAGCCGTTTCCTGTTGGTTTGGCAGTGTGTAGTGAGGCTTGAGATGTTCAATTAAGAGTTCAAACACAACATTTTCAACCATGGAAAAGGGTTGGTCATCCATAATAAGTTCCCCATTTTTTTTCCTGTTATCAGATTTGTTTTACTGCCGTCTGGAGGAAATTTCTCATGCTTCTTCTTCAATGGTTTCAACAGTGTTGCTTCTGCATAAACATCACACTTGTTTATCATACTCGTTTACATCAGTGGTTCTCAAACTTTTTTGTGCCAGGGACCCTTATATTGATACACATTAGGTCACAGACCCCCATTTGATAAGATTTTGCTTCAGGAACCTCCATTTGTTTTGTTTTTTAGATTTGATTAAGACCAGAATTCTATAATTGTTGATTACAGTTGAGGAGATATCCGTGGCGGAAGTAAAACCTTTAATGAGAATAGTCATTCTTATGACTCTTACTCACATTGGGCTCATCTCTATAGTGAATTTAATAGTGAAAACAAACTGTTCCCCATGTTTCTGGGGACCCAATGGAACTTCCCCTACCCCAGGAGGTCCCTGGACCTCTCGTTGAGAACCACGATATTTAAGCAGGTTTTATAAAGTTGTAGTGGTGTTGAAGATTCCAAAACTCCCAAAAAGTTGTTCTGCTTTATTACTTATTTAATAGAAAATAAAGTAGCACAATTAACATGATGTTGGCTGGCAGCAGTAGGTCACATGTTACAAGTTTACATGACATAAAATGTACACCGCTCAAAAAAATTAAGGGAACACTTCTTGATGAATAAATTCTTCAAGCTGAAAATTTTGTTGTTGTTGAGAACAAAATGACGTAACAGCGGTCAGTGGAAACCAAAATCATCAACTGAGGGCTGGATTTAAACTTACACCGAAAATCAAAGTAAAAAATTAAAATCACAGGCCGATCCAACAACAACAACAACTCATAATGTGAGTCAGCAGTGTGTATGGCCCCCACTTGCCTGTATGCACTTCTGACAACGTTAGGGCATGCTGCTGAGGAGTCAGTGGATGGTGTCCTGGGGATCTCCTCCTAGACCTGGATCAAGTCATCAGAGACCTCCTGGACAGTCTGGGGCAGTACTTGGTGGCATCAGATGCACTGATACATAACATCCCATAGGCACTCAACTGGATTTAGGTCAAGGGAATGAGAGGGCCAGTCAAGGGCAACAATGCCTTCCTCATCTAGGAACTGTCTACACACTCTGCCACATGAGGCCAGGCATTGTCCTGCACTGGGAGGAACTCAGGGCCCACTGCACCAGAGTAAAGTCTGACAATCTGAGGATTTCATCTTGGTACCTAACAGCAGTCAGGGTACTGTTGGCTATGACATGGAAGTCTGTGCAACCCTTTAGGGATATGCCTCGCTAGACCATCACTGACCCACCAGTCATGCGGAATAATGTTCCGGACACTAGCAGATCACAAAACTACAGAAGAATCAGTCAGCAAGGACAAGGAGAGAGCAGCTGTCTGTGGCCACCATTCCTTTTGGGAGGTTGTCTTGCTTTTGCCTTTAAATTGCACCTGTTGTCACTTTCATTTGCACCAAAGCAGGTGGAACTGATTCACTTGTGCTTCCTAAATGGACAGATTGATATCCCTGAAGTTTAACTGACTTGGTGTTATACTGTGACGATTAAGTATTCCCTTATTTTTTTGAGCAGTGTATATTTGTCAATGGTTTGGGCTAGACCAATGTAGATACTGAGGATCAGACTGGCACATCCCTAGTTATTGGTATTGTAATGACCTCTTAAGACACACAACAAAAAAGATCCTGCTAAAATAAAGTTACTTACACACCACATAGACTTCACTAAACCATGGGTCCTGCTGTGCGAATGCACTCCCTGCACACTTCGCAAGAGGAGAATAGCAATTGGATCTTTAGCAAAAGGATACTATGCTTTTCCCCTGGTCATGGCCTTGATCGATGCTTCCTTTAAAGTGCGCCTGCTTCGGTTTTTGCTGTCTACTCTAACTCTAATTGCTCTACCAGGATATAAAAGTTCTACAAAATACAGCAGAAACACACTGCAGGTGGGTTTTGGGAGGTTCAATTTCCATGCAATCAAATCATGTATACTATCTTACCATGAGTCAGTTTAGTTTAGTTTATCTGAAAAATATTCCATGATAATTAAAGATGCACCTTTTATCATATCATCATATTGCACACATATGTAGCACGATTGTTCATCTGCTAGATTTTTCAGTACATTTAACAATCTGGTCAGGCACTTTTTTTTTGACACATTGAAGCTCAGAATGCTTACAGCTGCATCACGGCAGGGCCTGCTAGATTGCATTGATTATTACTGAGGGGAACCATATGGGAGAGAGGAGAGAAGGGGAGAAAAGAGAAAATAGAGGAGGAGAGCTGGGCAATGGATGAGGACAGCACTGGGGAATGTAAGTGAGATTTATATGTAAAAGAGGGGGGAGAAAACACTGGAGAGAAGGAAGGGAGATACATGGACAGAGAATAAGATGAGATGTGGAGAGGAGAGGAGAGGAGAGGAGAGGAGAGGAGAGGAGAGGAGAGGAGCATCCTCTCTGTGGACAGGAAGGCTAATCCCAAACATAGAGCAGATTAAGTGCATGACACAAAATGCATGTTTATGAGGCACAGCCCTCAGTTTAGGAACAATCTGCTTAAAGGGATCCGGAGCAGGCACAAACACAAACACACACAGATTTAATGATATATCTTGGGTAATGTCATAATCAGGTGAAACATCCATTTGAAAAATTTCCAAAGCTCCTGTGGGTACTGCTGAAGTCAGACATTTAATAAAAGTGCAGCGGCTTCCAGAGTGAATCACAATTAAAGGATTACATGATGAGTTTTTACTAAACCAGCAACACTGTGATGTGGTTATGTTCAGTACATCAGAGAGCAAATCAAATAAAGGGCTAGATTGGAAACAAACACATAGATAAATACACCTGACCGCAAAAACTCTCTCTCTCTCTCTCTCTCTCTCTCTCACACACACACACACACACATACACACACACACAGATTCTAATTTCCACCTATAAAACATATGAAAATGCCCTCTTATTGTCCTCTTTACATGACACAACAAAATCATGTCTGTCATTCAGTGTGTGTGAGAGCAATAGGAAGAGAAGGCAATAAGATTTTCCAGGGATTATATATCCATAGTGCCATCTAGTGTCTCCTGGAAAAACACACACAAACACACCAGATTCCAGCTGTGATTATGCCATGGACAGCAGACTGTTTCTCATGTAAAGCCTTGCCATGCAACATACCACAGAAGCTGACATTAAATGAAGCCATTTTAGTGGTAGCTTTACCTTTTAAACGTCCTTATTTCCATATTTTTACACAAGAACTCTAAGGCTTTGTGAAAGCAGACAATTAATTTGATATGGAGCAAGTGTATACTTATTATATCCAAAAATGTGACAACAGTGTTTTCGCACAAAATCAATCAGAAAGAACAGAAGTTCAAATTAAAGATTGGAGAACAGACATGGAGAGCAGCTGTCACGACTTTAAAGAGTATCAGCCATCTGCAGCTCACATACGAGACTAACTACAAGTTAACACAAATATTTAACAACATATTAGTAAAATAATTCATAACATGGTATCTTATAAATTCAATCAGGAACTGACTCATTATTCTGTCAGTAATTATGTGTAATTTGATGTGTGTGTGCTAATGATAATTAAAGTGATAATTTATTCACATTAGCCATGGACGCTGTTTAAATATTTTAGAGCCGTCTGCCCTAAATGGGGAAGTAGAAAAATGTGTAATGACATCACACATTAGTTCATACATTTGTACTTCATCTTGTAAAATAGACACCTAAGCAGTTGGTAAAAGTAGTATGTTGGATAATGGAATCAACCAGGAATGTAGAGCAGCAAAATGTTGAATTTACTTTATCATTTTTTCCGGTGTAAAAACAAAAACAACAACAAACCCTCACTGTCAAAACCCCTCAATAGGTGAATAAAACATTTCGAGACGGAGGAACGATGTGAAGCTACATCAGAGACGATGAAAAATTCATTTCCAATTACATCCGGACATGGTACTGTCAGATTTTCCTAATCGTTCAAATATTTTTGTCACCGTGACAGGAATGTTCCCGCCAACCTACATTTCAGATCCATGCATCAAAATAGAGCACTTCCTCTGATGCCACACTCACACACAAACATCCATACACTACATACACTGCACTAAACCGGAGAGTTACATAAACACGTCACCTATAGTAGTAAAAAGGAAATACATAGTCCTCCTGATGGAGCAGGGAAACCAATAACATGGGCCATGTCCTGCTCCGATGCACTGCAGCACTGAATAGCGGTGATATAGGAGCTGCTGTTGCTGTTGCTACTGAAATTCAATATACTCCGGCTGGCAGGAGCCATGTCCTGTGAAATCCATTATGAAACAGGCCTCTGCTTAGGAGTACAAAGGCCGCAGCTTTGCACGTCTGTGAGTGTTTATACAGTGTAATTGCTGCTGAGGATATTGAGCTTAAGGGGGCGTCCACTGTGTACCAAACTGTCCCTTACTCCCCCTCTGTCTTCCTATCAGTGTCGTCCCTGCTCGTCTGCTTCTTCCTCCATCTGTTTCATCTCTGCGCTGTCCTGCAGGGTGCATAACTCTGCAGTGTCTACTCCAATCTACTTCATCAGTGCCCTCAAGTGTTGGGGCGAGTTACTGAAAATTATTAGTTGCAGTTACTTCTCTCAAAAGGAACTGAATGATTTGACCGATAACCGCATATTAAAGTAATTAGTTACTGGTGAAAGTAGCTTCTGTGTACTTTTAAAAAGCAGGTCCATCTGTGTTTTATTCTGTGTTATTCAAATGGAATCTTACATTTAACTGCTTTCACGACGCAGTGACATAGGTTACAGCTATTAAACCTTAATTTAACCAGGTTAAGAGACGATATTTGGTACATTACTGAATTTGTACTGTATTAGTCTGATATAGATCTTGCCTCCGGAAGAAGAGCGGAAGAGCCCTGGTTTCCTGTTGTAGGCTGTTTGTAGTCCGCGTGATACTGACCAATCACGTTTGAGCCGGCTGCAGTTGTTGCCAGGTTGAACGGTCCGTGCGGTGAACTAACGAGGCGGAACATAATTGGCGTCACTGCAAACTCTGAATCCATCGCAATGTTCAGCATATTTACTTATATATAAACAGAAGTCGGAAACGCAAATTCGCCTCCTCCGCCCAAATCAAACCGGAATGCCAAAAAATCGGGGGTCTGCCCCCAGAGGCTGTATCGCCGTCTGCCGGAAGTCAGACGCCGAATACAGCCGATGGGTTCCAAGAATGGTACTGTATTAACACATTCATAGATCCACAGTCAGTGCATTACCAATAATTACATGGTGGTCAGCACGCTCACAGTTTGGAGAAGCAGACACGAAAACCGGGACACAGAAGCTAAGCAATGTAGCCTGCTGCTGTGGACGCTACATTAACCGACCAGAGGCAGTGGTAATTAGTAACTCCTTATATTCTCCTGGGTAAAATTAATGTTTCTGTCAGGCAGCAGCAAAACATATTTTACCCTTAAGTCCCACCTAAAAAATCAGCATCAGTGTGAGTGTGTGCTACGTTAAGATTATTTTACCACTTTACCACGCCATCAGACAGGCCTTACCAATGGGGAACTGAAGCCATTGTATCGCTCTCTTAGAAGCCACCAGACTCCATTGACAGACACAGTAATGTTCCCTCACAGCACAACGGAGTTAGTGGTCTACCGCCGACTTGATCATTTTATTTGTTTGTGTGACTTACGAACCAAACTAATGTGGCTTCCATAGCAATATGTGGGGTTCTATGGAGCAATGACATCATGCAGAATCCCATTTTAGGTTGTGTGAGAAGAAGTTTTCAGAAGGGCTTGGGAAAATAGCATTTTGAGGCTAAAAATTCTAACAGCTTGACTGTTTTCAGTAAAATGAAATGCTTCTTGCACCGCTGTCTATGGCCTGTGTGACATTTCAGTTCTCTCTGATCTTTTGTGGTAAAAAAAAACTCACACTTCTTTAGAGTTGATGGTAATCACTGTAAATTGCCGTATTTATACTTATGCCACAGAAAGGTAATCCACAGGTGGACATTAATGGGCATCTACATACAGCAGGTCAACCATGTCACGTAGACATACTGTAACCAACACTAATATCAGCTATAAAATTAGCCTCATAAGTAGATTTTGTGTTGCTACCTTCCCCCGTAATAACATCTTTCATGGATACACCATTTTTTTTTAGATGCTAAGCCCTTCTTTATACTGGTGCTTCTTCAAACACGGAGCTGGATCCCAAAATGGGTCACAGAGATGTTTTCGGTGGATCTTCTAACAAAAAAAAAAAACACTCTAACTTGAATCTCCAGCTGAAAAACTCCCATTGTATTCTCTGGCTGAATTTTTGTTTTCGCTGTAAGCTCCGAGCCATTTTTTGTTCTTCCTTTTTTTCCCCCTCCTTGTGCAGTTTCCTCAAGCATCTTGAAAGAGATTTCAAAAAATGTCATTAATTATTAGCATCTCCCTTGTCAGGAGAGTTCTGTGTGAGAGATAGAGAAAAGGTCTACGTCTCCTGTGGGTTGGCAGTGACTGGTAAACACAAAAACGCTACCCTAATTCAAGAATAAAAGTAACTCATCACACCAGGGGATATTTCAAACTGTCGCTGCAAGATACTGAAGCAAAAACATGCTTCAAAAGGAGACTGGTGAGGAAATGAGTGAAAACATTATCTGACTATTACATCCAAATTTCATATGCTGAGGGGGGCTGTGAACAACTGCAAGCTATTACAGCAGAGAGGAAATCTCTTTTGATGCATTCAGGTTGATTCACTTTGATATGGATTGATAGGCTACTTCAAACTCTGTTTAAGTCTTTGGTAACAACTGAGTCATTTTACCATTTTGTTCTCAAGGCAGACATGATGTCATTTTAAAGTAAAACCACACAAACACACATAGTCAGCATTAACAAGATCTCACTGAGCCATTCTGGTTTGGATAAGATAGACCAAATCACAACTGTAGCGACTACTATCAATGAAAGAAGCTGCTGAGAGGCTGAGTAGGCTCTTTACTGTGACTCAGTGGAGAAGAAATCCATACTAAAGTCCAAGGATGTGTTTTATGATGATTTATTAAACAAAGAACTGGATAACTACAGCACAAAGTATTGTGATCTTGTGATTACGTGATGTGATTACAGTCAACAGAAAATAGCGGAGCCAAAACTCACCCGCTTTGTCTAAAAGCCACCACACCAGTGAATGAACAGTTGAAATAATGTGAAACCACACCCACCCCTGTGCCAATTACAACTACCGGAAGTAAAAGTGACCAAAAGAACATGTGCAGCCTAAACAAATGATAAACATATTCTGGCTCCAACAACAATGTTCATTTACAATAACTTCTGGGTAAAAAATCCTCACATCACATACATTAAAATCTAAGGCGCAGAGCAGATGTTGCCTTAATTAAAGGGAAATTTCGGTTTATTTCAACCTGTCTCCTATCGTCCTAAATTTGTTTTAAGTGACTAGTGACATAAAAATAATAGTTAGCATGTTAGCCGTTAGCCTAGATACAGCCGGGGCGCATAGTAGCGTCAGACCTGTTACCTGTTGAATACACTGACAAAGAGCTTCGTGAAATTGAAGAACGGAGGAGGGGAGAGAGAGAGAGGCGCAACAGGTAGAGGACAAGAGAGGAGGGATTGCTGCTGCAAGGCTGTGTAGCTCTGGAGATTGGTGGTGTACCTGTGAATGCTGTGCCCCAATGCCCACAGAAGAGGAATGCCTCTGTTGCAAGAAATGGGACCGGTTGCAGCCTTATTTTCAAGGTCTGGATGTGACCGAGGACGAGACACCTCCACCTGGAGTAGTATCCAGCTGGGCTTTATCTAGAGCTCGCCATATTTCGTCCGCGCTTTGGAAAGCAGAGTTAGATGGTAAACAAACATGGCAGCACACCGGTAAGGTAAGACAACATGTTTACATGTCGTTTTCTATATGTTCTCTGACATTTAACCTAACGATATGAGGCGGTCTTTGTGGAAAAAAAACTTGTTTAGTGGACTAACTTTGCATTTGAAGTATGCCCGTTCACTTACATTTTAACAGGTCTGATGCCACGGCTGTATCTAGGTTAATGGCTAACATGCTAACTATTACTTTTATGTCACTAGTCACTTGAAACAAATTTAGGATGATAGGAGACAGGTTGAAATAAACCGAAATTTCCCTTTAATTAGTTTTTAACCACCTACAAAAATAAAACACAAAAAAATCAACAGGTGGCTAAAATACATTTTTGCTGCAGCCCAGTCCACAGCAGTACATTGCCTAGCTTCCATGCCAGTAGATTCGGTTTATCAAACATGATAACAAAGCAACAAAGACATAAACATAAAATAAGCACAGCAGAAACTTCAGACGTCGGACCACTGTGTTGAACGATATACGTTTAAACGTTAAAGTTTACCACTGAAAAAGACAATAGAAATCCACACAAGTTTGCAGATTTTACTTATCTCCACAAATGTCAATCATTTGCCAGTTTTCTACCAGGAAGTGACAGTTGTTGTTCTAGCAACGTCACAGTAATTCGGTTAATATGTGATAGGGTGTCCACCTCAGAACAGCTGCTAATTCACTCCAGCTATTTTTTTTTTTCCAGCAGTGGGTTATATGCTTATTCACTTTCATGCTCAGAGTTATTAGAGAATAGTGCTTCCACTCTCAATGTATGCTAAATAAGACGCTTAAGAGACTGCTAGCTTAGCCTAGCGTATCATAAAGAATGGAACCAGGGGGAAGCTGCTAGCCAGCCAACTTACGTATAGAACACCCATAGCTTGATTGAGCTTTAGAGATGTTAGTGGGCAAATTTTGTTATCATCTGACAGCAAGGCTAGCTGTTTCCACCTCTTTCCAGTCTTTGAGCTAAGATAAGCTGACAATAGACCCTTTTCAGGCCAACGTCATGATGATGTCATTTAATAGCTGGAGGCAAAACTAACTCGCCTCCACAGGGCTGTAGGCTACATAGGAGTCTTAAAATGTTGTGTTGTTTTATTGGGAGCCAGAATAGAAGGAGTCATGGCTCAAAACTTGAATTTAAACACATACCAGCTGCCACTGCCTGACAACAAAAACAAAGACAACTACGATTAAATGTGATAAGACGCAAGGACTGGACAGAGGCAATCATTGGGGACGTATGAAGAGGAATAATGGATTTCTCCGTAATGCTAACTTTTTAGCACATTAGCTAACGTTACATTTCGACAGCACTCTATTTTTACTAGCAAGAATGAATTTACACTTGATCCAGTTTGTGCACTCCTGCTCTCGGAATGAGTATTTCTGAATGCACCACTCGAATCGTCTTCCTCCACTGTCTAAAACAAGCCAACAAAACTTGCTAGCAGGTGCTACCTAATGTCCGTGGAGAATTGTTTTGCCTCCAGCTAAGCCCCGCCCACCCAAAAACGTCACACTGATCACTAACAGTAAAAGGGTCTATAGCTTCATATTTAGAGACAAGAGTGATATCTATCTTCTCATCTAGTTCTCAGCAAGAAAGAGAAATATGACCAGTGGTGAAAGACTGAGAGCATGTCTTCACAAAGGCTCACAAATGAAGCCACATCATTCTGTGAGAAATGTACCACCAGTTCTCTGTGAGGGGACAGAGAGACCACGCTGCCTCTGGGCTCAAGTTTAATGCAAAGCAGTAAGGATCTAATTACAAGGCAGAGCGGGGCCAGATACTGTATGCCAGGCTCCATTTGGAGGCCCAGACAAGATCCCTTGGGAAAGACAAGAGAAACTCGGGCTCAATATTCTGTCCGCTTCTCTTTCATATGCTGTCAGTTAAAGACACTCCCTGTCCAGAGGAATTGATGGCTTGATACAGTGGCAGGAGAACCTCTCGCAAACTTTTTTTATTGTGCTCAGATTGGGTTTCTCAGAATTAAAACTGGAAAACGGCTGGGCAAGAATTATGTTACAAGAGAGCAATATCAACTAATACTTCCTTTTCATTTATGTGTAACACAGTTATGAAAAGAAGAGCTGCACTTCATATAGGGAATGATCCTACTGTGCACTACAGTTGGTCCTTTGTCAATTATACAAAGGTCCAATGCACAGTATGTCAGGTTCTGTGGATCTTTTGCTGAATTACTTAGTTGGTTACATGATTAGTGGATTGATTAAACAAATTTGATACTTCAAGCCAAAATGCCAAACATGAGCTGGATCCAGCTATATGTTCATATTTGCTGCTTTTATATCATTATTCAATTGAACTTTAAGGCAACTGATTGACAATTTTTCATAGTTTTATGTCATATTATTGACTACACAATAGGGGTTGGCGATACATCAATATGGATCAATATATTGATTCAATGACCAACAATCCAATGTAAAAACATCGACACATATTGGTAAATGAACTGCACTTGTATAGCGCCTTTCTAGTTTCTCAACCACTCAGGCCCTTTTTACACTACATGTCACATTTACCCATTCACACACATTTACACACTGGTGGCCCAGGCTACCATACAAGGTGCATTCATGCGCTGTCACACACCGATGGAACGGCGATCGGGAGCAATTTGGGGTTCAGTATCTTGCCCAAGGACACTTCAGTATGCAGGCTGGAGGAGCCAGGGATCGATGTGGACGACCCACTCTACCTCTGACACACAGCCACCTTGTTCATATTGTCAACTTTCAGATATGCCTTTATTCTGAAATTCCCAAGTCCTGTGTCCAAGCGTACCTTATTCCTGATAAATCAAACAATGCTAGCTGCCAGCAAAAAGACAATGAGGATATTTACTAAATACGTCCAATATCGATCACAGGACCCTGAATTGAATCTAACTGAAATCGTATTGTGGCAGGCTTAGTGATATTAGCAAATATCGGAGATGAATATTGCCAGAGGCCCCACAATATGATATTATCACAATACTTTAGTCAATATTATGATGATTTTATAGGATTTCCAACATGCTGAGTATTGTGCAAACATACATTGTGATATATTGCGATTTTATAAATACAATAAAATAAAATATTACTTTTTTTTTTCCATTTGCAAAACTATTTCCTCAAAGGAAAACTTTATCAACATCTGTTATGTCTAAAGAGATAAAGTTTTCAGTCTGTTCATCTCACCTCAGTCATTTTTATTGCAGCAAAATGTACCTAATGGCCTGAAAAAGCTAAGGATATCAATATTTTAGTAGACTACATCAAGTTCAATTTGTATTTGCAATATTAATAATTTTTATATTGGAAAAAATGGATATTTGGCATCTGTGTATCAATACAGCATATATGCAAAATACACAAAATGTTGCGATACTATGCTGTATCAATTTCTCCCCCAACCCCTAGCAAATATCATATTGAATCGAAAATTTAAATACTATATAGGGCTGAGCTGAATACTAGGATTAAATGAATATCCGGTACAGATAATATACTTTATATGAATACGACTACTGTACAAGTAAGATGTTTCAATATCTGTACTCGTGATGAAGGAAAATCCTCATGTGTGTTTTAATCTCATTAAGGCGCTGTGGCCGTCAAGGGCCGCCCCCCAACACACACTGGCAGCGGCGCGCAGCGGCACTGTCAACATGTATTTCCCACCCCAGCCCTCTAGGTGGCTGTACCTACACTAGTTGCCAACGGTTGCCAACTGCTAGTAACGGAAGAAGAACAACAACAACTTGAATTTCACAGGTGAGTTTCTTATCAAAGTCGTCTTATTAAAAATTTGAAACAACCAGAGTTGATCCTACGAGACGAGACGTACATAAAAGGCTTTTCTCGCAGCGCCGCCATGAGCACCGGCCGCGCTGGAAATAGAGCAGTGGGCTGAATCAGAGCGGCGCGGCGCATCGGCCGGCGCCAGTGTGGGTTGGTTCATAGAATATAATGGAGGCGGGCGTTTTGACGCGCGGCGTACGGCGGCGGTGTGTGTTGCACTATACTCTTTTGATCCAGAATGACCTAAACCTTAATTCTGAGGCTTCTGTAAATAGTTAAATAAATAAATAATAAATACAGCAACTTCTGGTCAACCAATATGAATTTCAGGCTTAATATAACAATGTTAGGCCACACCCACTTCCAATTGAAACCCCGCCCATTCCAAGTATACAGATAATTTTGTTGGTTAAACAGATACAAACACAGATACAGATAGTACTCACTCAACCCTAATAATATAGTCATGTGATGAAACTTGTGATTTACACCCTTATTAACAATGTACTGATTCAAGGATTCAATTAATTTGTCAATAAATCAACAGATGGATGAATAATAAAACCAATCTGTTGCAGCTCTATTCCTAAATTTTGTAGTGCAAATGACAAAGTGTTGCTCCAGGCATGCAGCATGTGAATACTGGCCTTTAAGAGCAGAGTCAGTATATAATCACTACCAGCAGTGAAGTGAATGACCACTCCAATATTCTTTAACTGTTATTGGGTATAGTTTAATTCCCACTTAAATTTTTCTAATCTGGAATGTATGGATACAGCCATCATCACAGCCAACAGTAGGAAGATTAACATCAGGATAATGTGGCAGTCAGATAAGAACAAATGTGTCAGATGCTGATGCAATGTTCTGTCAAAACGTCCATAGAGTAAAAAGTGTCTTGGATCCACTCAGACAAATCCAGTTCAAACCTCTGAGTAAAAAAAGCTTTTTTTGTCTCATTGCCTGCAGGAGATGAGATGAATGGGAATGTGTAAAATCTATATGGATATCAAAGACTATCACAAGGAAAATAGCCTTCAACCAATCCCCTTGGGTCTCCCAACTCAGATGTGAATGTGTAAAGGCTGAGATTATGAAGTCACACAGGCAGCGGGGCTGTGATAAAATTTCAACATAAAGGCTCCACTTCATTATCTCGACCCATTCAAACACAATCATCATCACCATCGTTTTATACTGTGCACGTATGAAAGACAAACACCCAGCAACATTCAGAGTGCTGTATGGCATTTTTCCGATAACCAAACACACAAACACACCAGCAAGAATGAAAGTGTTTTTTATCTTAGATCACACCCTCAATTCGGCTGCAGAATGCCGTGGGGTGGGAGAGATGAGGTGGTGGGGTGTGGGCTGCCTGTATTTTCCCAGGATGCTTAGGCTGCGCGGGTTATGCGAGTTTGCTTTTGTTCAGGTTTTCTGAGGATAGGTTTCCTCTCTTATCGGTCGAGGAATTTAACCATGGGATCTAAAAATGATGCAATGCCAGTCTTTATTTTGTGTGTGAAAAAAACCCACTGGTGGTGGTATGGTGGTGGAGGAGGGTCAGAATACTGGAGCCTGTGCAGCCTCTGAGAGCAGGAGGGCTGATTCAAGATCACTGTCAAAGCCAGCTTGTGTGATCACAGCTGACATGGCCAGTCTTAGGGGTTGGGCAGTGAGTCCACTAGATCCTCCAGAGCCCGTCTTTATAAAGCACTGTCATCTTTGATTTATTACGTTCAATCAGGGAGTGAAAGTTTTAAACACCAATCAAAGTTTTATATCCAGTATTTTACAAGAAACTTTTTTTTCCCATCTCCACTTCTCACCTGCCTTACTGCAACTTATTTTTGATCAAGAGATCAGCTCTTTAATTCCAGGGTCAGGGGATTCCTAAAATAAAAGTGATAATCTCGCTAGTACAGGCCTTGAGTCCGATTGAGTTTTATGGAGTCACTGTATCTGACTGGATCATATGATCTCACAGCTCAGCATTAAAGCTTTCAGCACTCTCAGGTTTAGCCGGGCAATCGCTGTGAAAAGATGTCACATCAGGTTTAGAGAGGGAGACTCTCCTGCCCTCTACTTCTAAAGAAGAAGCTCTATTTTTGTCAGCAAGTCACGCCATGCCAATGTGCAAGTGCCCATGTGTCCAGTGAAGCCCGATAATCAGGCAAAAATGACTCCGTCTTTGGTTTTGCAAATTATTCAAGCCTCTAAATTCATGAATACAGCGTGCTCCAAACATGTAACGATTTTGCAGCAACAATTTACGATGACACAACTTCCCCAACTGAGCATCTTCACATCTCAAAATGAGGATGGAAATTACAAAGCGGTGAACATGGAATGTGAAATTAGAGTCCCTCCAAATGCATTTATGCGACTATAATTATGCAAGTATAATCATCTGATTACGTGGAATGCAGGCTGTAGAGGACTCAGATAGCGGATCGCAATTACATGGCACACAGCAGCCCAGTTTGTCACCTTTCTTATGGCTCAATACTCTGTGAAACCATACACAGGCCTATTATTCATGAATGTAAATTTACAAGACATGTTGATGAGAGCCGCCTCCGGGGATTCAGAAGAGTGTCAGTTAAACGGGGGATGATTGGTCGGTCAGCTGTTCTGGCAGCTGAATTGGCTGACGACGAGGTTAAGCAATTAGCGCGGGGGTCACTGAAAAAAACACACGTGACCTTCTAATTTAGCACCGTATGCTTGTGACAAATTGTTTCTTCTCTCTATAAACCCAATAATTAACATTCCTATCAACACGGCAGAGGACACGTAACAGATAATCTGGCTGGAAACTGGCAGCAGTGCGTGGAGAACGAATAGGGCCTGCTAGGGAGATGATTAGAAACTACAAAGGAAAGATTTAGATCATGTTTGTAGGCGGGGTGTGTGTGCGTGTCGAATGGATCTGAATAAGAGGTACACAATAAGCGGGAAAGGCGGAGGGGAGGAGGAGAGGGAAAGGGAGAGGAGCAGGAAGGGGATTTGAGTATGCTCACGTATGTATGTGGAAATCCTTACATTGCAGTTTGGCCTCGAGGTCAGAAAGACGGCGAGAGGTTAAGAGTAATTTATCATAGTGAATTAAGTAAAGAAGATCTCACTGTTGCAATGTCTCCTCCCCTGCTGTGACTGTAAGGAGAACAAGAGGTGATGAAGGACAACCAGAGGTCGCTGTCATCTTCTATTTAGCTCCTACTCAAACTACTATAGCGTCTACACCCCCCACAGAAAGCCATGAATACAGTATGCGATCATCAGGTGCAAATATATTGTTGCAAAGCGAGAGAAGAGAGGGCTGATCGAGCGTTTTAAATAGTCATTTCTCCACGGATACAGGGCCAAATAAACAGTCCAAGCCTTTCACATGTCTTCAAATACACCATGCCATACATAGGTGATGATTTCACAAACAAATTCAACTCACACTGAAGACAGGTTTAAGTAAAGGCAGGGTGTAAAATTGGATTAAGCTTAATCCCAACAGGCTATGATGAAGGTTTGTTCCAAATCTGTTCACTGTCAGAAGAAAAATGGCCAAACTCACGATGGAACATTTAAATTTAAGCTGTGAAAGGACATTTGCCCACAAAAGCCTGGCGCTTCACAGGAGGGGATAAGCTGCGTTTTTGTAGAATTAAGTCAAGCTATCATCAGGTACAGAAGCCTTTTCATGTTTTTATATACAGCTGAAGGCCACGGGGTATTTACGGTAGCCATGTTTTTGGCGGTGACCGCAATTGAGAAAGTTTGGGATTATTTCAAGCAGGCGCCTGCTGAACTTTACAGCACCAGTCTCTGCTCCCTGTTTTGGATCACGCCTTTATACAGAGCCTCACCCTCCCTCCTCTAAATGCAGGGCATGTCGCCTCGGTCATGCAATCTGCCTCTAATAAAATTACCCCGGGGGAGTTGGGCGATAACATCATGGGGCTTGACTTTGTGTCATTCAGCTGGTTCTGTGAATGCGGGAGACAATAGAAACCAAGATAATGAGCAAGGTGCCATTCTGAAATTTCACATAGGGGCATACACCGCATACAGATTTGAAAAATACGTGTATGGAAAGATTGTTTATGTTTTGATATGGATGGCAAATAAATAGAATGTGGTGATACTGTTAACAGTATATGAAACCATGCAATACCAGGCACATTTTTCAAAGTAAATTAAATATTTCATCTAAAATATTCCACCATGTATTGGAGATATAGTATTGGATAAATGTCAATAAATCAGATCTGCAAAAATGGAATAGATATAGGCTTATTTATTGAACATTATTTTAATAATTAGTTGATCAATGGATTGGCTGAGCGACTGAAAATAATTCAGTAACTTTTTTGATTTAATAAGAAATTTGATGACATCACCTTGGGCTCAGCAAGAAGAAAACGGGCACGTTAATCGATAATAATTAGTTGCAAGCCCTACAGTAGTATGTTCCTGTCCTGTGTATACTTTGGTGTTGGGGATGGAGATTGTACCTATTACATGAAATATAGTAAAGTCTTCAACAGCTCTCATTGTACTTTAATGTATTTCTCCACAGAGGCAGTAACACACTGGCTACTGCAGTGCACACAAACTGCAGTGAAAATCAGTGACCCATAAACATTGGATATCCAACTGTTTGTCAGTGTTTTTGCTGTCTGTCTTTGGAGGAGGGGACAGGATGTGTGACCATGTGTGTGTGTTTGTGGGTAAATGCATGCACATGTGCATGAAGGGCACTGAGGAGGCAGCAGTCTCCCGAAGGAGGAATTTATTTGAAAAAAGCCTCCCATGACCTGGCTTGATCTCGTCCCTTCATTCTTAAGTGGGGGTTGTGCATGCATCTGTGTGTGCGTGTGTGTGTGTGTGTGTGTGTGTGCATGCTCAGTGTTTGGGATTTGCAGATCTGTCTAACGGCTGTCCCCCCGGAGGATAGGACTGCACTCCCACCAAAGGCACACAGCTCTAATCTGACTGACAGCTTGGTCCAGCTTTCAGCCAAGAAACAGCCCACTAGCAAGGTCCAAATACCTGACTGCCGAAGAATCTTATCTGCCATGAGATGACAGAGGAGGAGCTGCTCTTCCCACACTGTTCCCAAGCAAATGCTGAACCGCCCAACTCACTCTCCGCCTCTTTATCTGTCTGCTTGTTGTTTGTCAGCACAACACTGTAAGACCTACACTTCTCCGGACTCAGCTGGATGTGACAGTTTGACAGGCTGTCACAGCAACAAACTAAAAGGCAGAGGGATGACACTGTTATGGTACCCTTCTGCAGTCACTCTGAGAGAATACCTTGAAACCTTTGCCCTTAATGCCTCACTGTGTACAAAAAATGTACATACATTTACATGCATGCATTTTTTTGCATCACTTCAAAAGGAACAATAAGGGAAGGAAAAGGGTTCATGATTTCAGCAAAAGTCATATTCATTCACTCATCTTCCATAACTACTTATCCTGTTAGGGGTCACGGGGGGGCTGGAGCCTATCCCAGCTGATATTGGGCGAGAGGCGGGGTACCCCCTGGACAGGTCACCAGACAATCGCAGGGCTGACACATAGAGACAGACAACCATTCACACTGCAAAGGTCACATGCTCATGAATAATAAAAATCAATACTGGTGAATTACACTTTAAATCCATCATTTGTGTATCAATTCCAGTGTTTGTGACACTAGATTTGTGAAGAAAACTTTGATTCCTCACATGCTTTCATGGTTAACAAAGAATCCAAAAATTGAGCCATTCTTGTAGCCATGGGCGACCGCGTTTAACAACAGCAAAACTATACAAAACTAGGGCTGGGTATTGGTACTCGATACTTTTAAAGTATTGACCAAAATAACCCAGCACCAAGAAGTATCTCAGTGTCTCCAATCAAAGAGGGGGGTCTGATCCAAGACCATCTGGACTGCCCACCAGATCAGCAAACTTTCTGTTGCTGCCGTCTCTGGAGCCACTCCCAACAAATGGTCGATTCAATGTCTGCCCAATTACTATGAGCTAACACAGCAGCTAACATCCAATACCAAGCTGTTAAACGATCCTAACTAATCTTTATTCTGAGAGTTGAAACATGCAACTACTTGCAACAAACCACTCTGCAACATTCTAAAAACCTGCCTGTTCACACCATTGCAACTAGACGAGATGGTGTATCAGCTCTATGCAACAACTCTCTGTACATCTGTTCTGATTTGCAGCTTTTCAGGCTTATTTTGTTGCTGAATATAATTTGTAGCTTCTTAAAATTTGATTGAGGACAGTGATAGTGAGATACTGGCTACAGTTGCATTTGTAGTAGTGATAAAAGGGCGAAAAATATACAACGAGCATCAGATGGACTGTATCCATAGTAAATACGCCGCAATAATATAAGCAAGTAGTGCCAAGTAGTTAGTCAATGAGAATGCATGCGTGTGTGTGAAGGGGCATAAGCACATACAGCGAGCAGCAGCAGGGACCCACCGTCTGACACCAGCACACGTGGAGAGAGAAAATGCTGCAGCAGGCAAACACGCCTTCTGCAGTCATTTTGACTTGACCAGCAGTCTTCACTACAAGCTGACTGGCTGTAGAAACAGGTGACGTGCCTTATGTTCTAAAGTCAGCCGCCGGTAATTTGACCAGCGGAGTTGCAGGTGACACCATCAGCCTGCTTGAGTCGAGCTCAGACGGCCAGTTCACACCACTGCAACTTTTCTCTGCAACGTTCTACAACGGTTTTATCTTGTCTCAAATCATTGGTTTGAACTAGGCTTTAATAAATGTTAACCTCAGCCATGTGATGCTAACAGTTAGCACTGTGTGTGTGCAGGTGGGCTCTCACCAGCTGCACACAGTGCAAAGCTCACACACCCTCAGCAGCAGCTACAACCCCATACAGTCTGTGGTGTCTGTGGTCACACCACTCCATTCACATCATGGGTATCAAATGAATTACTCTATTGGTATCCATTTCACTTTAAGAGTATTGGTATCGTGATTTCTCAAACAAGACTCAGCCCTTACTCAAACATCCGTTTACAAACTCTCACACAACTCATGCAGTATAATCCAGGTCTAATTTATCCAAACTTATGCTAAGTACTTCCCAAACACATGCATTTTTGCTAAAACCTTGCTATTCAAAACACTTCTGCATAAACAGTGCAAGCACACTGCTTGTCTGTGCCTGAGACTGCCTAAACTCAACACAACACAGACTGAGTGATTGAAATACAAATGTCATTAAGGGTGTGAAATATTCCTTTAAAGCTTGATCTGACAGAACACTGTTTCACTCCTGTCACTGTGTACACCGCTAATAAGGCCAAACTACAAGCAACTCCTGCCACGTCAGTAAAAACACTCCCACAAGCCATCTGCCTTGTTTCTTCCTCCTTCAAGGGCAAACCGTGAGCCTGTTGAGCTAAGATGCCCACTCATCAATCAGCGGGGCTGTTCCACGAGCCATCCAACGCAGCTTGAACTAGATGACCCTCATAATTGAATATTAAACCCCTGATGAGTGGCAAGGCAAACCACTGTGATGCCTACTAGAGGCTGCGATATGTTAGCAGAGATACATGTGGTTCTGTTCAAGGCAGTGTCAGTTGCATCCTGCCTGCCCTGAGGTTGTTCTGTCACACTGTCATAATTTCAATCTTTGGGATAAGAAACATATCTACAGACACACACCCACACTCACATTGGGGTCTACAGATGCAAGCAGGCATGAATGTACTTGGCACGCACTTACATAAATACAGCCGGCTTTAAATAAATGGCGGCATTGCGGTGAGGCTGAAGAAATTGCCTTTTGTTCAGTTAAGTCAAGAAATGATTTTGGCTTTTGGTGTTTTTATTTTGGTCTCTGTTCAACGCGGCGTGCTGAATACCAAGGAGGGAGGAATGTGTAGACGCCAACGGATCTGACTAAAGATTACGGAGCAACCCGTGACTCTGCAGACAAATTAATATATTGTATTTCTCACAGGCACAAAAGCAACATGGTGAGAGGAGACATAAGGAGTGAAGTCACAGGGAAATTGTATTTCTCTAGCCTACATAATTTGATGTATGAAATGGATGCTGAAGCAGAACATGATGTGGGGAGGTACTCTTGAGAAGTTCAAAGGATGCTTTGTGCACTGTTACAAATTTGCATTCTTCAAAAGTGAGAATATTCCCAGCTACAGAGATGCAACCATGGTGTTTCTGGGGAAGCGAGCTGGGTTTTCGCACCTGTGCATATTGACATGGTGACAACTAAAATTTGGCTAGAAGAACAAACTTTGGACCTGTTTCCTTATTAGTTTTTGCCTTTACACCATGTATCCCCTGCCATCGCACCTACTTAAAATCACTCATAAAAATATGTAAACAAAACCAGCCAGACCACAACATCCAAGTTTTAACAGGAAGCTGGAGTTTTATCCTTCCACCAACTTCAGGACAGCTGAGACAACACGCCAAGCCCCCCGCTGCTTCAAGAGGCACCCTGAGAAAGCACGGCCAAGAGGCTGACTCTCAGAGAAACACTTCATTCAGCCTCAAACTGGCATCAGCTGCTGACAGACAGCCCAGAATAAAAACATCCCTGTGACGGATGTCCTTTCTGGCTAACTGATCCGTGAGGATAAAGTGATTAAAAACGTACAAAGAACATCCCAAAGAAAACAGAAGAACGTGACCAATATCTTTTAAAGATTAACTGTGGTGACAGGCAGTCACAACAAAAGTGGGATTAAGATATTTCCTGTTTTCATTAGAGAGTAAATTATCTCTACAGTGTTAGAATCTCTCCTACTCATCAGTGTTTAATAGAGTAAATCTAAAAAGCAGGGAGAGGGATAGTGTGATGTTATGACCAAGCTGACACATTTTAATAAAGGGAGTACTAATTATGCATGGCTGTAAAGTTTCACTAGATGTGGGTCAGTTACATCTTTAAAGTTTAATATTGCATGGTGGCTTTGTTATGGCCATGGTGGTCGTGGGATTTACAGTCTTGGCACAATTTTTGGGCAGTTATAGATACGTGAAAAATAGCAAACTATAAATGCATTATAAAACACACAGCTTTCTTGAAGTTGCTTCAAATCAAACCCCTTCAGAGAATCATTCTGTTGGCTTATTTTAGGGTGCACTTTTTGGTTCACGAAGGCAGAAATTCTACAATCAGAGCGGAGATGTGAATGCGCTTCAAGCTGCAGAGAGTCCGCCAGTTAGGCCACTGTACAGTAGGTGCTAACATCTATTCTTGGATATCATTGTAGCTGCAGCATCTACACAGAATGCCAACCTTCTGTCACAGCTATAATCATCCCAGCACTTAGCTGACGCCCTGTGTTTTCCTTAGAAAAAAAAGGCACTGCCGTTGTCATTATAACGTCTTAATAATTATCATCTAACAGAGCAACTGGGGAGAGAGAGAAAAAATAGAGACAGAGAGAAAGAAAGGGAGGCAGGCATGGATGGACTGCTGGAGGAGGCAGCACCCTGTAGATGCATGATGAATGAGGGTGTCAGCTGTATTCACCCAACTAGCAGCGCTGTCTCTGAGAGGGTTTGGCCCCATGCGCTGAGACCTGTCTCATTAACCACAGTGATCATGCATTAACGAGAGAGCGAGGGATAGAGCTAGGAAATAAATCATTTTCTATAAGATGGTGAGCCACCAGTTTTTGAAAGTATAATAGCGGTATCAATGCGTTAAACACACCAAAGTGCAGCACATATGTGTTTGATTGTGCTGCGTTAACTTTTAACAGGTAAAGGTGTTCTTTAAACAGTGTCAAACGCACATTTGGAGACAAGTACAGGCAGGGGACAACGCCTGCCAACACTGGACCCTAATTTCCTGCACCCCATTGTTTTGGTAACCTGCATTATTGATGTGGAGCTGACATTTTACACTGTGCTTTTCTGAAGCCACAGTGCCTCCACTGTCACCTGCAGCACTGTCTCCACAATAACCATCCTGACACAGAGCCACAAAATGATGCAACACGCCTATGGGGACTGTGTAGGGATCCTATTGTATTTGTTAGTGAGTTCTCGGTGATGTGCTTCACTCCATTGTGTCGCCATCGGTACCACTACAGCACTGACAGTCTATTTTTCATACACAGACTAACAAACAACATGAAATCATATTTTTGATGACACTAACTGTCTCTGTGAGGATTGTTACAAATGTCTTTATGTGCCTCATGAGCAGGGAAGATGCTCAACACCTACAGTAACTACTGTATGTTGCTCTGGCTGGCATCAGGGGCGTGGTTAAGAGTCAGCTCAGGTCAGTCCTTATGATCCTATAGTACTACTACACTATGATGCAAGTGATGTTTGTAGGAAACATAAAAATACTTTCACCCAGTGCAGCTTAAGATGCCATAAAATATCTCACTCAGCAAAGTAACCCTCACAGCAACATCACCCAGTTACCTCCACACTGAGTGTAGTTTCAGCACTCTTTAACAGTTCCCACTGAGCATTTATGGACCCTTTTACAAATAAAAATAAATGCATAAATATTAAGTCCATGATGTAATGCTGACGCACCACATACGAGATTTACGAGGGCACCTTTGCTCCCGTCGTGTTCTCCAAATCACCAGATCAGTCACACACTTATTGTTTTCATCTTGCTTGTTTCTGTACAAGTGTTAAAGCTCTCCATGCGCTCGTTAACAGCTGATAATGTTTATTATCATATTGCAACCCGGTGTCAATTCAACAGCCTCGCGCGGCGCACAAACTAACAGTGTTTTTATTTAGCCAGCGTGCACGTTACTCTGTCTATCCCCTGAAAACCCACAGCAAACAAGCACAGCCTACCTCGGTTCGCCGTGACAGCTCCGTATGTCGACTTGTAGTGTGCCTGGTAACAATGTGACGCTCGCAGTAAAGATCACAGTTGGTAAGGCGCAGAAGTTTTGACGAGTCAGTGACTGAGGGATCACACACGCTGTGTCGGTGCCTGACGGATCTGTGGATCACACACACCAGTGTGGAGTGTTTATGACAACGCCCCACAACAAAACTGATCTGCTTGTTTCTGCCGCCGGATCATTAACGCGTGTTTGAGATGTTGCTGTCCAACTCGGCTGTGCGCAACGGTGCGCTTCCTCTATCTCTCTCTCTCTGCCTCCCGACGTGGTCCCCAAACATTAAACGCTCCCCAAGGACACGTGACCAACCCGAGGGGGACGGGAATAGCTCTAATTCCCCCCACGGCAGCAGCTGGGATCGGTTACACCGCTGCTCCAGTGCCCGTGCAACAAACCCAAGCTGTGCGCACCCATACTCCTCCTCCACCCGCCCTCGCATCCCCTGTGGCCTCACGGTGTCGCTGTCATTTTTACCTTAGGATGCACTGAAGGCAAGACCTGTGTGAAAATACACCTGTCCCATCAGCCTAATGAAGTCATAATTAAATTGATTTAATTGTTAGTAGTGATAAAATTATATTGCCTCCAATATTTCAATCAATTATGATAAAAGTTACAGGTTATTTTAAATTATTTTAATTTTAAATAACACTTTGACTGATACCATATTAACACATTTTAAAGTGAAATCAAATAAAATAATAATATATAACTTCTTGTGTTTGGTATGCATTTTTAGTTTGTCCTATTTAGCTATTTGGGATCAGTTTGACCCACTACAAACATTATTAATCATCAATAAACAAAATGTGATCAGGTTTTGGACCAACTTCTGTGTCAGGATCAGCTGAAGCTGACTTGGCAGAGATGGCTGCCATCTTGTTTTTAGATGGATTAGTATATTGTGGTCTTACTACCACTAGATGGCGCAAAAAAGTGTCCAGAACAAGGACAGCAGGTCTAAGTTCAGTAGAATAGAATAAGGTCAAGTAAACCCAAAATGTGATGTCCTCATATGAGGACACAGGGTCTCAGGAGGATAAAACTGGCCTATAAGGATGTTTTTTTCCACACCTTAGCTTTGATTGTTGCTTATTCAGCCATGAATATTAAATGTCATGGAGTAATACCCAAGACTTGAAGCCAAGTTTTAAGTTTTACTCATCATTTGATGACTGTGAATAACGCTGGGCTGAGTCATTGCTGGCATCCAGCTTACTATGATTGTGTGTTGGGTAGCTCTGCCTTTATTAAAACATTGTTTGAAAAAACTTTGAATCATGTTTTTGTGGCTTGTCCAACTCCAGTAATGTTTTTTGAGAGTAGCTAGAAATGCAAATTTGCTTTTCGGTCACACAGTCACACTCACAGAAGTTGTCAGTTTTGATAGCTAGAAAGAGGTTTTCACTTACCTAACAACTTTAGCTTGTGTTCTTCCACCAACATGGCTCCTTATCTTTGGGCACCTGATGATAAGTTGAATCCTTGGCTGAATGATGGACTGACTCTCAAACTGATAGTTCACAGAAGCTTTGTTGATAAAACTGCAGGTCCAAACACATGGTGTGATTACACCTAAAGCTAAGAAAAAAAAATATAAATAAATTACCATTTTTTCTAACTAAACTAAATTTCATGCTTTGATAGGGTGCTACAAGCTAGCCTTTTAACTTGCAATGAAATAACTAATTCATTTAACAATCAACATGAAACATAACTAAAACAAACCGTGAAAATCACACATGAATCTAGCTCCAACCATCCCACTTCAAGCATGCTTCGCCCATATACTGTAGCAACTGCAGTACAGACTTCCATTGTATAGCATTTCTACCTTGTGCAACATACGAGGCTGAAAGAAGAAGCCAGTGCAGAAGTGCCAAAAACTGTAGTTCATCAAATGGCCACTTGAAGCTAGCTCCATAAACATCCAGGTTAAAATGCTCAGCTTTCCAGCAGAAAGAAACATGTATACAGCCTGGTACAAAAATGGTTTTCCAAAGCTCTTCTCTGTTGTCCAAATATGGTCATTTCTGGCTCCTAAAAAACAAGATGGCGACGGCCGAAATGCTGAACTTGAGGCTTCAAAACAGCAGTCCACAAAATAATGCTTGATGTCACGGCAGCTACGTCCATTATTATATATACAGTCTATGATTTACACAGCCTACACAGCAAAAGCTAGTAAAGCTGATTGCTTGTCAACATGACTGACAGCGTGCTACACTGAGCCAACATAGCATTCTTCCTAGCTTAAAAATACTCACCCAGCTAAGCACAAGTAAACATACATATAAGTAATTTCCAACCTTTTTTCCAACTGCTATGCCACGTTTGCCATGTTAACACGCTAACCTGTTAATATTAGTTAGCATCTGACCTTGGAGCAGGCGAAGGGTTTTTTTGTTGATCTTCAATGGATTCAGCTGTGAGTGAGGTCTGCCACACTGTTCAATCCAGTTCCAACATCTCTACCCTTGTGTTTTTGGCCCTGGAAAAGCAAAAACACTGTTTTTGTATTTATCCTTTTTCCAAGATACAACAGGCCTCCTGTGCCTAGTTACAGTTGCTACCATAGCATTGGGCAGTTCTAGGATGCAGAGGGGTCAAAATGAACAAAAATGAAAAACATCAGATTAATCATGTATGGAGTGCCCCTGGCAATGAGTCCTAAATAAGTCCTACTAATTACTGTGAAAATAAGTAGGTAGAACGTTAGCTTTTTACTTTAGGCTTCAAACGTCATGGAAGTGGTGTTACTTTGTGAAGGTTATTTTTCTTAACAAGATGTACAAGTATCATACATGTTTGTTTGCCACAGGCCTTATTTTCTGCAATACTCCAATATCCAATGGAAAAATCCTATAGGCTTTTTGACAAGGGAACCAGTGCGATGCTAACTTCCCCGGTAGCCTACAGAAAAACATCATCCCTGGAGCAGTCTATATTGAATGCAAAGACTCTTTGACTCCATGAGCTAGTACTTCTTGCCTTTGTTGGCTGGATTGATTTGGTTTAGGCAAAAGGAGTGGGATTGGTTAGGGTTAGGAGAATGTCAGGGTAGGCCAATCAGAGGCATAGTAAGGCAGGTCATTCCTTTGCTGTCCTTGGGTTCACAAATTTGCATACTGGACCATAGGGGGTCCTTTACATATGAATTGGAGCCAATACCATTGCCTCCTTTCCACTTTGTTTTTCTTTGTGGCAGCAAATCATGAGTCAGCAGAAATTCCCATGGTTTAAACTGGGCTTATTAGACATATTTGGGGCTGACTAAGAGTGGACACACTGTCGGACAGCAGATGGAGAGAAACTTGCTACCCTAGCAATGTTAAAGCTACAAACAACCCAAAATTGCAAAACACACAGTCAGGCTCACTCTGTAAAAAAAAGAGCCTGTTTTTCAGCATTTCACAGCCATTAATTGCTCTGTACTGGAATGTAACTGAGCCTGCATTCTGTTTGCATTTCTGTTATTCTCATACTGTAATGTTAATCTATTTCTAGTTTAACTCTACACAGTACAGCTCTTTGAACTCTTTGAAGTATATCTATAAACTGTGTTGCTGTGAAAGAGTATGCATGCTCAACTAACCCTATAAATGTAGAACCCACACTGGACTCTGTTGTAGTTGAGCTTGACTGTAACTGTGCACATTTTGAACTCACACACAGTGTTGTTCTCATTAAATACAAAAATCAAACTGTGCAGCAGTCAGTGAGAGAATACTGGATACCCAAATGCCTCCACTCTTCTATCTGATGTCTTTTGACACAGCAGATGACCATATTCCGATGGTTCAGTATCTCATATGATGAACAGCAAGGTATATTTTTTAAACATTTGTTTTTAGCATTCTGAAGTTGCTAAATGCAGAATTATGATACATGAAACATTGTTGAAAGACATAGGGATGAAAAGTTTAGGTTTCTAAGTAAGCTTGGCATGTTTCCAGAGGAGCTGATGTACGATACGATGCGATGCAATGAAATACGATACGATATAACATACGAAATAATACGATGTGATATGATACAATGCTGTACAATGCAATACGATACGATACGATGCGATGCAATACGGTATGGAAGAAATGAAGCATACACTGTAAAACCATTAAAGCACATACTACACATAGCAGTACTGCACATCAGCCACTCACGTACTCCACACGCCAGCACACAACAGAGCACCATAAGCAAAACACAACACAACCCCAAAAGCATCAAACGACATTTTTTAAAGTCTTAATTGAGGTTGGAGTTTAAACAATTCAGTTTAATGTGAATAAAATAACTGTGCCTCATATCAAACAACTGCTGATAGGTTTAGAGCGTGAAGGGATACCAGCAGCACTACACCTGGGGAAAGGTCAAACAAATCAGTGTCAGTTCGCAGATGCTGAGATGATCCAGGCTTTGTTAATGACCTGTGTTAAACTGGAGGATTTCCTGACCATTGTCATATGAAATATTTAAGTGCATGCAAAAGTGGTGTCTCTAAAATGTGATCTTAATGTCAACTTTCAAGCTCAGCATTTGGTGTATCTGTGAGCTTGCAAACAAACAACAAATTCGCTGTAAAATCTTCGAAGGTTTTCCCCATCTTATTAATGTCAATTTTATATTTTGTCCGTGTGCAAATGAAGTCTGGCAACAACTTGAGACCTCTGAGGCTGAATCCACCTCCTCAGCTACTTGTGGTCATATCTTGAAGGTGGGTGGATGGAAACAACATTGCTTGTGCGCTCATTAGCCTGATGTGCACATACAGGCAGGGGAATGTCACATCATTACTGCTGCCTGTCTGCTCTGCATGCACAATGGAAACAACTTGCTCCTGTGATGGAAACCTTGGACCTGTGGTGTAATAAGATAATAACTGACAGGACCAACAGGCCTGGAATAGATGCTTGAAAGCTGGAGTCCGCACAAGTAATGTTATGCATTTCCTTCTATAACAAGCTGGTGTTTTATGGGGATAAAGTGATTGCTTTTTCAGGCAGCACTGATCAGACGGATCAGCTCTACAGTGCCATGTGAAGTTAAAAAGAAGGGGGCTGGAAAATGTGCGCATCTTAAATTTTTCTGTCACTTGACTCGGTTCCCGCCAAAGCACTTTGGAAACGAGGTTATGGTCCTAAAGATGAAGATGAGAGGAGCTGTCTTTTCCAAGCCCGTAGGTAAGCTAACGTGGGTGTGCTGCTGCGAAACAAGGATTTGTCTGCCGAATTACCGCCTTCAAACGGCTCTCAAATGCAAATGGGACAGATGTCAAATAGTAGCGGAGCTGTACAATCGTACAAGTTGCCATCTTAATTAGTTCCTCTGTGACAAGGTGCTCATTCAGCGGTGACAAGAAGGACAACTTAATGCTGGAGGGTAAACTGACAGGTGGTCTTTGTCTCTCTGTCTGTCTCCCCCTCTGTCACATCCACCCGCTCCCATCCCACTCGTATTGCCACTCACCAGTTCCTTAACACAGATCATTATTGATTGGATTTTGTTATACAGTGAATGTGCCATGTTCAGCTCACATCCCATTGTCTCCCAGCATCCCTTTTCAACTTGGCCTATTCAAAGATCAATCTCTATTTGGCCTATAGAAGCCCACCGTAGGAGAAAGATGGTATACAAAGGAAATCCCCAGTGGAGGGATGCACACTGGGAAACAGCTTTGAAAAGGGGCTAAAGGGAAAGCCAGCAATCTTCCTCTCAGCATGCCCGGAGAGCATATAGGAATATTTGCATATGGTCTGTGAAATGGGACCAGTGGTAAGGCAGATGATGAGAGCAGTGGCTCCTTCCCACCTTGCATTTATGTTTATGCAGGAAGTTGATAAACTGGATCCCCAGGGTTCGGCGTGTCCACAGGACCGATGATCAAAGGTGGCAGGTGGATCTTTGCGCCGCCGTATGAGGACTGCAAAACTGGTTGCTCCCTCGGGGACGTGTCATTGCTAGCTGGGCAGGTTTCATCTCTGTTAAGGTCATGTCAGGACACAATGGAAGATGCAGATGCCACCCCTGACCTGATGATTGTTTTATTTTTTACTGTCTTCAATTTCATGCATTTATTCATACAAAGCGAGACACTGTAGAAGTGTGCTCTGAGGAATAAACATTCTACATTTCTGAGGTTACACTGACTTACAATATCACCCGACTCTTTCTCCCTGTGAACCAGCATCCAAGCATCCTTCAACAACACATTTTCCGCAGTTGAAAGACCTTCAAAGAGGTGTTTTCATCCTTTCAGACAGCTCAAAATGAGATGTCCTTGTCCTTCTTCATCTTGCTTGTGTGAAGGTAGAAAAGGATAACATTTGATGTTACCCTAATGAATGTCCTCTAGCCAAAACAAAAAACAGTTACATACCGAAGAGGCTTTTAAGTTTCAGTATGCAACATTCAAAGCATTAACGTAATAGCAAACACCTATTTGCTTTGTAAAGATAAGGTGGAATAATGGTGTCCTGAGCAGAGAATGAGGTCATGTTACCTCTATGTGTGTTGTAGTACAAGCTAGTACCAGCTCATCACTGCTGCTTTGCATTGTGCTCATACGGCGGTTACTGCTAAAATCAGGACAGCGGAAGCATAGCGCCCACTGTCCAGTTCCACCTAGCTAACACTGTTGATTCTGTATTGAGCATTTCTACCATAGATATGCTACGTTTGTATGTTTCATATGTATCAACATTTCTAAAATGACATAGCTTTGATAACCTGTATATACAGTGCCCTCCAAAAGTATTGGAACAGTGAGGCCAATTCCTTTATTTTTGTTGTAGACTGAAAATATTTGGGTTTGACATCAAAAGATGAATATGGGACAAGAGATCAACATTTCAGCTTTCATTTCCAGGTATTTACATCTGGATCTGATACACAACTTAGAAGATAGCAACTTTTGTTTGAACCCACCCATTTTTCATGAGAGCAAAAGTATTGGAACATGTGACTGACAGGTGTGTTTTGTTGCCCAGGTATCTCCCAATTACATTGATTATTCAAACAATAAATAGCACTGAATGTCTGAGCTCAGTTTCAAATTGGGTACAATAGGTTTTGCCTGTGCAGACTGCATTTAGAGGTGGAACCAACATGAAAACTGAGAACTGTCTATGGGTGAAAAAGAAGCAATTGTGAATCTGAGAGAAGATGGACAATCAATCAGAGCCATTGCACAAACATTGGCCATAGCCAGTACAACCATTTGGAATGTCCTGAAGAAGAAAAAAACCACTGGTGTACTAAGCAACAGACATCGAACAGGTAGACCAAGGAAAACATCAGCAGTTGATGACAGAAACATTGTGAGAGCTGTCAAGAAAGACCCTAAAACAACTGTTAGTGACATCAGCAACAACCTCCAGAGGGCAGGAGTGAAGGTATCACAATCTACTGTTCGTAGAAGACTTCATGAACAAAAGTACAGAGGCTACACCAGAAGATGCAAACCACTCATTAGCAAGAAGAATAGGAAGGCCAGGCTGGAATTTGCCAAAAGGTACAGAGATGAGCCTCAGAAATTCTGGGAAAAAGTTTTATGGACTGATGAGACAAAGATTAACTTTTTCCAAAGTGATGGAAAGATGAAAGTTTGGAGAAAGAAAGGATCTGCTCATGATCTCAAACATACAAGCTCATCTGTGAAACACGGTGGAGGTAATGTCATGGCTTGGGCTTGCATGGCTTCTTCTGGGACGGACTCTTTCATCTTCATTGATGATGTAACACATGATGGCAGCAGCAAAATGAACTCACAAGTCTACAGAAACATTTTGTCTGCTAATTTAAAGAAAGATGCAACCAAACTGATTGGGAGATCCTTCATCATGCAGCAAGATAACAACCCAAAACACACTGCCAAAACAACAAAGGAGTTCATCAGGGGCAAGAAGTGGAAGGTTTTAGACTGGCCAAGTCAGTCTCCAGACTTAAACCCAATAGAGCATGCATTTTACCTGCTGAAGAGGAGACTGAAGGGAGTAACCCCCCAAAACAAACAACAGCTGAAAGAGGCTGCGGTGAAAGCCTGGAAAAGCATCACAAAAGAAGAATGCAAAAGTTTGGTGATGTCAATGGGTCACAGGCTTGATGCAGTTATTGAAAGCAAAGGATTTGCAACTAAATATTAAGTCTCATTCACTTTAATCTATTTTAAGTTTATATGTTCCAATACTTTTGCTCACCTAAAAATTTTGTGTTCCATTACAAATAATGCTATCTTCTAAGTTGTGTATCAGATCCAGATGTAAATACCTGGAAATAAAAGCTGAAATGTTGATCTCTTGTCTCATACTCATCTTTTGATGTCAAACCCAAATGTTTTCAGCCTACAGCAAAAGTAAACGAATTGGACTCACTGTTCCAATACTTTTGGAGGGCACTGTAAGCTGACGTTGACACCGGGAGGTGGAGGGGATGGTGAGTGGTGTGTCGTCTAGCCAAGACAGCTACCTAGCCAACCCAGTCTCACTCAAGTTGTCGAAATCCAGCGCTCGGGCAGTGACTTGCGGCATCAGACACTGACGAAAAAAGCCATCCTTTAATATTGTCTGGCGGCGTAAAGGGGAAATGCAGTGGGACAAGGACGAAAGTTAAGGTGACGAAAGTCTGAGTAGGGAGGATTATAAAGCCAAACCCTGTTCTTTTTTCCTAAACCTAACCACGAGTGTTTGTTGCCTAGACCCAACCACGTGCATTACTTGTTGGAGGAAAAAAACATTCCTGTGAAAGTGTATTTTGAAAGGAGACAATGCATGTAACAGGCAGAACATGGCACAGCAGCCCAGACTGTCAACAATCAATGCACTCAGGGCACCTCATATCTGGACATGGAAAGTCCATGACTAAACATTGATAAGTGACAAGGTCGGAGTGAGAATGTGTTTGCCAAGCTGCAGTCCACTGTTTGAGACACACACAGCGAGACATCAGCAGCATTTCCAGTCATGAGTGTGCCACCAAAAACAAGTGTCTTAGCGAGACATCAGCAGCATTTCCAGAGATGATTATGCCACCAATTTAGCCGAAGACCTTTTCTAACCATAACCAAGTTGTTTTTTTGATAAACATAACCACATTATCCACAGCATTGTTAAAGCTTAAAGAAATGTGAAGTTTAAACATATGTGCTACATAATAACACAGAAGTATTACATGTCCGTATTTTGCAGAAACGTACAAGGCCAACATTTAGTCTGGTGATTGGGTTGTTTTAAGACTTACTAACTGTTGGAGCTAAGCCTATTACTTGCACTATACTACACTGATGTTTCATCCAGCCGGTTAATGCCACTGTTTCCTTGGTTGTGTTGAGTTCGGACAATAAGCTGCAGGTTCTGGGTGCAAAACAATTATCGTATTTATTCATACCACCAAACACAGGTTGAGTAAATGTCCATTTCTTCATCTTTCATCCAATCCGAATACACAATACGTTGCACAATGTCTCGCGCCACAGCCGTCAAAAACCTTTTGCTCTTCCGGGGTGAAACACCTGACGACAACAACGTTGCCTACCCTTATACACTAATGCTCCAAATATCAATACAGCGCCACCCAGTGTGCACCCATAGTAAATCCAATTCATGTCTGCTGAGTGAAATGACATATTTGGCTTTTACACTAACCTTATTCCAAGTACAACAAGATACATCCCAAACGCTGAGTGTGTTGTGTTTGTGAATCTGGACCTCGGTATCTTTCTAATTATAAACCAAAAACTAAACAGAAAAACAGATATTGTCGTCCAAATAAAACATCAACCCTTGCCAACACTGAACCCTCAGAGGTTGATGAAGAGTATTTAGTAATGTGTGCAGATAAGTGGCAAATTGCATTATCTCTTACAAAGCTCCCTTAATCTACATAGAGATTAGCCCAAAACATATTGTTAATCACTACAAGGCTTATGAATAGTTAATTGGAGAGGGATAACGGAGACTGGGGAGAAGTAATAATTAATGAGGCTGGGTGCAGATGGGACAGTATGGGATACTTAATTAAATTTTGGCACTGAGAATGACCCATTTGAAGTTGTTTGGAGTACGGGTAAGTTTAAAGTCAATTCAAAGAAATCAAACTTACACAAAATTCAAAGTAAAACAAACAGAAAAAGATGTGTGTTCCAAGATGTTGCATGGACACGTATATGCAGAATACTGCAAGCTTTTGGACCTTTAGGAATACATAATTGTGTGATCTTCAACTCTGATGAAATGTTTTTTGTTTGTTTTTAGTTTGTGTAAAACTAAATTAGTTTTTCTATCAGTTGGTCTTTTCTTATCTTGGAAATTGTTAACACGTTTTTATTTAAAATGAGGATAGTGGTTAGCTTACAGTTTCTAACATGTAACATCAATAAAACAAAGAGACAAAAACTTCAAATCAGCTCAGTATGCCCAAAGGCTAAAACAAAAACATTCATACTCAGTGGATGCTTCCAAGCACTACATAATACTCTATATTATATTTTATGTAAATATCTCAGTGCCTCAATCTCTTCTCTCCAACTGTGCATCTGAAGTTTTAAAAACACTCCTTTGTTAAGCAGCTCTGAGGATTTTTGCTGTGTTTGTTGTCTGTCTGTCTGTCTGTCTGTCTGTCTGGGGTTTCTGAGGATCAGCGTTGATGTAAGTAGCTGCCAGCTGCTGTCTCTCAGTACACTGTCCAGTCAGTTCCCTTAGTCACTGAGGATATATACAAATAAAATCCTGCAAACATCGGCTAATAGATGCCTAAGCAGGAAGACGTCTGCATTCAGGTGGTTTTTGTTGCACCAGAGGGACGTGTCAAACTCTGCAGGTCAACTAAAGCAGCAGGAACACTTAAACAACACCACGGGGTGATCAGGAGTCATCCATGACTTGCTGATGAAATCTGTGGGTAATGCATCATATACAGCACTCACACCTTGACCCAAAGTGCTTTTCAGCTCAGAATGCTTTGGAAACGGTTATAGAAACACCAATCTTTAAAATTGTGCACTACACAGTTTTGCAAACCTGACCTCTCACCGCTCTTTCAATATGTTTTTTGTGCTCTAAAAAACTAATTATAACATAAAGAAAAGGTTCAGATTCAAGTGCTATGTTCATACAATACACTTGGTAACTGTGTTTCAGAAAAGTGCTGAAGGCCGTTTAAAAAAAAAAAAAAAGGCTTGTGATTAAAGTCTCTGAGAGTATTACAGGGTTAATAAATATTTTGGAGCCTGAAGGAGCTGCACTTTGTATTTATACTTGGTATTTATACTGCTATGCTATGCTATGTTAGCCTTACATAAAGAAGTGCTGAATCAGATTTATTAGTTTCACATATACTACACTATAAAGGGCCAGTGTGTAATATTTGGCATGGTTTATTGTCAATCTGAATCTTCTACCCATTAATATGTTTATACAAATGTATAATTGCTATAAAATAAAATTCATTTGGTTTTCGTAGCCTTATAGTTATGCTTTTATATATACATATACATATATATATATATATATATATATATATATATATATATATATATATATATATATATATATGTAGCAAGGGCCTTCCTTTAGAGAGGTCGCCATCTTGCGCCGCCATGTATGTACGGCAGACCGAGCGCACAATCCAGCCAGCCAGAGAACGCGTTTCGCGTGTATAAATGAACCAACGAAGACAGCGGAAGGAAGGAAGAAGGAGGAGGAAACAGCAGAGAGTGTTAGTAGTTCGTCGATAGAGAGTAGTGAAAAGTTTTTTTAGTTATAAAGTTTGCAAATGGACCACACTTACCACGCAACAGGAGAGAATGAACCCGAACTGTCATCTGCGAGGAAAAGAAGACGCAACTTCACTCCTTGTGATGCACTCTCTGCGGCGCTTTTCCTCTTGATGATATATCTCCCCAACGATGGTAGCAGTAGCACCAAATCCCATTCTGTGCATTCAGCCTCTCTTCTCACCCGCTCAGCATCAAACACATGGAGTTCTTCATCTGTGTGCTCCGGCTCAAACAGGTATGGCTCTGGGTCTGTGTCCACTACAAGAAACTCTTCAAAATCGCGTTCAAAGTCGTCCATTGCAGCTACTATAGTCCAGAGATAGCGCTAGGCTAAATAAACAGCTGAGCTCCGTTTACCGGCTACGCTGTCAGTCAGTGTGTGGGCTGGAGATTGAGCAGAGAGGGGAGGGGGGTCCCCACTTAGAATGGTAAACGAGTATGTGTGTATGGTGTGTGTGTTACGCTAGAAGAGTCAGAGTTTGGGACAGAGTCTTTTACCCCCTGGAGTGTTACCGGAGTTTTTGGAGTGCTTAAATAAACGGGCCTTTTTCCCGAACGCTCCTCTGGTCTCCTGCTCATGAGGGATTCATTACAATATCGTAACATGGCTTAGATTTCTAAATAAACATTCACCTCGTCGCTAGATAGACCTACTCCTGAAAAAGTCGTGCGCAAGGCTTTTTGTCCCTACGAGGCCGCCGTCATTTACCTGACGGGAGGGGTGAGCGAGTGAGCCCTGCAATCTAGAATTTGGCCACTGATGTCACTGTTTTCAACCCATTTTACACACTGGCCCTTTAATTAAATGTTATGTTTAATGTACATTTATTGTGAAAACTTAAGTGAGGCGATATTAACAAAAATTCATATCTTTTCCTATTTTCAGGCTGAATGGTGATACTTTTATAAAAACAGACTGGGATCAAAATAAAATGCAAAGACAGGAAATATGATATAAATAAATAGCAGGACATCAACGTTTTTGCACACAGCATTGGAGCTACAGAGGTTTAAAGGTTTGCAACACAGGACACAAAATTATAACATGAGTATAAAAGTAGTCATTCATCTCACAGACTGATTTGTGAGTGAGTGGGGCGGAGCTATATGAAGAGTGTGAGAGAGGAGAGATGCATGCTGGTGTGTGTTAAATAACGCAACTTGCCCCCATATCAATAAAGACGGTGCTGTCTAAATTTACTGTAAATCTTGCTTTAGAATATATATAGATATATTGTACATAGTCGTTATATCGCCCAGCCCTAAGTGAGGTGGACACATTTTTTACATTTTGAGTTTCTTCTCCTTTTCATGAATCTCTGATCTGATGTTATACTCCCTGTGCTTGCAAGGTACATAAGGTGCGTTAAAAATATCATCAGTAATTGTTGCAGATTTGGGTCAGATGTGGTGTCCCTGGCTTATTGTGTGCGTTACTGGAAGGAATTTTAAATCACAAAATCTAAAAACCAGCAAAGTCAAAAAAACAAATTGTTTAGTTACAGATTACAATCAGATTAGCCCCGGGGGCTCGTCACCTGAAGGTTATCTTGCATTCTGTAGACTATTCTACTGCATACTGATACATAGCTGATAAGGCACAGACAGGAATTTGGATTTGTCTGACAATTTAGAGAGATATGAAGTGAGGTAGATAAAGGTAGTGCGCAGCAGGAGGTACCGAGCTCTAACACTGCAAACACCTTGGCATAGTTAGAATAGCTTGGGGGAAATAAACTCACTTTTAAAAGACGAGGATGAAAAAAGAGAAAAGAAATAGAAAAGGAATCAGCGATGAAGGGCACGGGAGTGTGGGAGTGGATGGAACAAGCTGGTGAAAGAGATCAACCCACTGGCTCGTGGTGCTGAGAAGATAAGGCGTTTATTTCTCTCAACCTGGAAGCAAACATGGAAAAGTGTGAAATAATGAACTTAATTGATTTTTTTTAAAACTCATTAGCCGTGAAGGAGGGCATAAGGAGTGACAGCATCTATAACTAATGTAAAGTATTGTAGTAGAATCACTCACAAGTTCTAAATATTTGTCCTTGAATAAGAGATTTGAAAGCTTCTCTCTGTTTGGAGTGTTTTCTCTAAAAATGACTCATGTTTTGGCTGCAGTGGTGGAGTTCTCAATTTAAGCTTGTAAACACGATGGGTGTGTATCAATGTATACAGAAGAGAATAGATGTGTACTGGGCTGATTATTTATTGCAGTTGTCTTGCTATATTATAGACAAACATATCCCGACAAACATATCGGGAAGTGGTGTTTATTTACCAACCAACTGATGTAGGTATTTCATTATTGAGCCTGCCGTCTCTGCGTGACTACTTTCAAATCTCCTTCATGTGCTGTATCTGTCACTATAACACTTGCATGTTTTACCCACAGCAGTGGATTTCATCCTTGTGTAGGTTCCGGTTTATTTCAGGATTGCAGGAAGCCAAATCTCTCCAAACCAAGCTCCCAAACTAAGCAGTGAGTGTTTCGTTTACATCTGAAGAATGAAAGCCAGCTGGGTGTCGCAGTAGGTATAGGCTAACGTGCTCCCATTTCTTTCTCAAGCTGATTAAATGTCCTCGCTCCGTAACAGTGCCTGACGGCAGCCTCGCATGGGCAGGATAAAACTTTTCCCAGCTGCAGAGGCCTGAGGGGGTGGTCTCGTGTCACAAATCGAGCTGAACGGAATATCCAAGCATCTGCTCCTGCCGGTCCAGGAAACATCGCCAGATTAAACCTTGAGGGGTCTGTGATTATCTTGGGGCCCTGTCTACGACAAGAGTCCTGGTTGGCAGCGGCCCACAAGGCAGTGTCGCCATCCTGAAATTGAATTGGGAAGGATTTAATGGGTTTAAAGGCTTTGGCTCTCAGTGTGATGGAATCAGATAGGGGCGAAAACGCCAGGAAGTTTGGACAGGCAGAAGGCTCCGCAGCAGAGCACAAACCGAGGGAGACAGAGAGGAAGAATTGAACACAGTTAAGACCATCTGATGGGAGGAAGCTGAGTTTCCTGATTAAGGAAAGGTCATTTTAGGTTAGTGTCTTGGTGGCTTCAATTCTGCAAACAATGACTGCATTCAGAAACCATGTAAACTGATAAAACATCTGTTGATAGGGCCTGCTGTTACACACCACATAGAGGAGCCTAAAACTATTCATGCTGTGTCTATTTTACTGACAACGAGACTGTAAGAAGCTCCACTGATTCTGTTAACGTGTGTGCATGAAATTCAGCTTTTAATGTTGAATTTCAACATGAAGGCCAAATATTAACACATTTTTTTACGCAATAAAACTCCAAGATGTTCTCTCCTGGGAGGAATTTAATCAACATGAGTAATTTCAGCCGCCGAATAAGTGTTTTCTTGCTTTTGTTTTTTTTGCTTCTGACTCTGAGAAAAAGAACATCTAATCCGCACGAAAACCTGCGCCCCCACAGGGAAAAGAAAAATGAGTGATTGCTAATTTGTGAAACGATGATGGTGCTTTTGTAAAGAGATGACTTTAAGGGGAAGCATGACCAAAGTATTGTCTTCAAATTAAGAAGGAAAAGAGAATCTCAGCCTCAGAAGTGAAACGTATCAGCTCTAATGGGAAAATGTACAGCAAAAAGCAAAGAACAGTCATATCATGTGACTCCGTTATGCTGACTTGTGTTTGCATTTTAGACCGCAACGTCCTACAACGTAATCGGAGAAGAAAAGCATGTGGAGCAGTTTTGTGCTGCTTGATTCATGATCGACTCTGACATCTGCTGTGTGTGTCTTTTTGATTTTGCTCTCAAACAAACTCTTCCTCAAATATTTGCTTGAGAAAAAAACATGAAAACACAGTGAAGCTGCTTTTTCAGTGCACAAAATGCCATCTCATACTCGTGTCAGGCCTCTAAGTGCATGGCAGCTCTGCAAGCACTGTACATTAGAGTGGTCATCATTGGGGAGAGAAGTCGGGCCAATGTGACATCTGTGCTTTTGTGCGTCATGCCATCAAGCCGATAGAGTGTGGGGAGAGGAAATGGAAGTGGCAAAATGTACTCAATTGTGCTGCGCTCTTATTTCCAGTGAAGCATAGAGCTTATAGGATATCAATACATCCAGATAGTGCTGCTGGTGATAAGGGGCTTGTGAAAAGAGGCAGTGTGCCTGTGCTGCTGCTGCTGCTGCTGCTGCTGCTGCTGCTGCTGCGGCAGGATGTCTCAGCTCAGTGCTGGAAAAGAGCCCTGGTTTTATAGTGGTTTTGTTGTGAGAGCCCACAGAGGCAGGTACAAAGTGACAGCATATTAACTTAAACTCCCTGGTGTCTTGCCTCCTCTGCTTTGGACTGGACAACACCATTTCCACTTTGCGGACCCGTGAGCTCTTAATGAGGAGAGGGGACCGGCTCTCGCTGCCCAAACCTGAGGGTCATGACCACTCATTGTCATGGCTCCCAAACAATCTCGCAAAGTGTCAGTCCTCCGGGAGGGACTGCCTGCTTTCAGCTGGCTGCAGAATCAGCCAGCATGGTGCATCACAAGAAGAGACAGAGGGAAGGGAGAGGAAATGGAAGTACATCTTTCTCGTAAGAGTGATAAAACAAACATGAGAAAATAACCGAATCTACAAGCCTGCAAACAGATATTATAAAAACGTAGCATTTCATGGAAGGATGCCTTTAACTCTTTTGATATATGGCTCGGCTAAAAGAAGAGGCAGTTCCATTTATCGGAATGACGTTCAGCTTTTGTGGGTTTCTCATCAATTTACAGCTAATGAAGTGTGACTTAAATGAGCATTCTTCCTCGGCGCCAGGCAGAGACAATGAAACAAAAAGAGCAGAAATTCAAGCTCTGGTTGAAATGTGATGGGAAATGAGAGGGCTGCACAGAAACGCTTGCCACCACACCACCAGCAGCCCGACAGCGCACAGAAGAAGATCACGCTGTGTTGTTGGACAGACATCAAAGGCGACGGCCTCAAATAGTTTCTCCGTCACACTGGGTGACCCAGCAGCACATCGCTTCCTCCATATGTACACAAACAAGCTCATAACCATAAAACCCATGCGTGCACTCTGATACACATGCTCACACTCAGACGCGTAAACACACTCATATGCGCTTATCATTCGCCACCTAAACCATCTAGTAACTTCCAGCTTTCTAAGAAGTGGCATTTCATTTGCTTCTGCAGCTAACTAACCGAGCACCCAGACACAGTATCACAGTTGGGAATCTGTCACAGTTGTCTTGACCTTTGGTCTCTTAGTCACCCTATCCCACCACCACCTGCAACCCCACACAGCCCCTCCCAGTGTGGCATTTGGGGAAATGCCCACCAATCTGTTTTGCTGCTAAAGTTAGCATGGTAGAAGTGGAGCCACACAGGGAGCGAGGTGAGAGGTGAGGATGTTTTTACACTTTTAGAGTCTTTCAAAGGGCCTTTGGTTCCTCTAAAGATCATAACATTTTAACTCATAGCATATGGGAGTCAAACACGAGTAAAAAACTCTATATACAAGGCAAGAGCAGTGATACTCAGCTTACGGCCTGCGGGCCAAATCTGGCCACCGATAGGGTGCCGGATGGCCCCCCTAACCATTGTCTAATACACAGTGAAAATAAATTAATTCACGTTGGGATATTCTTTTGGTACTTTTGATATATATTAAGCTGCTTTCACACTAGGGTTGCAACGGTATGAGATTTTCATGGTACGATAACTGTCTCAGAAAATACTGCAGTTTTACAATATCACGGTATTAAAGGCGCTGTATGTAAGAATGTGGCCAAAACGGTTACTGCACTCAAATTCAAAATACTGCCGCAAGTCGTGTCCGCCCCCCCTCCCCTACAGATTTGAGGTTGCTGGACAGCGGCACGCTGGAGACTGATTTGCCATGGCAGGGCCGCGTCACCGCGTCCTTGATCTTCGGTTTTCCAGCGGACCGTTCGAGCAAGTCCGGCTTCTCTGCTGCTAACGCTGCTGCCGGGATACAGCTGAGGAGGAGCCGGCTGCTAATGCTATGTACCGGGACACTGCTAACGCTGCTGCCGGGATACAGCTGAGGAGAAGCCGGCTGCTAATGCTATGTACCGGGACACTGCTAACGCTGCTGCCGGGATACAGCTGAGGAGGAGCCGGCTGCTAATGCTATGTACTGGGACACTGCTAACGCTGCTGCCGGGATACAGCTGAGGAGAAGCCGGCTGCTAATGCTATGTACCGGGACACTGCTAATGCTGCTTGCCGTGCTGCTGTAGCTCAGTCGTAACTGTAACTGATGCTGAGACTCTACTGACTGCGTGACTGGTAGACGGCGGTGGGTGGCGCAACAGGCCAAAACACAAATTCAAAACATAAACATGATTTGTGGACTGTAAAAATGTTAATTTAAATGTGAATATTCTGGCTGTACTATTGTTGTCCGTGAGATCAGTATGTTATATGAACATTATTCCTTAGTCTCTGTGACATATTAGGAGGATTTTACGACTATTTGCTTTAGATTTCTTACATATAGCTCCTTTAAAGAATTTCTATTATTATGTCCACTGGGGATTGAACCCAGGACCTTCTGCGTGTAAAGCAGACATGATAACCACTATACTATGGAACCACACAGTCTAAGACTGTGATAATGGGCAGCTGCTTCAGTGAACATCGGAGGCACAAGCTGGATTGGCACCATGTAAAAAAACTGCATACTGCAGCAAGACAGTTGAAATCACTGAAGTGACCAAAGATTTCTACATAGTTCAACAATTTACCAGTCATGTGACGTTTGGTGGAAGTGTTATTGCTGGCCTTGTAAGTTGCTAGCTCAATGGTGTACAGCTCCAGGTATCTACACACCAACATCATCAGCTCCATCTTGTCATGTGTCTGCTTCCGTGATGCCCACTCCCTTCTGTGTGATCGGCCAAAGCCAGGCGGCTACCACCAGAAAATTCAACACAGTGAAGTATGCATGGTGGAGCAAAGTCTGTGCGCGTTCAAGTGAGGGGCAACCGCTTTATACATGTTTAAAATCGCTTCCTCTCTGCTGCCTTCCTCACATTGATGTGACAGCAGGCAGTGAGTTGCTGGACGACGGTTTGAAAGCAGCTGAAGGTGCTAGAGTGCATACCAAAGCATCAAGAGAGAGCTTGTTTTTGTCAAAAAAATAGATCTTCTGGAACCCCCAGCAGAAGTCGCGGCAAAGACCCAAATCTCCTAAAATCCTAGAGATGTCCCTGCATACATGTGCAGGGCTGCTGACTGGCCCCTGACTTCCTGTCAAAGCAAGCTGAGTATCCCTATTCAAGAGGGATAAAACACAAACTATGAAGACAAGGTTGTTTTCAGACTATCTTTACAGATAAAAATGTCGGCTGTCCCTGCGTCAACTCACAAGAAAGTGTAAGAATTCTGAAAAACATACTACATAATGCATTCAGTGCATTTAAATTCAAGCCTCATCCTAGAGAAGTGTATAATTTGCCTCTGACACCTATCAGGATACATAACATACTCTGATATGATGCATGACTTCACTGAAAAACTCTCACCGAGCCTGTTATTGAAAACGACGCCCATGTGTCTCAAATCTTTAAGAAATCTCACACTCATTCTGATCACAAGTTTTTAAGAATATAAGACATAAATCAAAGTGTGTTTGTTGCACTTGAGACTGAGAACTACACAAACTAGATTACCCCTGAGAGCATATGGAGATGGGTCTTTCCTATCACAATATTTCTTCTCCAAATTCACTTACTGAATTACAAATTGAAGTAAATTATCCGGGGACGGATTTGATTAGAGAAGCCAATCATTTTAGCAATCAGACTCAAGGGAGACCTAGAGTATACAGAGGAAAGACGAATACACACACTCATGTTCAGTTGGTATTTCATTACAGGATACTTCATGGTATCATTATAACTCTATAGCATATGTCAAAATGTTGAATATATTTTAAGTCTTTAGATGAACTGCCTGTTGGGATCTTCCGAACACACACAATCCTTGTAGGCCACACACACACACACGAACACACGCACTCACTCAGTCACAGAGTACAAAAGCAAATTACAATTAATTCTGTTCTCCCAATACCATTTAAAATGCAGGGGAATTATACAAAACATTGTCTCCATTAAAAACAGCCGCAGGCAGATTGCTTCTCTTTCGATGACCTGAGAATTCATTAGAGACAACAAAGCACATGAGAAAATAATAATACAAAAGAAATCATTTATTTCGTGTAACTGTGAAGACTACCTTTGAAAACGCGGTGTTAGTGTGCGTGTGCATGGACTCAGGGCCACCTTCTGTTGCCTGCGCACTTGGTCTAATGGTGTTTGTCCAAAAAAGATAAGGACCTCTCCATGGAACAACCGATGGGATTTAATTAACAGTGAGTGACAGGGCCCCGGTAGCTGCAGTGCTGTGTTCTCCAGCATTTTTTTTTTTAATCCTGTCACGCAAGATACAACTCTGCTGCATGGTGCAGAAGGTTTCGTTTTAGTTGTGGGCTTGTGGGATTTACTCTAGAGGCAAAATCTTTTTTTGTAAGAATGGAAATGCAAGAAACAGCCTAGTCTTAATTGCTCAAGTATTATCATGTCAGAGAATGTGGCCAAGTAGACGTAGCTGCTAACCCTGGATTAGCACTTCCACTGTGAGGAGCTTAGTCACTGGTACCAAATTCTTCATGACTTAATTACTCTTAAATGTAGATGCGTCACCATCTTAATGACCTAAAAAGTAAGAGTCAGCTTGATTTTGCCTGTGCTGCGGACACAGAATTTCTGACGTGTTCGCCCTCGGCCTGCAACTGAGGACACGCATCCTCTCTGACTGGCCAAACAAATGCTGAGTGCTACAACTAGCCTCGGGAGCAAACAGGGAGCATTCATCAGCAGCGTCAATCAGTCACTAAACTGTCACAACACGGCAGCTTTCAGAGGCCATTTCACCCCGTCTAGATTGTTTCAAAATCCATTTTTACCCACATCTCCCTCATCACTCACCAGGACAACAAAAGATATTGGAAAGTTGTAAATAAACATATCCATTGTTCTAATGCTCCACTGACGGCTGTGCTGTAATCAACCAAGAGGAGGTGGACTTTAAAAGCCAGACAGGGCCAATCAATGCTGATCCACATGGGGGACAGTGAGCAGCCTCCTCTTAAACACGGGCCACTAAGGCTGGTCAATCAGGGAGAGTGCCTCTGCCATTTCCAGTTTAAATGCAGTCATACATAAATGGGTGGGAGTGGATTTGTTCCCCACTCTGGTGACTAAGTTTTAAGTCCCCAACTCATCGCAGATATTGTACGGACGCCCTAAGAGGCAAGTGAGGAAAAACTAGAATTGCAGTTGTATGCCTTTGCGAACCAGTCAAGTTTACATCCATTTGTATAGACTTGTATGTAACCATGACAGCTGACAGTGCTTCAGATATGGATGTTACTGCAAAGAAGCTACATATTCTAAAACGTGGATGATCAGTGTCACCAATTAAATATCTGACCAAGTGTCATCCCTTCTGTTCCTAAAATATGACGTTGATTAATGGCCAGAAGAGAACATTATGATGTCACAGTGAAGTTGACCTTTGACCGTTTGCATTAAAAAAACAACATCACTTTATCGTTTTATTCTATCAGACATTTGTGTGAAATTTGGTCGTAATTATCTTATGAATTATTGAGTTAGGGCCAAAAACATTTTTTTAGAGGTCACAGTGACCTTGACCATTGACTATCAGAATTACCCCAGTCTCACTCTGAAGTCGTCGAAATTCCACACTTGAGCAGTGACTTGCTGCGTCAGAAACTAATGAAAATAAGGCGTCCTTTAACTTTGGCATGACACGCGGCCGGTTGCTGTAATAGTTTACCGGTGCCCAGCAGTGTCAGAGGGAAACATGGCGGGACAAGGACAAAAGTTAAGGCAGCGAAAATCCGACTGGGGCGGGCGGGTTCTTTCAATTGGAAGGGTCCTTTTTTTTTTGGGTGTTTTTGCTGCGCAAACCCAACCACGCGTGTTAGTTGTTGGAGGAAAAAAAACATTAATTCACGTTGTTATACTTATGTAGTGTGTTTGTTTAGAAAGAGACTGTAAGTAAACACTACATTTCCTGTGAAAATGGAAGTGTAGTTTGAAAGAAGACAATGCATCTAAGGCAGAGCTTGACACGGTGTCCCAGAACATCAACAACCAATGCACCCAGGGTACCTTTCACATCATATGTGGACATGGAAAGTTCATGACCAAAACATCAGTACGTGATGAGGTTGGAGTAAGAATATGTCGGTTACATTTCTGGCTAAAAAAAAAGACATGACAGTAATGTAACGTAACTTGCTATCACGCAATATATGCACCTTGTGTTTAGACTGCATAGAGAAAGTAAAATTCCCCTCAAAGTAAACGTTAATACTTAAGTCCTATTAAAACATAGGGTAGTGGTGCACAGAACTTTTTTTTCACTTGGCAAAACTTAGTATTCTACCTTTTCCACAGATAAAAACAACTGAAGGAACTTTGAAATATTATCACCTGCTCTTAAGTAGCAAACACAACAGAGAAATGATTTAGATCAGACAATTTTTTTTTTCTCGTTTGCCTTTCAAGGCTTCCGTAATATTGTTTCCTGTATGTCAAGGATTTTTTTGTGAATACAAAAAACAGCATGTCGAATTTATGTCATTGTCACATGATCCAATTCATAGGAAAGAAACATTAAACGAGTACATACATAATTAATGTCAACAACCGTTTTCAGCATATATTTGAAGTTTTTTGTGTGCGTCTGTTTAAAGGCTGTGTGTCTGGTGTGTGTCTGATGTGTGTGGATGCATGAGTGAGCAGCAGACAGTAAAATAGATTAGATGTCAGGTCTGAGATACCTGACCCCTGGTTTGGAACTGAACTCTTTAAACTATGTGAGATTACACAAATTTAAAATGTGGCAGATCGTTTATCGCATGCTTTTAGCTGCAGCTGTTTGAGTTATTTTGCTTCCATTAAAGATAATCAATCCTCTATTGATCGCTATTACCATTTTGCTCCATTTCATGATATGTGCCTGCACACGATTGTACTGGCAGCCGAGGCACAGCTGAGTGATTATGTGCACATGTCAATACCAATGTGGTTAAACCGTTTTCACATTAATCAACACCTCAGATTTTATTTTCAGAAACGCCTGAAGCCCCATGATCATGCATATTAATAAAACTTTGATAATTGGAATTACAGGCAGTTTTAAAGGATGTTATTTATAGGGATAAGGTGAGAGCAGTGCTTGGAGTGTGTAGGTCTGACTTTAAAAAGCTCCACTGGCACAGATTTATAAATTCAGCATCGGCAGCAAGATTAGTCTGCATTAATTTCTTTCTTCCCACATATGTTGCAATTTTTCAAAATACTTCCAAGCCCTTTTTACAGTTTCCAAACAAAAACATCCATCCAAAGCTGAGACTTTAAGTATTAGAAAAACATCCTCTTTTTGTGTCAAGAACATTACCAATTAGCATAATGTAGACTGCAACCTAAATTCCTATTTAGTTGTAATGTTTCCCAGAAGAGAGCAAGACCGTAATGAAAAAAAAAGAAACAACCTTCGCCGAGACATCATTAGAAGCAATAACTAAATGCTGCTGTTGAAAATACATCCGCACAAATCTGTTTGAACTTCAAATAAGCTGGAGACAAACGTGGAGAGATCAAGCAAAGAAATCAAAGTAGCAGCACTTCAAACACTGGCTGCAGGAACAAGTGAATCATAAATGGGAGCACTTAAATACTTTTTTCTTTTTTTTTTTGGTGTGCGAGCCAGGATTGCGATCAAGTTCTTTATTTTTTTGGCTTCTCAAATATCATATTTCAACATACATTACTGAAGCTGGGGTCTGAATTGAAACGTACTTCACATCTACATTATGGATTTATGGAGAACATGGTTTATTCACAGCATCAATCACTTTCAGTATGTATCGCCTGCACATATTTGGTCCAAAGGCTATATTTAACCTGAGCTCTTCCGGCATCTGTGCCTAAGAGGGAAGGCTTTTTCTAAATCTAAATGTGAAAAGCTTCATCGAAGAATTTGCGGCTATATGTATGAGTTAAATCACACTGGGTCTTATTAGAGGGGCGGCGGCAGAATAAGCTCGACAGTATCTTCTCGGGAAATTCCTCTGAATTGCTCTGAGTGACGGAAAACTGTCCTAAATGTTTCACCACTGAGAGCAAATGGGAAATATGTGATGAGTAAAGCCTGGGTTCGGATAGAGAGCAAGCTAAAACAAAGCTAAAGGCAAACAGTGGAAGGTACTGACACTGAGTCAATACAAGTTTCCTCAGCCAGGAACTGAGACAGAGCGTATGTTAGAGGAAAAAAAAAAAGGAGAAGACTAAAGGCATTGAGTTAAAGCTGAATAATGAGAGAGATGGTATAGCAGAGCCCTGGAGTGCGTGAGACCGAGCCTGGACAGTCGGAGGGAAGAGAGTTCAGACCTCGGTTTCCTGACAACGGTAATTACTTCCCTGGCTTAAACTCATGGCCTGAATCTCCTTCACAGCCAACTAATGCTCCCCACTTGGGTTCGGCGCTGTATGTTCCCGTGATGAGAGATTGCCTGTAAAAGAGTTTGTGCTTTACTTTTCCACAATCCGAGCCTAACTAGTGGGGCACACTTCTTAAAGATGACTGGACAGCAAATTTAATCCTCAGAGGGGGCGAGAGAAGTTTAGGATTATGCGCCATATCTCGCCAGCCAATAGGAGGATTTGAGCCTGTCTGGCCCCGATGTCTTGGCCAATCACAGCCGGAGGCAGGGGATCAAGTACACATGGGAGAAAGCAGCAGTGAAGGAATGATGCACTATGATAGCCATGGTGTAAGGGAGTGGCTCTATACTAAACTATATAATGCTAATTTTGTAAATTATTTATCTGACTATGGTCGTCTTATTGTAACCACAATAGGTGTGTTTTTCTTTTATTGAAACACTCAGCAGTGATTTTGATTTAGATGTTTACACCACAGACTGTTCAGCTGTAAACATAATAGTTTCCAAAAGCTGTTAATATGAATTTTAATCAAATATTTATACCATATTGAGAACATTTTGCGCTTGTTTGGACTCACGTCCCCAGCATGACAGCGTCTGTCAAATCAATGCTGGGCATGAATGCAGAATGGCTTTCATCTGTTAGGCTTGTTCTGACACTTGAAAGACAAGTGTGAATTAATTAAATAAACGACATATTTCAGTATGCTATGAAAACAACAAAAACATTTTTATTTTTCTTGCATTCTTCTCTCTTATTTTGCACTGCGTCTTCATCATCTACACTCCCTGCATACCTACATTGCTCTATTTTGCATTGCAGTGCACCAACACAACCGAAAGTTATAAACAGAAATGGTAAGGTTGGTTGAGCACGATGATGGCCACAAATTGTTTCCTGTCACTACAACGGGACGTGCAGTATAGAAAAACAAAATACTTTCAAACTTCTAGAAATAGCTGTGATGCACCCAAACCACCCCTACAAACACACTCACACACACAGACACACACAACCCTGTACTTCTATACTTGTGAGGACCTGTATTCAGGGTGTCTGCAGGTCTTTAAAGAGCCTTAAATTGTCTTAATTTCAGATTCGATGGCTCCCAAATATTTTTGGTCACATGACCACAAACATTTCTCCAGCTAGACCAACACATTCTCACTCTGACTTTGTCATATATTGATGTTCAGTCATGGACTTTCCACGTCCACATACGACGGTTCCCTGGGTACGTTTGCTGTTGACATTTTGGGACATCATGTCAAGTTCTGCCTGTTACATGCATTGTCTTCTTTCAAAATACACTTCTGTTTTCACAGGAAATGTAATGTTTACACACAGTCTCTTTCAAAATAAACTCACTACGTCGGCCGTGATGTATTTTTTTCCTTCAACAACAAACAAACATGGTTAGGTTTAGGAAAAAGGAACAGGGTTTGGCTTAAGTTGGTGTTTGTTGTACCCAACCACCAACCCTCCCGCACGCTCCAGTCAGACTTTTGCCGCCTTACTTTTCATCCTTGTCCCGCAAAGTTTCCCCGACGCTGCCGGGCGCCGTTAAACTATAATGGTAACCGGCCGCATATCATGCTGACGTTAAAGGACGCCTTTTAGTTCCTAGTTAGTTAGTTTTCTACTCATTAGTTTCTGACGCCACAAGTCACTGGCCAAGCGCTGGATTACGACGACTTCGGAGCGAGACTGGGATCATTAGGACCAACAACTGTTTAAAATCATTGGACAGACCGAAGTATTGCAATAATAAATAGCATTTATGACAGCGATCAGATTTTGTTTTCTTTTAAAATTTGACACATTTAACTTAAACTCTTTTCCTTACAGTTCAATTTGAACTGACATCAGTGTGTGTTTACTTGGAAGGAGTGCTTACACATGTGCGATACACACACACACACACACACACAGAGAGAGAGAGAGAGAGAGAGAGAGAGAGAGAGAGAGAGAGAGAGAGAGAGAGAGAGAGAGAGAGAGAGAATGTGTATTTCCAATGCAGATTTGGTCTTAAATTTCATGTAAGGTGGTATTAAAAAGGTCTAAAAAGGTCTTAAATTTAACTTGTATTATCTCTGCCAGACATAAGCCTGATGGAAATCATGCTTTTGATAGTGTGAGTGTGATTGTGTGTTCCTGTCTGTCCGCACCTAATCTAGCAAAAACTGGATCAATCAGCCTCATAGTTTCAGATTGTCATTGACCGCCGACTCCTCACTCCTCTGAACCAGCCAGAAGGGGCTGCAAGTTTTCAACAAATCAGTGACTTTGTCTGTTTATTTGTGTTTACTGTTGTTGTTTAGGACCATGCTGGGCTGTAGCTTACACACAAAGTTAATACTGTTAATAGTCCAGTTATGAGGGTCATGAATCAAAGATTTGTGGCTGTGGTTTTGTTATAGGAATACATTCATCCTGAAAACTATATTGTCTCTATATTTCACATACAGTGCCTGTTAGGAGGAAAACTTGATATGCTCTGTGCAAGGCACCCTGGCTCCTTCAAAAATAGATGAGACACGTATATCTGGTAACCAGAATTCTGAATCGTGCTGCACCCTGGCTGCTGGAACTACAATAATTGTCTGGAGTGGCTGTGATCAGCCCAGGGAACCAATTGATCACCTGGATATCTGCGTAATACATTCCCTAGCCCTAACCCTAACCTTAACCCTCACAACTAAATGCCTAACTCCAACCCACATTCTAACCCTAACTTGAACCTAATTCAAACCCGAACCTTAAAATGAGGTCTGAACCCTCAAACAGGCCTTTGAAGGCCTGTCTTAGGGTGAGGACCTGTCAAAATGTCCCCACTTTCAAAAAATGTTCCCACTCTCAAGAACTGAAACTCAAACTGGCTGTCACAAAGACCAGCAGTACAAGTACACACTAACAAAACAGCATTTGCTACAAACACACCCCAACACTGTGGTTCATGTACAAGTAGTATTGAAGTGTGTTCTGTTTGCTTTCACTGCCCTCTAGTGTCGGTACATTGGCATTACTCAAACCAAGAAAAAATCAAGTAAACTTGGATCACTGTCAAATTATTATATGTTTTCTTAGTTGTATGATATTCCTACCGAATTCCACATGGAGACCCAACAACAGAAGGTTTTATTTTATTTTTATTTAACCTTTATTTAACCAGGAATTCCCACTGAGATTGAAAATCTCTTTTACAAGAGAGACCTGCCCAAGGTAGCAGCCAATCATAACACATTTAAAATGCAACAAATACAACATATAATACAAAAATTCACAATAAAACAACAGCTATTCAAACATAGTGGTCTCTCAAGAAAAACAAGCACATGTGTCTGTCACCACATTCTTTATGATGACCTTACATTCATCGATGGATATAAGTATGTTCTAATTTTAGATCTTTTTTAAAGTTGTTCAATGCCCAAGGTGCATAGAAGGGAAAATGCAGTTTCCCAAGATCTGATAAAACCTGGGTGACATTAAAAAGCAACCACTTGGAGAAGTGTAGCTGTTAACTACCAGAGCTGACACTTGAGCCCTGTCTCACTCCAAAGTCGTCAAAATCCGGCGCTTGGGCAGTGACTTGTGGCGTCAGAAACCAAAAAAGGCATCCTTTAATGTCAGCATGATATGAGGCCGCCGGTTGCCGTTATAGTTTAACAGTGCCCTGCAGCGCTAGGGGGAAACTTTGCGGGACAAGGACGAAAGTTAAGGTGGCGAAAGTCCAACTGGGGCAGGGGTGGTGAATGGGTCAATCAAACACCGACTTTCACCCGAGAGAGCGTTGTTCGCATCCCGTAAGATTCTAAAGCCAATCCCTGTTCTTTTTTCCAAAACCTAACCACGTGCTTTTGTTGCCTGTGCCCAACCATGTGGGTTTGTTGTTGAAGGAAAAAAAAAGTGAATTGGCAGTGTTGTACCAAAGTAGTGCATTTATTTATTAAAAGAGACTGTATGTAAAGGTTAAATTTCCTGTGAAAACGGACGCGTATTTTGAAAGAAGACAATGAATGTAACAGGCAGAACTTGACACGGTGTCCCAGAATGTCAATAAGCAAAGCACCCAGGGTACCTTTCACGTCATATGTGTACGTGAAAAGTCCATGACCAACTGCTGCTGATATATGTACTAACAGCTGTTGCGTAATCTTCTGTTGACTTTCTGTTCTGCCCATTCACACTGAATGATACCCCTGTTGCCCTGCCCTACATTCATGTGCCAGACCTATGTATCTTTATGTTTATGTACCCGTGTCAACAGAACAAATCTTTCCATATTGCTCCTGGATTCAAAACTGGTACAGTCTGACCTACATAACCCTACATGTATGCACAGTGCTATCATTTCTCACCACAGAGGTCATTAATGTTGTTTCAGAGGCTTGCCAAAGGGGGGCAAGCATAAGAGAGATGTTTGAAACGCTGGCTGGAGGATTGGTGTACAATCATAATTACTCTTCAGCTGAACTGATAAAGAAGATCACATCAGTTAATTTGTATTGCCTGTGATAAGATAACACTAATACAAACAAATCAAAGGTCATTTCATAGCCTGCATACAATAGTTTGAGGATAGGATGTTCTGTACGCCTTGTCCTCACCTTTTAAATGGGCCATCTATCTGAGTCTTTATTGAAAGTGCACTTGTTTTGAAATATTGCTGTGCGTATTAATATCTGTATTGTGCAAAGCCAACTACTCCAGCTTATTACAATATTTCCTTTCAACATGTGTTTGGAAAAAAAGCTTGAACATTTCCAACAGGAGACATAGATCTTTCAGAAACTTTCTTATCTCTATTTTGCAGCATTGCTTTGCTTTGGCTGAGAAAACCGACTGACCCAGTCCAGGATATTGTGTGGGGCTTTTTTTTCAAGATGAACTCTGTGGGAGCATTTATGGCAGATGACCCAGTTAGCGCTCCCCTCGAGACATTCCCCACCTGTTCACACCACACACAGCTCCATCAACCTTTCTGTCAGTGACAGATAGAGGTGGTTAGTTCACGCAGCCATGTTGAGGGTAGACCTCACGACAACGTAAGAAATTCAACCCCCATATTGCACAAAGCAGTGTATGCATCTGCTGCTGGACTTGATGACTTGTTGCTGATATTACCTCAAGTCACCTTATGTCATTTTAGGTCACGGGGCTATATTTTGATTCTCTGAGTATGTTTGGGCTATTAAAATTCCAGCTCTTGTTTTATTTGCCTCAGGTTGGCAGACAGTACTGTTGCTTTCCTTTTAAAGCCCTCTTTAATCTGAAGAATTCAGGTGCTCCTCACCAGCTTTGGAAGTCATATTCAACACTGTATCAGTACAGGATATCCAAAGTACTTGCTCTGGTTATGGCTTATAAAACCTCCGATATATCAAAAGCTAGCTAAACAAATCAAAACGCAATGGCAGGATGTAAATAATGACGGGCATTTGTTTGTGACATGCTGTAATAAAACACTATGACTTACACTCCTTTTCCTCAGGTATTCGCAATTTGTCAGCTGTTTGAGGGCAACTGTCTGGTGATAAACTAGAGAATGTTTGATGGTAAGTTGAGGAGCAGCGTCTGAATGCACCAGTAGCTGCAGTGCCGAGGGGCTGACATTTGTATCACCTAAACTATACTTGCGAGCTTCTGTACCTCAAACTGGTTTGAAATGAGAATGTATCCCTGTCTTGGCATCTCAAGGGAAATAGTTTTAACGCCTGTATTGCTATTCATCAGTGTTTTTACTGCACATGGGACACAAGCAGAAAAATTATTAAAGCAAAGAATGCAGAGAAATCCATCAGCAAAAGTTACAGGGACATACATAAATTTAAATTTGCCTGGACTCACCTGGATGCCAGACTTTACAACTGGCTATAAAACCCAATAACTCAATAATTCCACTTCTCATAAGTCACTGAGCACCGGGAAATGAACCAAATACAATTTTGTTCCAACGCTGCATACTGAAGGTGTGAGTTCACCTCTAACACTCATTGCCAACCCTTTTCAAACTAACCCCTCTGGCAAAGCTTGGTGAGATTCCTGTAACTGCTCTGAGCAGAGGAAACAAACAAGTTTGGCGAGACAGCGTTAAAGGACTTAAACATAACAAATACTGAGACTTCCAGTAAATAACCAAACAAGTAATTTTCTGTGCATTCCAAAATGATTAACAGCATTTTGGTGTTTCATAAAGCAAATAGCTGTTTATGAAGAAAAAAATCCCCCAGAGTGAAATGTACTTTTAGCTTTTTTTCAGTGTTTAGACACTTAAAGGTCAAAGAAACACACAACTTCGCCCGGAGTCTATCTGTCCATCCATCCATCCATCCATCCATCTATCTGTCCATCTATCTATCTATCTATCTATCCATCCAGCCAGCCAGCCAGCCAGCCAGCCATCGTAAAACACGTATAGCCTGGGCTATTATTTGCTTAAATCAGTGACACAATCAGGCCTATTTTTGGAACAGGTATCCATATGGGACAGGCCTTTAATTTCTTCCGACTACACCACTCTATCCTGTTAGAACAATTTCTGCCTTTTCTTGCCTGAATGCTTTTCTTGCCTGAATCAAAAATCTATTAATCGACTCCAGACTGCACAGAATTCAGCTGCCAGGCTTTTAACCAGAACCACGAGACATGATCTCATCACTCCAGTTTTAACTGACTCCCAGTATGTTTAAGAATACATTTTAAGATTTTACTAATTACTTTTAAGGCTCTTCGTGGTTTCTCTCCGAGGTATATTCCCGACCTCTAAGTGCCGCACACACCAGAACAGACTTTGAGGTCCTCGGGCAAAGGTCTTTTGTCTGTTTCAGAGGCCCGGCTGAAAACTAAAGGGCACAGAGCGTTTGCTGTCAGGGCCCCGAGGCTCTGGAATGATCTGCCCGAGGAAATCAGGTCGGCCGAGTCAGTGATTTCTTTTAAGTCCTTTCTTAAAACATGCTTTTATCGGAGAGCCTTTCCTGATTTTACTTGAGTCTTATTTCCTCAGTTTTTATAGACTCACTCAGGTTTTTATCAGTTCTTTTGAAAGTGTTGTTTTCCTGTCTTATCTGTTTTAATTATTTACATGTAAAGCACTTAACTGTTTTGAAAAGAGCTTTATAAATAAAGATTATTATCAATATTATTACTCAAAACTTGGATTATTTTTTAGAAAAAAAAACGTTTGATTTATTTGATCTGAGGAACCTTACGGACTAAAGGAATATGAATAACTTACAGGGGAATTGAGGAATGGACACAGAATTTGAGGTGGCCAACAACCTGGTTTTATACATACGCAGAACTTGATTTCTATCTATCTGTGTGTGTGTTTGTGTGTGTATGTATAAGTATATTAGTAAAATATATTGGTAAATGTTGATTAAAACAAAACATCAAGCAAGGTAATTAATCTTTACTGACTGATTGATTGATTAATATATATATATATATATATATATATATATATATATATAGCCCTTGTCTAGGGCTGCAATGATTAGTCGACTAATCCATGACTAGTCGACTATTAAAATAATCGGTGACTATTTTAGTTTTTTTCCATGTTCATTATGTTTCAGTTAGCTAGAATACATTAGCAACTGCACATTTTAGTGTTCATTGAAAAAAAAATGCAATTATGATGATAAGAAATGCATGAGACTGTGCTGCAGCCATTCATTGTTATTCTTATTTATCATTCAGTTGAATGAATAAATAATAATTATTAGAACACCAGGAACACATGGCTCTTATCACTTGTTTGTCTGCAAACAGCACCTGAGAACAAAATGTGGTCATGTGCGCCCTGTGGTCTGACTAAAGTTACTGTATCAGTGTTATTTGGATAGATTTTAGGAATGTGCCACTGATAGCAACGAGCTCCCACTATCCTAGTTTCACTGACCTAGTTTAGACAGCTGTGGGAGTCTGTCTGTTAATGGCAGTAGCAATTCTCCTCAAATTAATAATTTATATAGACTGTCCACAGCATTTAGCTCAACACTGTCTGTTTCCAAATAGTGGCTACCAGAGAACTGAGACCAATATGTATTACACATTTAGAGCTGCTGGCAAGTTTGAGTCTGAATATGTATCCATGAAATCCATTTTTGTATATGTTAAAGTGAAATGAATCACACAGGGCGGAAATTATGTTGCACAGTTCTCTATAGAACTTTACAGAAAAAGAAGTGGTATGCATCCTAAGTAATACAAAGTGCATGTCACATGATATTCACATTGAATTTAGTCTTCTATGTTGTATAGGGTTAAGTTTAAGTTAAGTTAAGTAATCCTGTGTGCATGAAGTTCCCTGATGAAGGTTCGTTGGCTCATGTCTTATAGTATTGACCAAAAATATGGGACATTTGGACATGTAAAAGACATAAATCCTTCCATACAGAATAGGTCCAGACCATGATCATGTTAGTTAGGAGACTGCTTGTCTAACAATGGTCAGCTCACATACCTTCAATCACAGAAAGGTGTCATCTGCTTGCTGTGGTGGCAGCATACAAATGGGTACCCCTCTCTCTGCTGGGCAGGATAGGATGGTAGTATCTGAAACGGGAAAGATTTCTTCACTACATTGGTCCCCACACACACTCAGGCATTTGCTGTCTTTGTCCCAGTTACAACACAGCCTCTTTTCTACTCTGATTTTACTTGTATTTTTCTTCCTTTTTAAACTAGGTAATGCCTTAGTCCTCTTTGTCCTTTGCTTGTTTCTATAGTCCCATGTATTTCTTAAATTCAATAAAATGTCAGTCACAAAAGTGTGACACAGTGTGGCGGCTTTTTGCACCTCTGGCCTCACTCCCGCCATCAGGGATGTCAAGCAGGTGTTTTCCATCAGCTGCTGCTAAAGTCAAAACACCTGCTGTGACTTCACTGATTGCTTCAGAATTTCAGCTAACAGAGGGCAGCGCAAGTAACAGTTTTCTGCCCAATTTATTCAGTGCAGATTAACTGCTTGAAACTTTAGTTTTTCTCACAGTCAAGGTAGCTTTGGCCTTCATCCCTATGTTAATGACACTCTACTTGGAGACTTAATTGCAAAGACATGGGGAAACAGCAAATTGCCTATATGCAAGCAGCTCTGAGGTCAGATGGTGGTTGGAGTCATGGTTACTCAGGAATGTCAAAGGTCACCATACTTTTGTTGAAGCAAACATTAAGGCTGCATTGTTTTTTGTGAACACCTGTTAAATTATTTTAGTTCAGCTTTGAGGTTTTGCACTCACACAGTTTTTCTATGCAGTGGGTGATGGCAGCTGATATTTCAGGAGCAGTGACCTTTGGTTTTAATATTAAATAAGTGGTGCATATAATGGTTTTAAATTGAGAATTTATTTACAACCTGTGTGATAAGATGACTCTCTTGTGTTGTTAACTGCACTGTGTCCTCAGGTCTCAGAGGTTGTGTCTGAAGTCATTCACTCACGCACTACTTCCAACTCACCATATAGGGAGTATGAGAAAACATTTTTGGACACTACTTAGGTCATTTACTCTCTAAATATGTCAATGCTGTTTTTTGCTGCACAATTTAAACATGCAGTATCAACAGTGGCTGGTGGACCATCCATAACAAATACCGACATGCATATTTGTGATAAACACATTATATCTTATTGAGTGTATTTTCCCACAATGAATAAATAATGTGACAAAGTACGTTGTAGTTGTTTGTGTTGTGTTGTGATGTGCTGCTCTTACATTAAACATGCAACTGTCAGACAGACAAGAAGACAGACAGCAGTGTGATTGCAACCTGCCCTACAAATGTAAGTATTTTTTATTAGAGGCAAGTTTCCCTAATCCAGTAAGAAGGAATTATGTTCTTCAGGAATTTGATGTTGAGAAGGTTAAGAAGATAAGAAAAAGATATAATTAATTTCCACTTCCTCCCAAGGTAAAAGAGGTGAAATTCAAAACCTTAAATGAGAATGAACGAACGAACAAATTCTGCAGGAATCGGAAGGAAATCAAAAGGATGGAACATGCGTTTTTCTACTGTGAACCAGTGTAGTCCGTCTGGAGTGATAAACAGTTTTGACTACAGTCCAGGGAGACTGAGTTGTCACCCTTGACAGTGAAGAATCAAATCAAAGTCAAATTTGGTGTTGCTGAAAACAAGGATGTGGACTTTGTTCACAATATTGTCTTATTACTAGGGAACTTTTTCATTCATAAATGTAAATATTTTAACCCTGTCTGAAACATTGGAAGAATGAGCTAACAAAAAAGCTCCTAATCTATTTTCATTACTACATTTTTTAAAGTTAATTTGAGATAGCCCTGTTTTTGTGTTATTTGTATGTATTTTATGTTAAGTTATTTTCTGTCTTTGTTTGACTTCTGAAATTTAATTTCTGGTTTTGCATTTCTTTGCTCAACCTAAGGCAGAAGACACTCAAGGTACAGGACTTGAAAATGTCCCTTGTTTATTTGTTAGTATCTATTAAGCTCAATCAAGAATTAAAAAAAACATTTGGACAGTACTACAAAATGGCGACGTCACTACATAGTGGACTATGTAGTGAGTAGTGATTGATATCGGACGCAGCCTACGGCGGCAGTTGGTTACAGGTGAGCGTTCTGTTGCTAGTAGCAACCAGGGTTGGCACAGTTCCATAGCAGTTGTAGTTTAACTGACATAGTTCCTTTCCTCTTTCCGCTCTCTGTCAAGTCTTTCCACTCTCCAAATGACCAGTATGGGTACTTTATGAATTATTTTTATGATTGTTAATTTGTGACTTTGTAGAATTTTATTTTCCTGGAGTCCGTTTTCTGCCAAACAAGCTAGCTAGCTGTTAGCTAGCTGCGGCTAATGTGTTGCTAAAGTAACCTTAGGCAATTAGCCATCTGAGGCGGTGGTTTCCATTGACTTTGGAACAGCTACGGGCTTTGTTAGGCACAACACGGAGCTTATCGCTTTTATCAAATGGTCGCTACATATATAGCATCATCTCATTAAATATACTTGTTTAGTTACCAGGCTACACTGTAGCACAATTAATATGGCTAGCAGCTAACAATATAGCAGGAGAAAAGTGAGCATATTAGGCAACATGAAAGCTAGCTAAAGTTACATTGTTAGCTTACCATAGGTTGTTGGCGCAGTGTGTCAGCTTTGGACGGTGAGACAGGCTGGTGAATTGGGCGGCAGCATCGACAGGTATTTTTCCAGCAAAGCGACAGGACACAGTGAGTTCACCAAAAGATAAATCCTCTCTATTTGTTTCTTTAGCATAGCCTACAAGTATTTTTGTGTATAACGGCTTTGAACGGGCTCAGCCAATCATAATCAAGGACCGGAACTAACATTCCAAGTAATCCCTAATTTACTGTTTACCCATGTTAACTCTCAATGAATGCAGTCAGTAATCATTTATTTATTTATTTAATATTTATTTTTATAGGGACAATAATGTAGCATACATAAATGCCGTACACCACAGCATTTATAGCCTAAGCTCATTTGCAATGCCTGTCCCTAGCTGGGCCTTAACATAGAAAAGACTCAGCAACCAGAACACAAGTAACAGTGCAAAGTACACACAACAATAAAAATACAGACAGGACAATACAAGACACAAATTGCAATACATAATTAGCACTATAAAATAGTAAGCACCAAATTTGTCATGACTTCATCACTGATTCCTCTTCGAAATTCTTTCATTTTCAGTTCAAGTGATCTAAATCAGGATCCAATTTGAGTTCTGCAGGTAAAAAATTCCACATGTCAATTCCACAGACCAAAAAAAAAGCTGTCCAAACGAGGATTTATACAGGGGAACCTTACAATTCCCATTGGCTACTCCACCAGAAGTGGAGTGAAGTGGAACCACAAGGTCACTGAGCACCTGAGGAACCTGATATTATAGGCATTTATGGATGAGTTTGAAATTGGCAAAATTAAGGAAATTATCAAAAACTTAACATATTTAGTTTCTGAAGAACATGGCAATCATGTACAGCTTCTTAAATGGTTGATTAGGTCAGTCATTCCTCTTACTTTTTGAGTTTGCCCACCTTTTACAGACGTACATAATTTGGATTAACATCTAGGCTAGTCATGTATTAGACCAGTGTCAGTTAAGTTTATGTTTTATAGAAAAGGTTTTAAACTGTGAGATGAGAGAGAGATGAGATAGAATTTTATTAATCCCAAAGGAAATTCAGGGAGTCCGCTACGTATACATTCACTTACAAAGACATTCATACAGACACAATAAAAAAACAAGCACCATAGATAAATAAATAAGTAATAAAAACATATCTGTATAAAGATTTGTAAAGTGCAGGTAGAGGATTTAATAGTCCTATGTTGTGGCATTTCAGGTGGAAGAATAGTTACTTTTTCTTTCTTTCTTCCTTTCTTTCTTTCTTTCTTTTCTGTAGAGCATATTTGATGTTCCACTTGACTTCTACATCACTGATACTGACAGATGCCCACTAGAGGGCAGCCTCTACCCAAATCAGCCTTCAGTCCCATCCACGCACCAACCAAACTGGAGCAGCCCTGCTGCCCGAGGACATCATTACACACTCAATAAAGCAATAGTCAGTCATTTTCTCTGCTTAATTGATCCCACTGCTACCCAACAATGTGTGGTGTGGCATTTTTTACAGCAGCAGAAACAGCAGCATGCCTCAGAGTAAGATGTGCTATTTGTAATTATCCTGTTGTTCTGTTCTTGCATGATCTGCCATCTGCAGACAACATGCAGTACACTTGTTGGTCAGGAGCCGAGGTCAGTGCATTCCTCCCGGAGCCGTCTGTAGGGCTATAATGACATTGTCCTGGTATTTACCAGGGCTTGTGAAACACTCGTCTGGAGGACAAGAACACAGCACGCTCTTACCCAATCTAAAACTGTTTGGGAACAGATATGGAAATTGACAAAATTGTAAACACACACAGGGGTGACCTGATAAGATAATGTTTATGTTTACTATGCAAGTTTAGAGTGCCCGGGCAATCTCTCTGTCTCACCCTCACACACACACGCTCGATGATACAAATGACAAGAATGTGCAATATATATTACACATTTATATAATACAGATCTACATTTTGGATTGCACCTCATCATCCACCTGCTTATTTTTATGACCCTTCACCCATAACTGCTTACTTTTTTGCACGTTCACATTTTTAATTGCACCTTACTGCAACATTTATGACACTTACTGTGAACCTGTTTACAACCTGATTACGATTGTGTATTTTATTTTATTTGCACTCTACGTATTTGTCCTCTTTCCCACTTTGTATTGCACCTGTTGCACAACAATTTCCCTCCTGATAAATTAAGTTTTATCTTATCTTTACTTAGTATAAACACTCATCATTTTAGAACACAAAGCATTAAATATCAAGCATTTCTGTGCAGGGTTGCAAGAGGCTAGAGTTTATCCCAGTGTGCACTGAGAGAGAGGCAGGTGCACCCAGGACAGGTCAGCAGTCTATCACAACTTCCAGTTTAAGTAATCAGAGCACCTGAAGGAAACCCAAGCAGACATGGGGACAACATGCAAGGCCCGAAGCACAGTAAAGCCCCTGCTGCTTGTTGGATTCAAACCCAGAACCTCCTTGCTGTGCCAACCAATGCTCCAACTAATATTTAGTCATTTGAAAAATATATGAATATTCACTGTGATTCTTCACACCTAATCACAGTCCATTCCTGAGCAAAGAAATCTTGAATTATATTTGATAGGATAATTAAAAAGCCTGTGCTACTACTGGATATGAATTCATTCAATAGAGGTGACAAAATGGAGAAAAGCACACCAGAAAATAATTTCCCCGTACATCAGAAGCATTTAAAATCCAATGCCAGCAACTCCCATCACAATTTTTCACAAATTAGCGAGACAGACATGTTATCGTGTCTTTGTGTGTGTTCCTGCAGCCTCCCTCGCTCAGCCACTCCTTGTGCTGTCAGCATGGCAGGGTGGAGCTGGCGGAACTGCACATGTTTCAAGCATGCTCTGAAGCTTCCCTCCCTCTCTGTCTATTTCCCTTCCCCTTAATGCGTGCACGGCTATGCTGAAAAAGAAAAAGAGGAGGGCCCTGCGCGTGTAACCAGCGATGCTTTTTTACCAATCACAGGGGTTTCCCCACCCTCTCGGTCTCCCTCCCTTTTCGCTCCCTCCCTCTGTCTCTAGGCACACCAACCAAAGAAAAAAAAAAGTACAGGGGGGAGGAAAAAAAAGTGATAAGCAGCAAGCCGCTTCTGGGTTTTGCTTTCAAGCGCACTCCTGCTGAATCGGCGTGAGTGAGTGTGTATGTGCGTGTGTGTGTGTGTGGGGCGTTCTCTCTTTCTCCTGCCACAGTAGCAACACATTGCAGCAGCGTCGGCCCCGAACAAAAGGCTAAACGCAGCAGAGCCACAGGAGGAGAAACTCAGGGATAAAAGCAGGCAGAGTGACCCAGCGTGACTGCACTTCTCAGGGAGGAACTCAACCTGCCATTTAGCCCTCTTGGCCCTGGAGTGGAGACAAGAGGGTACACCAGACCAGCCGTGGCTGCCTGTCTGTCTCTCTGAGCTGACAAAAACACCCTGTTACTGTTTTGTCTATCACTTTGTCTTCAATTCATATACCTCAGTCTCTGTCATCCTTCACCGAGACTCCTGCACCTGCCCTCCTTCACCTGGGCATCCTCCCTTTTCATCCACCTGTCCTTCGAGATGTCAGACGATGACTGCCGCTCGCCCATCGGCCTGGACTGTTGCAGCTGCTGCCTGGACCTGGCCAATGGCTGTGATGACACCATGGCCAGCAGTCCGGCTCCGGGCCTCGGTGGGGGCCTGCCGGTGAGCCCCACCAGCCCAAGTGTCAGCCACTTCCGCCAGCTGCGCAACCAGCTGATGTACCAGAACCTGAACACGGACAAGTTGAACAACATCATGAGGCAGGACTCCCTGGAATCGGTGGTGAGGGACCCCTGCTTCCTGCTCAACGAGGGGATCTGCAACAGCAACAGCAACATTGACCAGACCATGCTGTCTATACTGCTGTTCTTTCACAGGTATGTCTGTTGTTTGCTCATGACAGGTACACGCTTATCTGATAAGGTTTCAACCGCATATAAAGGCTCTGTCATTAGGGTGTGAAATTTGAACTTGGCCTGAAAGTTATTCCTTACACCTCGCAGGAACATTCAGTACAATCTCCAGCTTTTAACTTCTGGATCCGCATGTATCAAGTCACAATATGAGTGCTGCTTAAAAATCTGTTTTGCTAAAATGAACCAGATGGCTAACGGAAATTAATCAGGTTTCTTGGATCAGCACTTCTTTCGAAAAGGCTGACACAAGTGTTTACAGTCATGGATTAAGTATAGGTTAAGAAGAGGGCATTCATTCTGAGTGTGTTCCAGAAATGAATTTCAGATAAGCACATTATTGCTGACTTCACAAGGAAGTGTAGAGCAACATATTGGGATTTAAACACACGGTCAGGTTGAATTTGGTCGTCTACGTCTGATAAACACAGCACTTTTTTCCTACTTTTTATTACTTAACATCTTATGTAACTTGAATATGGATTCAAAACATACAACAGTGTCCAACTATTTATGCAGGCGTTTACATCCACATCTTTTATGCAGCATATTTGATACGTTACACAATATGTGCACAGGTTTTACAGGATTAACTCTACAGTGTGTTTACCTTCACCGAGGCTATTTGGTTTAAGGACAATCATTAATGCTTGGAAGACATAATCGAAACTCCGAGAAAGGAATTCTCCTCCATTCATCATCATAAAGAGAGCTTTACTTCAAAAACAACCAAACTCCAAAAACTCCAGAGAGCCAAGGTAAACAAAATCTAATCTAAAAGCAAACGCCTTCCAAAAACACAAGGTTACTCTAAAGCAGCAGTTTGTTGCCATATTGATTCAATTAAAATGATCTTTTATTGCTAGAGGTCAATTAAAACTGGCCTGACACCTTCTCCACCGCTGCCAAACAGTATTTATAAAACAACGTTTGGCAGCTCACCTCGCAGTGTTTGTGAGGAAAGAGAATGTCCTGCTACGAAGTTGCTGCCAGTTGGATAGTTTGTTTGGCAGCTTCTGTTCAATGACTTCAGACTCAAATTAACAGCTACCATCTTTCCAGTCGGCTGCAGTTTTGACCGCCGCTGAACTCCTGAACCCGAGCCAGGAGTTGCCGTATAGTGCTTAGTTGGAGAAGCTGTAATTAACGGACAGTTATCGGAGCAGTAAAATGCGGAGATCTACAGGGAAACATAAGCAACAGTACGCAAAGTTATCATCGCAAGAGCCACCTTTGACTGTCACATACTCTGAAGTTGTCTTCATGTGTGTCAGTAAACTAGAGATATGTGTTAAAGGATCATGACATGTATGTCAGATGATTACATTTATCTGATAACCAGCAGTAAAAGAGGGTTTTCATTTTTGTTTATGGTGTACAGACGGAATCTTGATATCAGAACTGACCCTTGCTCCCACTCTTACCACTTTTGTTCAACGGCTGTTTTCTTAAAGTCACTGTAAGCTGTTTTTCCCCTGAAATCCAATTACGAAATACATCAACAAGTAAGCTCTTGTCCTATTAATATTTCATAGGAAACACTTTGTGTTTGCTTTGGCTTTGGAATCAACTATTGGAGGAAAAAAACTCAGAGTGGAAGAAAAATCAGTTGAATTTGAGTTTGTATTTAAGGAGACAGCAACTTTCCAGCAAGTTGCCCTCTGGAATGTGAATCCCTCTAAAAATAATCCTCATATTGACCGCCATTAATCAACCCATCTCAGGTACACCCACATTTTTTTTCCATATTTAGTCAGACAGAATACCTGCGATAATGTTTATCCTGATAAGATGTGCCTGGAATGAACATGGCATCTGTTATCACCGATTCAGTTATTTGCAGATGTTATCGCATCAGCAATGTTCTCTGGTCAAGAAACTTTTATCAGTGCTTTATCAAATTTCTCCAGAAGCCTAGCTGCCGCAGAATATAGTGAACAGTTAAATTTTAACCCGGCTTAACTTTGCTTTAGGCTACTTCTGTTACAGACTCCTCTTATCTCCCGCAGGGATGATTGACACCGCTTAAGTACAGACAGTACAATGGAAGTAAAACCATTTACTGTGCACTGCAACTGATGGGGTGAAGGCAGCGATGATTAGCTTTAACTTGATTTTTGTCGCTTTTGGCTGTAAATGCTTATCAGCGTCAGGCAGTTTGGAAAAGTAATTGTTTTAATATCTGACACACTACAGCGGGGATTACCTCTGTCTGAATGAAACATCACATAAAGGCTATATGCAGAGCTTGCACGCACTCACTTTATCCATCTGTTTATATTAATTTGACACATTTCTTATGGAGGTGCATTATTCAACGAAAGGACCAGTCTGTTCTCAATTTATTTATAATAGCGAGGGTTTGTCATTATGATTATTATGAAGAGCAAGGGGTGAAGAAACTCTGGCTTGATGACTCCATAGCTCCAGCCTGTACTCCCTTTTGGCAGCGATAGCTAACGAAATGAGTGAGCAAATAGTGCTTTTCAAACAAAATCTTTTGTCCCTAGACTTGAAGTTGTGCTTGGATATGGTTATGTGAGTTATTATTCACTGCAGTGAGTGTTTACACTATCATATGTAGAATAATGCCTGCTGGCAGGCTTTGGAAAAGTGTTACACAAGTGTTCATTTTCTGCTCTGCTATTCAGACTTAGTCCTGATGACACAGCTTTTGTCGCTTCATGAGTATTGAAATCTTCCACAGTTAAGATGCAGACTTTTACACAGGACTGGCATCTCCCAGTGCCACTATTTTTGACATTCATGGCCCAGAGGCAGTGTGTTCACTCGTGCCATGGACCAGTGTTTCCGTGCATCTGTCTGTGCCCGCTCAACTGTTTGCCTGACAAACAAAGTCTTTAGTGAGAACACTTTGTCCCTTCCCTGAGCCTCCCCTACTCACAGAGGGAATCGCAGACACAGATCATGTGGCTGTCGTGGCTTTCTCGCAGGATTAATACATTGATTTATTACGTGTACCCTTTACAGTTTTGTCATGCAGAAACACAAACGCGCTCATTCATTCACACGTCCCTGCAGTCTAATCCTGTCAGTTGAAACAAGAAAGCTGCCTTGCTAAGCAGAGGTTTGCAGAAGTTCATGCGTTTTTTTCCCCCCCAAGTGCTCACTTAAGGAGGGCCCGGCTTCTGATGAAAGCCCGGCTGAGGTTTGTGCCATGACCTCACCCTGGGTGGTCAATCTTCTACCGCTGCCATCATTCTCGTTTGCCACTTGTTAACAGAATGAAATGCTCAGCATAGCCCGAGGAAGCATGCCAGGACATCTTGTGGACTTGTTGAATATCAGTAAGCGGCAGTGGCAGCAGCCAGCAAACTTGTTATGTAAATGATTCGAGGGTCAGTGAAAATGTGCTGAGAGGAGAATTTGAACTCATAAGTCCTATTTGGTGTTAGACGCAGAGCGAGGGAGCCCTGAGGGGCGAGGAGGGGGACAGGATCTGTGATTTTCACAGGATAAAACCAGAGGAAATGCGTTGCTTTACTCAGCTAGACTTGGCTGCAGCGAGCGAGGCACTCTCGCACACCTTCACCCCAGGCAATCAGTCAGTACTTAGCAGCCACTAAACACCTCCACATGCCAGGGTGAAGAGGGGTGAAGAGCCTGCAGCGATGACACAAACGTTTATCACAGGACTGCGGGTCTGCGACCAGTCGGTCAGTCAGTCAGTCTGCAGCCAAAACACAAAGAGAAGAGAGCTCAGCAACATCACACAAGATGTCACAAGGTGTCAAAGACCTCATAGAAGAGTTTTTTTTTTTTCCCTGCAGCAGCCATCAATGGGACCACATGACAGGGCTTTCACGCTTCAGAGCTACCCTGTAGATTTATAGGCAAGATATCAATGATCTATCTGTTCAATCTTTGAAGACTGTAAATGTTGTTTTAAGTTATGTAATGCAGACTTTCATGTCCCTGTCCGTAGCTCATAACTGCAGTAGAGAAAAAAAACTTCAAAACAAGTTGAGAAGGTTTGTTGCTGAAGTGTTTATAATGACAAGAAGCTGCAAGACATGTGTAGGCAAGAAGTTTCAGGGCATGTGTAGGGATGAAATAACTTTCATTTTTTGGTTCAGATCTGTTGACTGAAAAAGAGTGAGAGGTCTCCAGCCTGGTTGGAAAAGACAGTGATTTTTCTGTCAGATGAAAATTGCCTGGCTGTCTGCAAGAAAGACAAGGTTGGAAGTGAGGTTCACTTCATGTTCACAGACTCCAGGTTTGTGCTTTGTATGATAAATTGCTCAGAAAAATGGCAGTGAAAGGATTCTGACTGAGAAGTTACAACCTTTGACAGGGTTTGATTCTTCTGCCCCAACATAACACTGTGTTGCCTTACCAGCCCAGGTCTCATTACAGTGGTAAAAGTTCCTCTCTTTGGCCTGAGATGATCCCTGGCCCTTGGCTTCGGTTCAGTTGACCACTGAACACGACCTGGCCCTCCCACGATGGAGAAGAGACAGGATCCAGCTGTGTCTGAGACCCCACTGCGCTCAGAGCTCCACTGTGATCAAAATATAAACCACGGAATAGCTTTGCCGCATGAAGTCCAAGACCTACATTTAGTAATTCACTCTGAAGGTCATGGAAAGTGTCTATTTACAAATGTATATTTAACAATTAGAATAAGGCAGATGCTATTTGCACCCAGGTGTCCACAGCCAACAATGCTATTTACACACATGGTGTGAATAGTCAGTGGAGCTATTTTCACCTGGGTGTAGATATTGTGTCCTAGCAACATTGAAATATGACATTAACAGGAGTTTATGTACACAGTGTGTTTTCAGCAGCTATATGCATTCCTTAAACTGACGATGATAAGTCCAACAACAATGAACCCCAGTCTTTTGTGTGAGAGTCTTGCATTTAGTCCACTCATCCACCATAACTCAGTAACACTGTGACACAACTGTGTGGCTCTCTGGCAGTACGTTTGTGAGTTCTTTCTTGTTATATTACTACTTTATTCTTAGAGAATATCCAAGATTGGCTAGTAGTAGATTGGCTACCATGGCCTCTTTGACCTAATCCTAACTGCTTCCAACCTCAGTGCATCAACTGGACGAGCACTAGCCAATCACAGCACTCAGTGGGATCCATAATCACGCATTGTCTGGATGGATGTGAATAGCTAAATAGCTGCAGTGTGACTTTTCTCACCTGGGGGAAATATACACTCTGTTATAATAATTTCCAATAGAAAAAACATGTTTGTGAAACTACTGGAAAAGATTTTGTAACCAAGGAAAAGAAATCCATCTCAGTCTTGCATTATTGTGCAATAATTGGGTGTCATATTTTAGTTTTAGTGACAGCGGACCAGTTCTTTACAATAGCGTAGGATAAGAACATAATAGCTTCTTTATGTAACCGCTGGACTCTAGTGTTATCTGCGTTGTGTTGATATGAAGACCAGGCCGTGGATATCTTCGGAGGCGACCTTCGTTTACTCTTGACAACTCTCACAGCAAGAGGTAAAAACAAATCCTACGTCAGTTACGACCATATTAACTCGAGCCCCTCTCCCATGGAGTACAACAGCAAAAGGGCGGCCATGTTACACTCAATTCAGTACAATAAAACACAGTAACACTTTACTTGAAGGTATCTACATAAGAGTGACATAACACTGTCATAACTATGACATGACACGGTCATGAACCTGTCATGAACATTATGTACATGTCATAAACGTTTATGACTGCTGTCATTAAGTGTCTTTCGGTTTTTGTAATGACAAGGTGACATTGTTTGGGTTGTTTTGATTATGACGACTTGACATTAATCAAAGTGACATTACCAGAAGTTGTCTTTGTCATGACAAGTTGACATTAAATTTGTTTGGGATGTTCTTATTATGACAAGTTGACCATTACCAGAAGATGTAAGGACAAGGACATCCCAGGACATCCCAAACAAATTTAATGTCAACTTATCATGACAAAGACAATCTCTGGTAATGTCACTTTGATTAATGTCAGGTTGTCATAATCAAGACAACCCAAACAATGTCAACTTGTCATTACAAAAACCGAATGACACTTAATGACAGCAGTCATAAATGTTTATGACATGTACATAATGTTTATGACAGGTTCATAACAGTGTCATGCCATAGTTATGACAGTGTCATGTCACTCTTATGTAGATACCTTCAAGTAAAGTGTTACTAAAACACAAAACATACCTGACAGCAAGAGGTAAAAACAAAATCCTCTGTCAATTACGACCTATAATAAGTGGTACAGGAATATGTTAGCATAAAATGAACTTATAAACTTAGCTTAACAGCGCTAAAACATGGAAATTACTATGAGAGCAATGTTGCTCACCTCACCCATGGAGTACAAAAGCAAAAGGGGAGAGGCAAGGCGGGAGACACCCCTTTATAGGTGGGGTACCCCCAAAGGTGAACGTAGGGGTACAGAAACTGAGTATCAAACGTTCCACATATTGAGTACGGAGGCCCGAGTGTGTCAGGTAATAACAACTGAAACACATTTGTGTTATTCTAATACTTAATATTAATGTACACTTGACTTTGTTACACATATTACTGCTGTATAATTGACCCTGTTACATTTATATTGTAGATGACCACAGAGTGACCTGATGAGTTAATTTACATGCAGGTCACACCTGCAAATCTCCTATCAGTCGAAGTAGAGCTGAACACACAGGTCAGCTCTGCCTGCTCAGACTTTGAGGGAGACTCATTTGTATAGAAGACTGGTTACAAAAGTGATACACATGTTTGTAAAAGTTGCAGGGATCATAGTGCATCCCGTTTCATCCCAGCCTCTGCATGTTTTTGCTGTATACAAATGTTTTACAGACTTTCTGCTTTACTACTGAAAAGTGTATGCAATGCGTACGAGCGAGAGAGGAGGAACCTGAGCTGCTGGAACAAATTTAAATTTGAGACATGCTGAGTCCCTGGTGTAAAGATGCAAGGATAAGGTAAACAAAACACAGCCTCCTCTGTATTTGCTGCTGCTGTAAAATTGGCCAATTCAGCAGACGAATGCTATATAATGAAAAAACATCTCCAGAGCATAGGGCACACTCGTAACAAATATACAGCACAATTACAGCACAGCATTACTGTGAATTATCATAGGTAAGGGGCTACGAGCTGTAACAGGGGGTAGGGATCAGATTGAAACTGCACCAGTGTTGAAATTCAAATTTCACATCCCTCTGAGTTGCAGTGTGATGTAAAGTTCTGCATATAGCCTATAACACACTACATTATTAGGGAGAAATAAAACCATTCCTCTCATTGCTGGTGTCTCTCTCAGTCCTGCCCACATAAAAGACTTATACATGTCAAACACATCCTCGCTGACCACAGAACCTGTATCTGATTACTTTTCTTTTTTGATCCAAGCTCTTTTTTTTTGCAACACAACTAACCAGCGTCTCCTGTAAAAAGGAAAAACTGCATGTCCTGCAGAAGTCTGTCGAGAGTTACATAACTTGATGGGCTGCAGGTGGCAAGGGGACACGGATGTAAACAAAAAAACAGGGATTAGTGGCGAGAAGGCAAAGGGAAGGATGTCGGGGTGGAAGAACAGCTTCAGGGCCAGGCAAGTCTGTAGGAGCCAATCCCGCATAAACAAAGGCCACGAAGGCGAGGTCTAAGCAATGTCAGCGGGGACATAGGGAGAGCTACAGGGTTAGATAGCTGGAGAGAGAGTCAGAGGTAGACAAACAGCCAGACGGGAGGCCGGGGCAAAGACAAAACATAGACGGGACCGGCTAAAAATAGTGTGTTGTTGACGCTAGGTGGAACTAATATATAGGTGGACTGCAGACGTCTGTGGCAAAAGTCACAAGCTTTTTTTTTTACAGTTAAAGGAAGTCATTTTTCAGTGGCGGCAGGAAGTACAAAGCCCAAACAAGTGTTTGTTTTACGGTCGTTTTAATGGGTTTCCTCAATAACACCAGGTCTGACCACTTCTGTGTTGAAAAGAGACATGCGACGAGGAAGAGATTGATTTTTAGAAACCACTGGATCTTGAAACACATGTTAGCATACATTTGGTGTGTTTGCACCACGAATCAGCACCGTGTTTGATTCTATCACTGGGGGACCAATTTAAAGAGGGATGTACAATAATGGCTTTTTAATGGACCTCTTGAGTTACTGCCTTGTTGTGTTGGGACTGTGTGTGAAGAGGCTGCCCTTGGTGCCGTGCCAGTAGATGCCTGGAACCACAGCTGAATGCTTTGTGTGCCAGTGTGTTTAGATATATATAGTATATATGTCCTCTACACACAGTTTATCATGCATACATTTACCTCCCCAACACACACCACCCACAGCAGACAGAGCTCAGTGTGTGTCAACTCAGAAATCCACCGACACACCCTCATACCATACTGTAGGTTGATGCAACCTCCTGGGTACAGTCCTTTCTTTACAAATACTGCTGTAGTTCCACACTCAGTTGCCTCTGGCAACACGACAAACATAACATGCTAATCAGATTGCAGTCACAGTGTGTGTGCTTTAGCTTGCGCACTCTGTTTTGGTCGCTCTAAAAGTTTTTCTTTATCTCAGCAACCTTTAATGTGTTGTTTGCATGACTCAGAGAATCTGACACCCCTCCCCTTCAGAGTTACATAACTTTGTTGCTATGATACAAAAGAACCCCCAGATTTATAACAAGTCACTTACATTTCTATTGATAGATAAATAAATGTTAGTATTGTATGCCGTTGAAATTTGCCCTTTAAGCCCTGGCGATATTTAATATTTTTCTCATTGTCAACAAATCCCATAAGAAAACAAAACCAACAATGAACTGGTCCTACTTACAAGTATTAGCTGTGTCGCTAAAACCTGATATAGCTAATCCTCTCTGCCATAGGGTTCTATTGTTGTCCAAAAACTAATGAACATGAGTCACGCCATTGATGACCACATATGCCATCATAATACTGTAAATACTTGCTATAGTCCCCCCAGAATACACTATTTAATGTTGTTTGAGAATTACTTTGCAAAAAACTACAGCGCTCACCTTCGTAAAAATGCAACATGCAACAGCTACTTAAGAACACATTTGTATTTGATAAAAATGTCTAATTCTGATATCATTTAAAGTTACACAGAAGTTTCTGTACATTTAAAATAGTGTATAGTGGTGCACTCTGCTGAGGTTATGTTTATATTTACTATAATTTCTGTGTGAGAATACAGATATAATTTATTTAGGAAAGTAACCGTGCTGTAATGATAAAATGAGATGGGAACAATATTGTGCTTGGAAGACGACGTGAAGTCGGCATAGGTTTGGATCGTAACTAGTTTTTGTTATAATGCGTAATAACGCGTAACATGTGGAAATATATTTAGGAAGAGGACATCAAGTCGGGAATAATCTGGTGAGATATAAATTCAAAGGACTTTCTTGTCATCTCAAACAAACCTTGCTCAAGTTTTCCGCTGCCTCGTGTGAGTACTTGGGGTCTCCACAAAAAAAAGAATTGGTATACCTTGCACACGAAGTAGCCCAGAAACTTGGGCGTGTCAAAACGGCCTCTTTGCTGTATGTTCATAACCTGTTTTTATGTATCGATGTTGTCAGTGGGAACAAATGGGCATGATGCTAACAGCACAGACAGGTCGGGGAAGTCTGAACACACTGAAAGATAAACTAATGGATTGTTGCTTTTTCATTGAAATGTTTGACACTGACAAATATAGCCTCATTCTTTAAGAACTGGTTAAAAAAAACAACACAACGACCTTGTTAGCAAATATCTGTTTTATAAATACAGGCCGTAATCTTTTAATCAAGCAATCCCGTTCTCAATGACAGCTGCGAGGGTCAAGAATGACTAATTGATCCGTCTGTCTGGAAGACATAAGACACTCCTTGGCAACGCAAACACACACACACAAATATGAACACACTTACAGTATATGGCGCTCAAAGGTGACCCACGGCATTATGCCGTTGTTGACACATCAGCCGAGCAGAATCCAGCTAAGCTCTTTTGTCCTGAGCGGCAGAGAGTGGAGACACAGTGTGTTCTGGAGGCGGATTAGAAATCTATAAGTGACACATCAAGATTGCTATCAGAGTCAAATCCTCGACATCAGACTGTAAACTCTTAAAGAGAGGATTCACACTGTCCATCTTGTAAATGTACTTTAGGTGTTATTACGATTCCAGACTGTCCCACTCAATAAAGGCAAATGGCCAAAAAAAATCTTCACCGAATGCATGAAAAAGAGACAAAGATAAAGGTGTTTTGAACAACAGAATCGACTTAATATACAGTTACTGCTCACTGCATTATTTTTGCCTTCATAAAATGTATCAAATATGCACTTAATAGATTCTGAAAACCGATATCATTCGGTAGTTAAAAACAACCTTGTAAACAAAACTTATTAAATGAAACTGAAAATAAAAGAGTAATCTCCTGATTGCTTAATGCTTGTTTTATGATTGTTAACATACTGCGGTTCTAAATCAGAAATTCCCAACATCCAAGTGTCGGGGAATTACTGTGTTCTCTGTACTGCAGTGATGGAGCAAAATTTATCCAGAATAATGTTGTGGTTTCTGTCGAAAACTCTTTGTACCGAAGCCCAGGCGGCTCAGCTTTGCCACATAAACACGACGGTGAAGAATTCCTGAAACAAGTCCATGACAAATACGTATGGAGACAAAATAAATACAGAGGATCTCTACCCTGGCTCGAGCACAACTGAGCGCAGACACCTTGGGAAAGAGTACATTTGGCAATATGTCAGAAGAACAAAAAGAAGGAAGCATTCTTAAAAAAACTGATGCCACAAATACATCAGAAGAGGGAAGCGGTACCACCCAGCCATTAAAACACTTTCTTCCTTCGTGCTTCATGTTTGTGCAACTCCCTTTGTCCTTCCCTCTTTTATTTGCCACATCTCTTCCCTCTCTCCCTGTCCTTGTTTTTCCTCCTTCTCTCTTTCTTTATCCATCTCAGTTGTTCTAGTTGGCAGCCGTTGGACTTATATAAGTTTGAGGGAAGGCAGAGGGATATGGGGGTTGAAGTGACCATGGCTTGTGCTAGCTGCCTTATCTGTTTGGACCATGTCTATGGCGCCTATTTAGATAATAATGCAGCCTGTCAACACTTGCATCACACACACTCCCACACACACACATGCAGCCCTGTACTTGAGAGTGAGTAATAGTGTCAAACAGTCAATATGTCATAATTACCCTCTTTAAATAGGCATTAGACAGCAATGCTGCTTTCATAACACTTGATATTAGGGGGTTAGTTCGCTGTGGTTTGCTCTTTTCGTCAGAGTGCAGCTCACACGCGACAACCCGCCCCTTCAGTCAGGCGAGGGAAAAATATTTGCATCGTCTCCACTTAATGGTGTGGATGCAGGGAAGCTGAAATGATGGAGTTGTGAGACTTGCACTCTCAATACCACCCAGGCTGAGCGGTACACGCTGCCGGTCGGAGGGCAGTAAAATTTTCATTCTGTGCTATTTTCATTGGGATTCCCGCTCTGACTTTTTCTAACTCCGCATTAGGAGTGAGAATGTGGTAACCCACCCTACTACTGAGGGCCAAGTTTGAATTTGGCTGAGGTGAGGAACAGTAGATCTGTTTTTCATGAGTGCACCTTATCCTTGCGAGAGGAGGTAATTCAGTCGCCCAAATATGTAAAAGCTTGACTGATGTTTTAAATCCAAAGTGTGTGTTAAAAACTCCAGAACAAGTTTGACTTTTTTGCATAACTCTCTAAAAGGACTGGCATACCCAGACTTCATTTCAGATTCATTCAGATGCTTATTCCATCTGTTTTTCTCTGGACGCTTGTTTCATAATCCCAAGTGCTGTTGTCCCACACTGAGTCACTTTTTTTTTCTTACCACAATAGTCTGCTACACAATGCAGCCAGACAGCGCTTTTGTGGAGCGGGCCTGAGCCAGGCCTATCATTAGGCTAACTTATTCTCCCTGGGCACTGTTCGCACGCAGGTTGGGTACATGATGTACCCTGGGCGCACACACACACACACATGCACGCATAGTGACACACACGAGAAAAAACTAAAATGCTGTAAAAAATTAGGATGCACATCAGAACTCACCTTTTCTCAGCTCAGAGCACACACAAATGTGTGCCTTATCAAATATCCAGAGTACACACACACACACACACTCGCAGCCACACACAAACACTCTTACCATGTCTTTTCCCCTGTAGGGCACGGAGCTTGTATTAGACATACTTTAGCAACGGTGTTGCCACAGCCCATTACCGAGAAGTGCTCCTAGAGTCCCTGGGAAAGAAAACAATTATTTCCCCGAAACCTCTGCAGGTCATGAAGACATGCTTTCCAGAAGACAGGAAAGGTTGCAGCACTAGGACCAATCACATGTTCTATTTTTGAAGTTACTGGACATCTGCAGTTTGGCAACGCACTGTGTTTTTCTCTCCTGACTGTACTTCTGTGTTCTCCAGTAAACAATCTGGAGCTTTGGGGTGGACGTGTAATTTAAGAGAGAGGAAGAGTAATTTAAGTTTCCCAAACGTGACTCTCCTGTCGTGCAACCGGTAAAATGGTAATGATTTTGGTATTAAGAGCGCGGGGAGTGTATGTCAAACTCAGTTAAGCAGCGTTATGTTGTTTGGGTCTGTTAAACAATTATGTAATGCAGGTGTTTAAAAGTAAATGTGTAATTGGATTTATACTGGAGTCTCCGGCATCTGCTTCCCATCATACAATCATATCCTTAATTTAATCTACCTGAGTGGTGTTTTAACATTTAGTTCCATTAACGCTATCTGAAGTGTTTACCTCATTTTGCAAGAAGTGTCACCTTAACCAGCCCCTTCCCTTCATGCCTCGGAGCTCCCATGTTGTACTGTCATTCATAATTGCATCATTAAATTAGGCTTTTGCACAACATTGAGGAGATAAGAGAAAATAAACAAGCGAGAAATTCACACACACAGCTAGGCAACTGAGCGGAGAACATGTTGAGCAACCTGCTCACGCCTTGGTGCAACGAGTTTGTTTCATCAGATGAAACTGAGTATGCAATAAACTTCTTTGCTAAATCAAGAAAACATTTTTTTTTTCCCGTGGGCAGAGGCAGAGCTTGGCAGAACTTGAACGTCATATAACTGCCACTCTGAATTACAGTTTACAGTATACACGCTCTAAAAAAGGCCAAATGACTGGCAAATCCCCATGAACCATAATCAAACTCTGACTTTAGTGTAATGAATACGGTTTCCTGTTTGTTACTGGTCTGTCCAAATTTCCAAACTCTCACTGGCTTCAATTGGAGAGAGGCTCTGTGGGAAAAAAAGACAGGAAAAACAAATCTGGAAAAGAGAAAAAATAGATCCAAACAAACCAGCAAAAGAAAAAGAGGGAAACAAAGACGTGATGCAGCAGAAACGTCCAAATTTACCAATTCTTCTGTGATGACAATGCAGTTATCTCAGTGAGTCACAGACCATGAAAAATAAAGCTGTTTAAATAAGCAGTTTATTGCTGTACAACTGTGGCTCTTAAAATCAAGGCGGTTCTTCTCCTTTTAACTTCGACACAAGAAACGAGAGGCTTGCTGGACCGAGAGCCGGTTTGGTCTTGGTGGCAGACTGAAAAGCTGGAGCTGTTCTGCCAAGCTCTTTTTCTCTCAGTGCATGCCTTTCTGGCAGACGAGAGCCTGCGAGAGAGAAAAATAAAAGCATGTGCCAAGATTCAGTGATTTTTTTCTGGCCGTTCCCCAGCAGAGAGAAAGAGAGAGACTGAGGCCTGAGTGGACTCAAATGAGCGAAAATAACAAGATGCATCCTGTCCAAGTAACTTCTGTCTTTGTGTCAGTGTATTTAGAGGCAGGCGTACCATGGAGTGGCCCGGGTCGGTCGTATCTGACGGGGCATTATGCCTCAATCCCCCACTATCTTACTGTGCCATCATGAGAAGCAATTAGCACCAGTGACATTGAATAACTTCTTTCTGCATTCCTTCCAGTATGGTGTCATGGAGAGGAATGAGTCACATATCATCATTATGTTTGCATGCTGTGGTGTTTACACATTCTGGGATTAGGCTAAACAACGGTCCTCTAAAAGCATGTAGATGCCTCTTTGCTAAAGTAATAGATGCTGGGTTTAAAAACCAGCAAAGCCAGTGCCAAGAAAGTTCGGGACTCTTGGAGGAATGTTGACAAATGCTCTTTCCCTCTCGTCCTTCCTGTATCCCTCTGAACTGCCTCCTTCTCTTGTGCATACACTCGTGCACTCCACAGGCACACACAGATTCCATCCAGGCTCCCATCCACATCTTTCAGGAGCCGGCAATGCACACAAAGGCCTATTTATTACGAGCCAGCATACAAGGTGTCATATAAAGGAAAGTGGAGCCTGCACTACTCTGGCAGAGTGAGAGAGAAAAGAGGGGAATTTATGTAACATTCGAGTTCACAACCTTTCGGTACGTGTGAGTCGACGGTGTGGAAGTTAGCCGGGGTCAGAAGGTTTTTCTTGCATCAGTAGGGTCGTCATTTGCTGCGGAATAGCTCAAGCTAAGCAGGAAGACTGACAGTTGACCCCGTCTTCACCTATAAAGTCACAGCTCGGTGCACAGAGGTCACCCCAAATAAGTCAAGAGTTTCTAGCAGAACAGATTAAACGGATTCCAAAGACAGAAATAAGGAAAGTACGGGTTATATGTTAGTGCCATATTTTTAATTTTAAGTGCTTATAAATTGTCTAGCATGTAGGATTAAGTGATATCCAGCAATGAGTTTGCAACATTGCAACCAACTGAAACTTCTCCTGTGTGCCAAGACTGTGGGAGAACTATAGTGACCGACACAAAAACATGAATGGCTCTATCTGCTTCTGTAGAACAACATGGCAAACTCCATGAAAGAGGACCCACTCCGTATCTAGCAGAGGTGAGAGTAGGACACACATGTGCAAGTCTCAAGTTACTGTCATGAGAATCAAGCAAGTCATGTCCCTGCTATGGGTCAAGCAAGACAAGTCATGTCATTGCTCAAAGCAAGCAAGTCACAATTCAAGTAATATGAATATTATTTCATTCGTTTTCCGTAACCGCTTATCCTGTTAGGGGTTGCAGGGGGCTGGAGCCTATCCCAGCTGACATTGGGTGAGAGGCAGGGTACACCCTGGACAGGTCACCAGACTATCACAGGGCTGACACATAGAGACAAACAACCATTCGCACTAACATTCACACCTACGGAGAATTTACAGTCACCAATTAACCTGCATGTCTTTGGACTGTGGGAGGAAGCCGGAGTACCCAGAGAAAACCCATGCTGACACAGGGAGAACATACAAACTCCACACAGAAGGGCTCCCACACCCCAGGGTTTGAAGCTCCCACCATGTTCTCCCTGTGTCAGCGTGGGTTTTCTCCAGGTACTCCGGCTTCCTCCCACAGTCCAAAGACATGCAGGTTAATTGGTGACTCTAAATTAGCCATAGGTGTGAATGTGAGTGTGAATGTTTGTCTGTCTCTATGTGTCAGCCCTGTGGTAGTCTGGTGACCTGTCCAGGGTGTACCCCGCCTCTCAGCCAATGTCAGCTGGGATAGGCTCCAGCACACCCACAACCGCTAAAGGGATAAGCAGTTGCGGAAAATGAATGTGAAGTCCTTTCAATTCAAAGGAAAGTTTCAAATCATGAATACCAAGTCAAGTTAAGTCTTTTAACAGTGCTAGTCAAACAAGTCTTTGTTCTTCAAAATTGCGACCTGAGTCTGACTCGAGTCGAGTCATGTGGCTCTAGTCCCCACCTCTGATTTATAGATATAAACATCTCATTCTAAGGTAACAAAAACAAATAAAATTCTCATTTTTGAGTGATTATAAACTAATAAAAACCTCATTATGAATAATATAATTGAGTATTGTCAATATATCCCCCTGTATCCCACACACGCTGAACCTTTAAGGAGCAGTTCACATATTAATCCTTTTCCATGCTCTCTAAGCACTGTCTCACATCTGCAGGAATTCAGCAGGAAATTATATTCGTCTGTGAGGCGCATGACTCTTGTCTTTTCTTCTCCTACATGTCGCCATCTGTCATTTTCACACACTCACTCTGCTGAACCATAATGTTTTACCTGATGCATCACCCTCGGGCTTGTTTATCGTAATTTAAACGTTGCCTTGCTATAGGCTCCTCTCATGTGGCAGATCACGGTGCATGGGAGGGACACAGAATAATGCCGTTACGCAACTTCTTCTTTTGAATGTTGCTGTAAGGATTGTTGGGACAGAATGTTAAGTGAAAACAACGGTTGTGGCTTATTTAACGTATAGCCGCTTTGAGGTTGTGATAGAAATTACTGAACTGCACGCAAGGAAGTCAAGAAAGACATCTGTCCAAGTAAAACAGCAAACTAAGGGCTGGTATTTAGGGCTTAGTTTTCAATTTAAAAAACAGGCTTTCCTGCATACTTAAAACAAACAGGGAGTAAGACAGAGGTATCAAAGTATAAGCCACATGATGCGTGGATCAGAATGTCATCACACATGTGCATGAGGGTAAATCCAGTTAACATGTGGGTGATGAGGGTCGTTTTTGGGTTGAGGCGGTCGATAGGTGAATGCTCGGACACTCCAACCATGAATAATCTGCTGGTCTACTGTGATGGCTCATTGCTCCTCGTGTTCTTACCAGCGGTTACATAACAAACAGACAGACACAACACTGTGGAAATGTCAGCAAAACACTGGCAATCCTTCCATCCTTTTTCCAGGATTTTTATCAGGAGACTTGGAATGAATGTGTTTTTATCTGATCCATTTAGTGGTGGGAGTGAGTGGTTTGGCTTATTTCTAGAGCTCTATTTGTTCATGGGCCCACTTCCTAGCCCTCTAGAGGGAAAGGATGCTATTGTAGCTCATATCAGTGGGAAATTCAGAGAAACACCCTGATAAAAAAACAAAGTGTTTTGCTGTTATTCTATGACAGCCAGCAAGGGGTGGCTATAAAAGAAAAAGAAAAAACTGAAAGACAAGCAGGATACTTTCTCCCATTGAGATTCAAATACACTTCTTGGAAGGAGATATCAGATTCAGACAAGGTAGTACTTGTTCCCGTGAGTGCAATAATATCTAGGCCATTGCATTGAAAACACCATTGCTAGGCACCTCTCCTGGGGCCTGTCTTTTCAGGTGAGTCTCTCATTTGCCCACTCAGGTTGGCATCTTAACTGCCATTTGCATTTCATCAAAACAAATGGAAACAGTTGGTTCAGCTTGGATGGGCAACACACAGCGTGAATGTGGGGTAGCATCATTTGGGAGTCCCTATTTTTAGATTTGTGATGTGAAACAGCAAGCCCAAAATGCTATTGCAGATATCCTAAACTGATAAGTTTGTATTTTCGCCCCTGTGAATGTGGAACCAAACTCATCAGTGCTTAAACGAAGGCCTTAGCATCTCATACGTTCACGTATTTGCTCTGTGGAAACTGTCTTTGTTAAAGGAGCAGTGTGTAGGATGTAGCGGCATCTAGTGGCAACTTCTCCAATGTGCCAAGTGTGAACACCCGGTTAGGATTCCTTCAGTATTCATGGTTCTTGTGTTGTTGTTTTTTGCTGGTAGCCATTTTATTTATTACATTTAATATAGCAGTTTCACGCTACAAATCAGGCTTTCTCCGATGCTATTCAGCTTGTCGCAGACAGGCTGTGAGACCACCACCTGTTAATATCTGCTCACCTTTTTTCTCTGATAACTTAAGATCCAGATTTTCAGGACGTTTTTGATGGAAGCAGAATACTCGGTAGAGGTCTCTTCCTCTCCACAACAATCGGACCCAGTGATTTGATAACGTAAAATCACCAGATAAAGCAGTTTCAAGTTAAAAATCAGCGTTTTTCCAATGCTGTTCGGCACATCATGGAGGGTCCGCTAACTACAGTGGCCAATGCCAAAACGCTGAACACAAGTGGCCCGATCTAGAGCCAGTGTTTAGTTTGTTCATTCTGGGCTACTGAAGAAACATCGTGGCGAGGTATGTAGGTATAAACAACTCATTCTAAGGTAACCAAAACACAGTGAGTCTCATTTTTATTATATATTATTATACGCTAAAGAAAACATTTCATTATAATCTATCCCCCTAAAATCCCCCACACTGGACCTTTTAAAAACTGATACAGGTTTCCACATTGTCCAAGGCTGTAATGGCAACAACAATAGAGTTCATTCTAAAAATTGTTGCCCTGCAGTGATAGTCTAAACAGTCAAAGGCACCTGCTGTCACCGACACAATGAGACGTGCAGTGAGACAGATTAAAGACTTAGATTCAGCTTATCATCTCAACCCCGTGATAAGAGGCTAACCAGTTTTGCAGATGTCTGCACTGTTACGCTGCACAACATCCTACTATACAAGCTCTAGGATGTGTCATCTTGAAAACACAGGTGGGGGTCTGATCTGGCACACCTGACTTGTTACTCATTTTTTCTACAGTTACAATACAAGGCTTAATGATAGTTTCCTTGGTAGTCTGTGTTCTGTTGCTGTCAAATAAAACGTAGTACCTTCAAAATATTTGTGTTTAAAGGTCGCAGTGTAGCTCTGAGGTTTTGTGCAGCACCAGCAGAGCCAGCCACAGTGTTGGGTAAAGCTTTTTGCTGATTGAGTAAACCGAAAGCAGATAGTGTGTCATTTTAGCATTAAGATTTTATGCCTTTCCCCGTTAAGACTCTATCACTTTCTCTTTTGCAAACACACCAGCATGCCCCCCTCTCATATCTCAAGGTAATCATGTTTTTTGACAGTTTACCTAAAGAACTGGGAGTACAGCCAAAGCCTCTATCAGAGGAAACACTGCCTAACAACAGCTGTGAGAGCCCTCTCCTCCCTCCCTCTTTCTCCTCCTCTCCTTTTCTCTTCCTCATTTTTGCATTTTCCTGTTTTGGTGTTTGGTAGCTCTCTGCTCAGTCTTTGATACAAAGCAAGGGGCTGTCCTCAGGCTGCAGAGCGCAGACACACAGTATCTGGTGAAGCGAGGAAAGGCGATACCGTGGATTCTTGTTATTGCGCTAATTTGCGTGTCTGACTGTTATTTTTCTTTTCATACAGGCAGACAGATGGCTTTGATAGAAGAGCCAAGAGACAATAGACGATTACGTTATGGGTAATAGTCTGTGGTCACACAATTACACAGTGTTCTTTGAGCCAAATGGAGGAAATATTGGTATATTGGAAATATTGGTCCGCTGCATCTTCATGTAGAAGGAAATCTTGCAACACTTTCATGACTGTCATGGGTGTGCCAAGTAGTTTTAAAACTGCCTGAACACAGGTCATTTATGTGATATATTACATATAACATATGCTTAATCACACACACATTTGTGCATATATGTATATGTATTTATACATGGACAAAGCCACACAAATGTCTATGTTCTGCAGTTTCTTCTATGCAGTCTAAATAAGAAAATACCTTTAGTATGAGAGGTCTCACTCCTATGGCTCCCAATCCCCACTTGGGCAGTGTCCCCAAAAACACTAAAATGACTCTAGGGGCACGTTTAGTGTCTGACGCTTTTAACCAACTCCAATATGAACTCATCAGCATCATTATTAGACATTCAGGGCAATGGATGTAGTGTAAAGATTGCGAAAGTCTGCTTAGGGCAGGTGGGTCCGACAAGCACAGGACTTTGACCCAGGAGACGGGTGTTCATGTCCTATGTGAAACTAGTTATTTTGTCACATTACTTGTTATTCACGTAAGTCTACTCACATGACTGTCAATCGCAATCTTTTCCTAACCTTAACCATGTCACAAGACGACTCACTGCCAACCCCTCTCTCAACCTCTCACTGTATTGAGATAGAATAAGGCTTCTGCCCAAACGTCAAAATGTGACAAGCAGGGATTAGATGGTATTGTTGTCTAACTGCCTAGTTTGCACTGAAACAGATAGCAGATGTTCTCTCCTTGATGTTTTGTGTCATTTTTTAACAACAGGATGGGCGGGCATGATCAGGCAGCATCCCTGTGTACTCACCTTTTATGCGGGAGTACAGCTCAGACACGGTACACTTGCAGAGCAAACACAAGAATCTAAATTCACCGTACGCAACGCTGATGTTGTTTTACCCTGACCTCCGAGCCTCGCATCCATATGCAGGGCACAGTTACATACCGGCACCCACTTGCCCTCAGTCAGGTGAACATGTGTGTTGCAACAGCCAACACCTGTGCCAAAAATAGGTGAGCATGTACCAGACAGCAACAAGGAATATGACGAGACAGGTCAGAGACAGGATAATTACCTCGAGGCAGGGTTAGGCCGCCCTGACGCATGCCAGTCAGATAGGATTTACTGTTCAGAGGCTGTGTGTGAACGGATGGGAATAACAATAAGTGTTAGAGGAGGAGGCGTGTAGCACAGACAGACGAGAAGAAAGAGGGAGTGTGAAAACCCAAACAAAAGAGCCAGATGACACAGACAGCAGGACAAACGACTGTGCACAAGGTGGCAGGCAAGATACAGAATCGACAAGGCCGAATCAGCCGATCATTATCAAGACACATTCAAATATGTGTCACAGTGAACAATGCTTAAAAGCTCATAGAGCACATACTGTTGCTATTAAAATTATGATGTGTTGAGGAGTGTCTATGTTGTAAAGGTATGTAAAGGTTGGCAGCTACCTTGCAGGCGCTACACCGTGCCACTTCCTCTGCGGTTGGGCTGTAATTACAGTCTTACCAAGAAAGCACACCGCAGTCATTAAGCTGGTGTGAAGAAGACAATCAGTCACATAGGCTGGAAAACAAAGATAATGACTCACTGTTTTTTGACTCTGTGTGTGTGTGTGTGTGTGTGTGTGTGTGTGTGTGTGTGTGTGTAGGTCAGGAGTTATCCAGTGGGTGTGGGAACCTGTGAAATACCCGATTTTGTTTCAGTTCTGCAAATCCTGAAATAGTTCCTCAAAATAGCTCGTATGGCCAAACGCTCAGTTGTTTCATTTACAATTCACTGGTTAATTTACTGTAAAAACAAAGAAGGCCAGACACTTTAAAAAATAGCTGTTTATGAGAATCTATAGAGATGACAATGTTGCAATTTGAATTTAATTAGCTGCATACTTTGAATACTTTTATAACAACACAGCTCGCTGGAGTGAATGATGGGAAGATGGTTTGATTCCAGGCAGATTATTTATTAAGATACCTACATCTGTCTCTGACGAACACACCTGCTTTTGTGTGCAGTAATTCTGCAATAACAAAGCTAAGCCTGCCGTATTTCATGATGCACTGCAGCGTGCTCTTGTGTTATTGCGGGGCTGCAGCCAAAGACAACCCTGGATTAGTGCACTGCTCCGGATTTCAGTGCCTGAGTGCTTGACCTCGCTGACCTCTCCCACTCTCTTCCTCTTTCTAACTATTCTCTGGATTGTTTTAATAGCTTTCCAGGGAGCTCAGAATGCTTTGGACTTGTTTCTTCCCTCACTTTGCTGTGCTGCCACGAAGCTGAATCACTACCAAGCTGGTGGCAACCTTGTCCCTTAATGTGTGAACTCTGCGATTTGGGTATGAAGATAAGGTGACATCTTACTGGCCCCTAAGAATTGCTTACGTAGGCAAATCTGTCCATCTCCAAAACAATACAGAGCTCTTACGCACTTCTCTTTGCCAATAAGCCAGATCTGATTAGAGATTTTACGTCAGCGTCAGCTTTCATTCCAAAAAACCTCAAGCGTAGCCATCGTCTTGTCCTTGTTCTTTATCATGCACTTTGGAAAGAGCTGTTTTGATTGATGCCAGTGAATGACATTTCCAGAATTGAGTTTGCCATTTTTCCGGGATCTCAGCTCCTAGCTGTGTTAATCCTTAAATCTCCAAGAACATTTTTCTTTAAAGTGTATTTAATCCAGCGTAAAAAGAGCTCAGTCCTCCGAAAGGTGTCAAGCTGGTAAAGGATCTCTTTATTTCAGTGTCTTAAGAATGTGAGCGGGTGCCTGCCAAACGCTGTAAACGTACACGTCCAGACAGAGACAAAAACAGAGTGTGTAGTGCTTGTGCGTGCATGTGTTTTGTCTGCCTATGTCAGTGACCTTAAATTTGTGTGCATATGCATGTCCATTTCGGTACATTTCTGTGTGTCTACGTGTCTCAGTTCACGTTTGTCCCTTTTGCATGCATACATGGATATGAATCTGCCACTGTTTTTAACATCCATGCTTGAGTGCTCACCTGCACTTGCATGGGAGTGCGACAGTGTACCTGAGTGGTGTGTGCGTGCAAAGCAGATACAAGAGTGTTCCACGGTTTGAACTTTGGACCTCTTGGGTACACGCTGGAGGGAGGCCAATTTAGCTCCCATTGTTTACCCGGGCCTTTATACAACGACTGGGATGGCAGATCGTGTTTACTCGCTCTTCTGTGCAACTTTGAGACCAGGGAAATGACATCTAAAAAAATGACAATTTGTCTTGTGTACTCTGAGTGACTCCAAGTTCAAGAGTCACTCCAAGTGGAAGTATTTCCTGTTTGTTTCTTGGGGCAGATCTTAAACCTTAACTCAGCCCATCATCTCTTGCAAAACGCTCACATTTAGAGACAATGTTTTATTTGTGAATATCAAACTGAGGTGAAATTAACGCTGGCTCTCAGCTTAGTCTCAGTGGCAATCCCTCACAGTTACATGTGTTTGTATTTTAAAGCAGCAAATAACATTTTCCCTTTGAGACTTGTCGCAGCCTCATAACAATTCTTCAATTGTTCAAAACCACTTTGTTTTCACAAATTGCAAAGCAGTGACACCATTAGCGTGATTATTCAGCAGCTACAGCGTAACGTACCATCTGAGTTCAGACATTTGCATTCATTACAAAGTGGCATGCCCAATGAGCTGTTGCTGAGCAGTGTTTTCAAGGAGAATCCCATTAGAAATACAAGCTCTGCTCATTTGTTTTGTCACAGTAAAACTCAAAGTAGCCTGAAAATCACACTGATGGAAGTAACATTTCTAAACTCAGTGAATTAGTTCATTGTGTTGTCATACTGTGGATGCTTATATAATATTTCAGTTATCTTACTTTGGGCTACGTGAGGTAAGCTGACACCTTAAAATGCAATTGTCAGTTTGATAATTTCACTAAATATCCTGAAGGCAAGTTCCTATCTGTTTCCTTCTCCGCGACCCTGCTGCACATCCACAAATGGAGCGTGACCAAAAGAAAAAGAAAAAAAAAAAAAACATAAAAAGAACCAATCAATGAAGCTAACAAGACTTGCGTCTTTGTGTGAGGGGCAGGCTCTTTGGCTTTTTGAAGGCAGGATAGGCCGGGGTTCCTGTAAACTCCCAAACAACCTCTCAGCTCAGCACTGCAGCGCTTGATATCACTGTTCCAAGTTTATTTGGATCACACAGCAGCTTTTGATGCCGACCCTTCCCCTGCGACTGAGTCACATCCTGAAATAGTGCTCTTATGTTGCGTTGTAAGTGCTGCTAAACTGATATCAGTCATAAGCCAAAACAACAGTTGAAAATTTGGTGTGTAGAGAACAGTGGCACTCCCAGAAATGATTGATAAGAATGGCCAGATGGGGCTGGTAAAAATCTTGGGGTGGCACACGTAAACTAAAAACCATAACTGAAATTCAAGAATTCTATTATGCTGTTGTCGCACAGGCGGCTCTGATGTGCACAGACTAATACTGGTACAGTTAACATTTTGAGTTCCACAACAATCCTGTTTTAATGTGTTATGTCAGCCCCCCACCGCACCCCCAGTCCTTCAAGGGGTTTCAGCGGGTACCTAGAAAAATAGGAATAGTTTATTTTACCTTTTTAATTCACTATAGAGGTGAGCTCAATGTGAATAAGAGTCAAAAGAGTGATCATTCTGATGGTTTTACTTCCTTCATGTTATCTCCTTAACAACAACAATTATTGACAATTATTTTATTAATTTGCACTGTCCCTTCTTAAATAAACTCAACTAAACCAAACTAGACTATAGAATTCGGTCTTAATCATATCTTACAACCAAAATCTTTTCATTGAGGTCCCTGAAGCAAATCATGTCAATGCGGGTCCTTAACATTATGTGTATCAATTTATACGTCCTTGACACAAAAGACGCTGTGTTCGGCAATGCACTGTTCTTCAAATAAGCTAGTTGTCGTTTCTCTTAAAGGTCCAATGTGTCAGACTTTTTGTGGCATGAGGTTGCAGAACTGAAACTTTTCCTGCGTGCCAAACAGGTAGGGGAACTACGGTGGCAGATGCAAAAATGTGAATGGCCCTGTTTAGAGCTAGTGTTTCTTTCGTCTGTTCTGGGCCACTGTAAATAAATTACATAACTATCTCTTTGGAAGAGGGCTTGCTACGTATGCAGATATATATGGCTTATTCTAATGTAACTTAAACACAAAATCCTTAATATTTTCAGGTGATTATACACTAATGATAACATAGCTGTGAATATTTTTTTTTTTTCCTGACAGTTCATACACCAAAATCCTACACACGTGATCTTAAAAAGACAAATAACCAGCTTTAATTTGAAGGAGTATGCTGATTGTAAGGAACAAAACCATTTTAAGGGGTGGACGGACAATACTGTAACTCTTAGCCCATGTCAGCTATCTGCTAGTGCTAATAGATATTTATGTTGTAGTCACATTCACCAAATCAGTTAAAATATATGTATATATTTATGACATTCCATTTAACTTAATGAAACCATCATTAATTATATATTATACAATCAAAACAAGGACACAGTGTCATTGACGTGACACAGTTCGACAGCACAGCAGAGAGGAGACACAGGAACGATTCTTAGTTAATCAACAGCCATGTAGACTTCTCCTCAGTTCCATTTACATAAACTGTCTGCGCAGGAACAGCCATACTGTAACATGCCGCTCTAATGGAGCTCTGTACTTTGTTGTATAACCTCGTATCATCAGTTACAGATGTCTTCTTTTCAGGCATGCATTAAGTACATACTTGAGATTCAGGGCATATGTGGGAACAAGCCATAAAAAACAGCAAATGCACCATGTGAGGAATGGACAGCAACGCCTTGTAAAACACTGCTGATGATAAATTATAGATAGATACAGTGATGTCCATGCTAATGGAGCATGACAAGATGAATTATACTGAGTATTATAGATGAGAAAAAATAATCCTGGCAGCTGTGGAGGGAAAAAAGATTTACTTTTATCACTTTATCCTTCAGAAATTAGTAATGAGTGTACACATACATACAGTACATGCAGTGTTATTGCATTGACCAACTACTTTTAAATTTTAAGACATAAAAACATAATTATTTAACATCAATTAAAATATACGCTGATGAACATGATGTAAGATAATGTAATGTGATGTTATGCTAATATTTTATTCAGCCATTTAATGCTTTAAATACTTAGATTAGGACTTTATCAGGGGTTTAACAAAACAGATAAAGCATCCTCAAGGCTGCAATTACTTACTTACTTCTTCTTCTTAAAGTGCATTGTAATTACCACTAATAAGTCCTCATTAACTTTCCAGAATTGAGCAGTGAGAACGATGATGTAATACGTGTGTTTATAGCCCGAACGTATTAGTTTTACAGTCTTCATACGGGTGGCCCACATCTGGCTATACATTTCAGTTTTACTCCTGAAGGAGATGTGGCCGCCTTAATTGGACTCTCTCATTTACATTTCTTGAAGCTTTCGTCTATTAAACTGCAAAATGTTTCCTTTAAAGACTCGGTATAGAATGGGGCCCGCACATCTGGCCCCTGTCCCTCGTCTGTCTCCGCCTGTCCTCTGTCGGTAGGGGATCCTCACCACGCAGACAGGCTGAGGAAACACTGCGTACAACGTGTTCTCAGCCGTCCTCTCTGTTCACATGTGAGCCACACTGTACTTCTGTGGGACTGCGCAGACCTATTGCCCCTGCATTTTTTTCTGACTCCAAAGTTGAATGGTTTTAATTTGTGATGCTATTTGGACGGGGGAATTATACGAGGTGCTGAATATACATGAGCTCCCCGTTGCACCACTTCACAGCTGCCCTTTGAGTTATATCAGGTTCCCCTTTGAGAGAAAGTAAAAGTGGCCTGTAAATGGTTTTGATACAACAGTACAGCTTGGCTCAATTTATGTGCATATTTACATATGAACGCAGCGTAGCTTGATGTCTGACTGCACAGATGCTATTTCTGTAGTAATCAATCCAAGATTTCAATAGAGTTGCCCCAAGTTAAAACACAAACAGAGGGCAAGATCTCTGAAGTTTCTTTAAAGATCTGGAGAGTTCATTCAGTGCAGAGAGGGAGCGGTCTATGTCTCGTTCCTATGTACTTCCCTGTCGCTGCTTTGAACACAGTGTCCTGTATGTGCACCTATACATAGTGTACAGTCTAATGTATCCTCTACAGTTGTTTGTAAGATATCTTGTGAAAAGTAATGCACATGGTTTGTATGATATCTTATGAATTAGTGGCCCTACTGGTGAGGTTGGGTTTACGAGGGACTCGTGGTTAGGCATCATCCATGACATGACAATGTGACGTTTCGTAACTTAAAATAACTTAACATTGACTTGACATACGTTTACATTGACTTTTGGTTTCACATGGGACACAAACCCTAGTCTCCGTGGTCAAAGTCCTGCAGCTGTTTGACCCATTCACCACCTCAGCCTTCCTCCCCACATGGACTTTGTCGCTCTTCATGCTACGTGACCATAGATTGTATAAAATATTGGATATAGCCACTGTTACATCACCCATTGGTTTGTGGACTCATGATTTGAAGCCATGAGTGCCCTCTTGTTTTTGGAGCCAAGGTGGCCATATTTGGATGAGAGAGTGGAGATAACCCTAATGCCAGGTGCTAGCTTAGTTAGCACAATGCATTTACAGCTATTGTAAACTGTTATAAGACCAGTGCCAATGCTTATTTTTACTAGCAAGAAGCAGACTAAAAATTGTTCAAACAGATGCACTTACTAGAACAACTGAAAATCCAACTCTTTAGGGGGTCCTTTAGTACAACTAACCAGTGAACAACACTTTTTTTAGGCGACCAAAATGTAACAGTTAACTTTCTTGAACTGAAAACACAATGAAATAGCGACAGCTACGTGAGCAGGGAAAAATAAGCTATAGGGCCCAAACTGGGTTTTTTTGTACCAAAAGTTTAGGGTTTATGGGAATTGACTCGCTCTCTGAGCCAGCCTCAAGTGGCCATTTGAGGAACTGCAGTTGACACACAAGCAGTGGGTGCTGTTTGTACAGTATTGACCTGACTACTGCCTTTGCTCCCGTCATATCACGAAAAACAGCCTGCAGCGCATAAGGCACAATAATACAGCCGAATTACGTTGCATTACTTTTTGTACGTATAAGTGTAAAAAATGAGTCTTCAATTTAACAACAATACCTTATGAATATTACCCTTGAAAAGTATTGCCTTTTTTTTAGGGCATTATATGGTCTCACCTGTGTGGTTTTTGTAGCCTAAATGAAGTCCCCATTTTTACACCACCAGTAAATCAATTGTTATTCTATCATCACCGTTTGGATTTACAGCTTTCTTGCTAGAGTTACATCATGTTCCGTGAAAAGAGGAAAGATGATTGAATTATGATCTGAGTCATTCCTGTGGTCTTGTTGAAGAAGAATTATATAATTTGTTTGGCTTGTAGAGATCAGTGGAAGGCAGATTGGTGAAACGTTCTCAGGCTAATATGAGTAAGGTGGTAAAAACGCAGCCCTGGTCATTGTCATCTCTCTGGCTTGGAGGCCGTAGACACATGTAGCTTTAAAAAACACTGGGATTTTGCAAGTGGCGTTACATGGAAACAAGTAGTATATTTGAAGTTTTCTTTTACAGCTACTTCAAATAGATTCATTTTTGTAGTTGACAACATTTTACCAGCGTGATTCATCATGAGACTTATACAGTATTGTGAAGTTTTGGAGGTGTCAGGCACCCCAGGGCAGAGAAGGTTTGACAGGTGGCACAAAATGAAAATAAATAACACAGGGAATGCACAACAAAATAAAAAATATATGTCATTTCTTTGGGTTATTGTATGTGTGATTTATACTTCTAGTAGAATTTAGTTTAAATGTCTGTTCATATGGGATAATGCTCATTTGTGCAGCAGTTTAAGCTGTTAATGCACTTTCCTACAGCAATGACCGCCAATGACTTGTCTCAAATTATCCGTGGGAAATTAGCCGTTGCTCCATCGTCATCTCGCAGGTGACAAAGGATTAGCTTTAATGCTCAGCGGAGGAGCCTGCTGGAGTCTGTGGGAACGACTCTGTGTTTAGATGACACTGACAGCGATAGTTAGCAGGGTGCCTATCATCCAGTTAAATCCAGATCGTGCTGACAAGGCCAGACGTGCATGAGCATGCACATATGCAAGCGTGTGGCAAACCGCACGCATCGACGTACACGCTGGAGAAGGAAAACACAAGCAAGCACACAAACACACAACAGGGGACGGCTCATCCAGGGTCCTGCTCTCCAGTGTTGTCCCAGTTGCTGTTGACTTGGGTCACACAGCTGCAAGCTTAACCAGGAACATGGATGGAAAATGACGAGGAAAGTGCAGGGATGGAGAGAAGGAGAGGTTGAGAGGGAGGGATGGATTGAAAGAAGAAGGTGGTAAGATTAGAGTGAGGGATACTTTCGAGAGAAAAGGTGAAAAAGAGATAAAGATGTTACACGAGGGCGAGGAACAGATGAAAACAGGGTTTCTTCCTGTATCTTTCATCTGTTTAACTTGAACCAGAGATTGCACAGGGGGATTTAATTTATTGTTTCCAGAATGAATGAATCAGTAAATTACTTAATATTTGTCATGAAGATCCCCTAGCTCATTTTGGCTGGCACGAGCGCTGTTGCTCAAACAACAGATCCTCTGCACTTTTGTATGCTTGCCACCACGGACACAAAGAGTGTTGTAGTGGATCGAGAGAGACATTTGGCCCCCCTCTCTTTCTCAAACTCAGATTAAATGGTTAAACTCACTCGGCAGTGCCAATTAAATATAAACAAAGATTCTCTTACCATGTTGCCTATTTCGCATCTAAAATGTTTTCAGATACATATTTTAGTTTACCATTTAACTCTAATTTGAGATGATTTGTTAACAGCTGGCCGCCATATTGCCTCCTGTAGAAAGACAGCCAAGTTTTTATTATGACACCCACCAGTGGGGTTGTTGATTGGGCCAGTGCATTCTGATAGTTGTAGGTCTTCCACCTCTTGAGCAAAAGCAAATGCCACAGCGTTTCCCTGGTCATAAAGCCCCAGTTGCAAAAGTATTTGCATCTTCCTACTGCCTAGACCAGTGGTTCCCAACTGGTCAGCCACGGGGTCCAGATTTCTCCTTAGTCATTAGTTCAGGTTCCACACAGTTTAATATATTCAGCGTCACGCTTGCGTTCGGCCATGTTGTTGAGCTAGTTTGCTGTCTCAGTCAAGTAGCTGCTCACTCTACAGCAGGAAAAGACACTTCAAAATGAAAACTGTGCTGGAAATTCATTGTAGTTTTACATAACTTCACTCGCAGCCCATTCAGAATGCACCCACGGCCCACTTTTGGACCAGGACACACCAGTTGGGAACCACTGGCCTAGATATACTAGTTTCATGAAAAGACCATCTTTCCAGCAGTGAAATGTGTCTTTAAGTGGTCGGGCTATAAAGCTTCTCAGCAATCATTTAGCCCGCTATTCACTTACAGCACAGATGCTGCCATATAAAGATGCTCAGCCTTCACTTAGCAGATATATTTACGTACAGCACAGATGCTGCCAGCCTTCCAAGTGACATCCATTTTCCTTATGATAAACATACACTGCCAAAAGCCATTTTTGTAATGACTTATTGATGTGACAATTACACATGTACACATGTACAGTGCAGCTCAACAGATAACCGAGTTTGCAATGAAAATAAAATCTGCCAACTTAGAAGTAACAGCGCAGTATATTCCTTTGCTTTGCCCCGGAGCGATTAAATGTGTATCAATCGGCAGTAGATTTACATTTCTCAGCGGCATGACAGTCTTGTGATGGATTTCAGTGCAGTATGTACCCATTAGTTGGATGTCAGCATTCCGTGCCTGAATGCGACTCAGATTAGACATAGATACACTTAACCACACCAACTACGACAGCTGAGGTATACAGTACACTAAAGTAACATAGGAGGATGAAAAAAGACAGATGGCACTGAACTCTGTAACCTTTTGTTCCGGGACATGATCCAGCCAACTGTGTATTTATCACAGGTGTCATGCAAAGTGGCAGCCATTGCCACTCAGTGTGTTTTGGAACCAGTCTTTTGAGTGTGACTATGCATGCTTTGTAAATGAGGCATTTTTCATAAGCAAACCCCATTTTCTCCGTCAGGATTATACACACTGTATATCCTGCTGAAGACCTGATGTTCAATTAAAATACATACTGACAGGCATCCTACAGTGTGCATTGTAGACCTGAGAGCACATTCCACCCATGCGATAAGCCCTTCATAAGATGCAATAATCAAAGATGTACACCCAAAGTTTAGATTAGAAACTCAAATAGATTGTAGTGGTGTACATCTAATTACTCCAGACAGAAAAAATAACGAGCAATCCAACAGTTTTCTCATAAAACTTAGTGGTAAACTCGCCGACCCGTACTGAGTCAGAGGGCTTTGACATGGGTAATAGCAAATTCCACTGCTATTTAACACTGCACGGCCAATTGCGTCCACAACCCTTGACCTTTTGTAGAGCATCTGCAGAGCCATTAGTGAGATCGCTTAACTGTATCCTGAGAGTCTAATCCCTTAACTTTCATAGCGGGCAATCTTGTGTGTGTACATGTTTGCACTGAAATACAGAAGGGACTCCTACGGGCCATGGCCTAGAACATATTGTTATTTCTTTGTAGGGCATGTGGGGTTAGGGGATGATTGTGGCCTGACGGGGGGTTCGCCATGCTGCCATATTCCCCTAACACACTCCTCTGGGTCTTGGCTCTATTTCAGTGTTTTCACAGTAAATTTAGCCAGGGCATTCTCCTTGTTATAGCACAAGGTAAATCTTTACATTATTGCCCGAGGCTGACGGACTTCTGCTGAATCACAGTCTGGTGCCAGATGCTGCCAAGTCCCCGAGCTTGTTAACTCCAATATACTGCACACAGCACTATTACCTACAGTACTGCTTGTCCTGCTGTAAACTGCTATTAGTTTCAGTGAAGGCTCCGGCAAAGGAACTTATTATCACTTTGTACGAACTGGAATTAAGTAGAAATTTAGCATCAAAGTGGTACTTTGGATTGTCTCGAGAAATTGAATCAAGACAAGTGTTCCTGCGTTGTCATCTTAGGGCTAATGAGCAAAGTTGTTACCCAGGCAGATGTTACATAGCAAAGGAGATCCTCTATCAAGGACTAATGAGTTAAATACAGTTTCTCACAGATGCTGGAATGTACAAAGGTGAACAAACACACTCACACATGCTTGTGGTGTCCTCCGATTTTGTAACAACTGCCTTGAGGCAGTGGTTCTTAACTGGTGTAGCCATGGGATCCAGATTTCTCCTTAGTCGTTAGTTCAGGGTCCACAGTGTTGAATAAATTTAGCGTACTTCCGTTTGTCCATGTCGTCAAGCTAGTTTTCTGTCTCTGTTAGGTAGCTGTCTGTTATTCACTCAGTCTATAGCAAGAAATGGCACTTCACAATAGAAGCACGGTGCCAGAAATTCACTGTACTTCAAAATAAAGTGTGTTTTTTACACACTTGACACATTTGCAAGTCACTCGCGGTCCATTCAGAATGGACCCATGATCCACTTTTGGACCGTGACCCACCAGTTCGGAACCACTGCCTTAAGAGATATACGTGGGAAGAACGCAGGGATACAGGTATAGCCTTGAAAGAGGTAGTAAAAGTAAACACCAGAACGAAGTTCTTGACCAAGAAGTCAGTTTTCCTAGATAGGAAAAGTTGGAAACTCCCTGCCTCTAGCACATCCTCGAACTTTATTCTTCCTAAGCTATGGAAAATGAAACTCCAGGTCTCCCAAAGTAAATTGATCAGAGTGGTTCTAGGTCTCGTTCCACAAGAGCGTATAGAGACGAACCAGTTCAAGCAGCTAAACTGGCTCCCCTGTGGAGTCTGAAGCAATACAGTTTAAACTCTGTCAGGTTCACAAAATTGTAAATAGTATAGCCCCAAATTACGTATTAAAATTCTTCCCACAGGTCAGAGAGGCTCACAGGCACAACACCAGGTCCAGTGTAGCTAATATGACACTGGTAAGACTCAGTAGCCAGATTGGACAAAGCTCTGTCAGATACTCAGGTGCCCATGATTGGAATAAGGTTCCCCAATAGCATTAAAAAGACGGCAAACCCAGTCATGTTTAAGACAAAACTGAAACACTGGCTTTACGATAATGTACTCATGTAGAAACAGTTGCATTGGCAGGATTTGCACAACTCTTGTGTCGTAACACTTATCCTTAAAGTTCATGTTTGTTGTGCATGTACATTGGTGTTGCAACCATGAAAATCAATTGTAGGATAAATAAAACAAAAGAAAAAACAAAATAGGAATGCTTCTGTGTTTCCGACCATGCAACGTGTAATTAAAACCTTCCTGTAGCTAAGTACAGCTTATTAAAAAGTTGGTCCTATGGCGCCTGCTGTAACCAACATTTAGCCAAACTGCTTAGCACAGCAGCTCAGACTCAGTAATGCTGAGTTCATGACATAATGTTCTAACTTTCAAAGCCTTAAATTAATATATAATCAGGCTTGAAACCTGGTTTTAAAGAATGTGTTACGTTACTGCCATGATGAAATGTTATGACAGCAAAAGTCCTATTTTTTTCTCTTTGTCCCTCATTCACATGCTCCCTTTCTGCAGAGATTCAGGGGAAGATATATCGCTGTTACTAAACACCACATGATAACACGATGAATCGCTGCGTCAGTCTCCTGTTCTCCTGGATGTGTGTGTGTGTGTTTTTACCATCTCATGTTTGTACAGACTGTACTGGTCATGCGTGTGAGAAAATAATTGTCTGGAGACATGTAATTACATGGCACCACTTGTGTAGCAGAAAGCGAAAACAAGAAGCTCCCTTTGGTTTGCAATAGACTGTAAAGAAACATACAGTATCTATGATGTCGCCCGTTGGTTTCATCAGGGGGGAAGGTTTCATCTTATTGCCTTACTGGAGGCAAAGAACGTGAAAATACATTTGTATGTTTGGATGTCTAAAGATAAGTACTACATTGAGATAAATAAATGTCTTTTCCTGTTCTTTGCAATGTTAAACCTCATGAAACTGGAGAAATAAAACCTGAGAGAAAAACATCCACCTGAGGGTGAACAGCTGAGGCAAACAGGAAAGGATTAAATGTTCTCTATTTTAAATGAATTGCCCCTGACGTGATGGGTGTAAACATGCCCAGTGCAAGCCATCCGTTTCCTCCGCTGATACCAACAGGCCCATTCAGATGCAGCTGAACTGCTGTCCCGCACGAATAACCCTAAATAATGATTGTGATCAGTGTTTGTCAGAAACTGAACTGAGTGAACTTGAAATTCCACCGCTACAAGGAAATGAAAATGTGTGGTACTATTCACCCGGCCAAAGATCTAGATGTTACTATGCAGACCTTGACAATAGTGGCTCCCAGGTTGCTAGTGGTAACCATTTTGAGATTGGCAAACAATTCTTGGCCTTTAGTTGCCATCAGTGGCACTTTTTTTTTTTTTTTTTTTTTACATAAATAGGGACAGCAAAAAATTTAGAGATTTTTTTAGACAGCAAAAAAATTAATATATTTTGATGCATCAGTGATATTGAAATATTACTGTTAAAGTCAGAACCGAAACTGCATTTAAGTCCTGCCCACACAGGCGTCTGTTGCTGAGACAATGGCGAGGCAAACTAAGTTGTTTGATGATGGAGTGAAAAGTTTGACTAACCCATCATCATCACAAATGAATATGCAAATCGATTTAACTGTTTGGTTACTGTAATAAAGTTTTTAAGCACTTTTTCTGTCTCATTTCCATAATATAATACTGACATATAATTACACAGGGTCCCTGCTGATCTTTAAAAAGTCATAAAGGATATTATATTCATTATTCAAAAGAGAAATCAGAAATCCCAGAGGGACAATTGTGATTTGTTACAGTCGCTCCAATGTAAAGAATAGAGAATTGTAATGAGTAAGAGTATGAAAAAGAAGTATGTAAATGTAAAGCAATAAAATAAAACAAGATACAATAAAATAAAAAACAAAATAAATTAAATTAAATTAACTATTTAACTAAAAAAAAAAAAATATTTTTATAAAGCCTTTATTGTTATTAAAATGTCCTAAATCAGTCTCTCAAAAGTCC